>NC_086319.1:142532516-142875433 GCF_036172605.1 Pelobates fuscus
CCAACGGTCAGCCTGGACCCCGCGCACGGGATCCGGACGGTCAGTTGATAGTTTTTCCATCGTTATTCCGAAGATTGCCCTCAGCCTTATGCTGATACTAGTATTTGGTGTACCCTGCAGTTGGTCACCCTGAGTCTCTAGGGACCCTAGTTTGGATCACAGGATGGTGCGGCCCTCAATCACTTCGATCCGAGAATATTTTATCTTCAGGAACAGAGAGCGAACCCCTCTCAGATACGGAACCGGACGCTGATTTGTTATTAGAGGGCGCAGCCCTCCCTCAACCTCAGCCAGGGACCGAGCTGGATACAGGGGACATGTTTGGAGGACACATTCTCATAGAGAGGACCGGTCACGGATGTAGACTCTACTGTTTGGTTATTTACGGGTGCGGCCCGCTCAGGCTATCGGCCGGACGCTATCACAATATTCGATCACATTAGTAGAGAGCACGGCTCTCTCATACACTCGACGCTCTACAGTGCCGACTGTTTGTTCATCACACAGGCTTGTACCTGTGCAAGACATCGATGGCTACATGGAAGGGCGTCCCTCCTGCATTCAATTCGATCTTACATCCGTGCTACTGATTTCGTTATAGAGGACTGCCTGGTCATGCAAGATATACATATTTAGACTGGATCCCTCTATTCTATCTCCTGTAATGGATCTACTGGATCCGGACCGCTCTAACACACGCGAGACATTCTCACAGAGGTGTAACGGGGGGAGACTCCCACTTATTTACACACACTCCTGGAGATGGTACAGCTAACGGATGGACCTCAGGTATTACGTGAGTGCAGGTTTTGGTATATTCTGCACCATATAAAACAGAGGATTGCTTTCTGTTTTTGGATATCCAGACCATTGCGAACAACTGCGCAGACAGTTTCTCCCATATTTAGGTGAAAGGAGATATGGAAACCTTCATGGAGCAAACGGGCACTGCCTTGCTCGAGTAATAAGATTAAGGAAGGCCTATTACCCGGTCTGAAGGTAAACCGTTTGCATGGATCACATGGTAAGACCAGTAACCCCGGTTGTCTTGACTTCCCCGGTCATTACGATCTTGGGATAAGATGGCAGGACTACCCCATCTCCTCGGAACGCATACCTGGTGAACAGGGTTCGGATATGGGGGTCCTCCGTCTATACTCTATTTATCCCTCACGGGAGCCGTTTTGTTCTGGATTCACGCTAACCTTCTTTTCAACTGCCGTCATGGAGACCTACAAGACCTTGTGGGGGTACCTGGTGTGCCCCGACTCCTACGCAGACATCTTTCACTCTTAGACGAGGACATATTTGGATGGAAATCTGCACTCCGGTTGGCACTTTCCATCCCTTTGAATATTCCTTGGATTCGCTACTCCCAGAATAGTCGACCACCGTTCCTCCACACGAGTTCAGTTAGGAACCCTGAATGGACGTCCTTTTGGACTCTTTCCTCTACTGCGTCTGAGGATTGCAGCGTTCACTTGGAATATTGGAATCACTTAGGATATGGCTAGTTTGACCACACTCTTGCCTGGATTTTAAATTCTCGGAGGAGACATCTCACCGGATAGGTCAGGAGGGAACGAAATATCCTTCTCGGTTCTATTGCGATTTAGTGGTGGACTTAGACGCATTCCTTGAGATTTAAGATCTGCCTGCAAGGCCACATTGCTGGGTGACCCTGGCACGATCGGTGGAGCAACCTTATACATCAAGAGTTGAGACATGGTGGCCGTGTCTTATCGCGGCCCTAAGTCCGCAAATGACCTTCGACGTTTCATAACTGCAGGGAAATGGCTAGTAGGTCAGTTTGCCAGCTCATGGCCCAGCTGGTAGGTAACAGGTCGCGACTCCACATACATTGGATCTATCAGAGGAGGATGTTTTTTCAGTTTTTTGGGATACTTGATCAACTGGCATCTCCATCGGTCGGTGTATTGTCATCTATTGCAGTTGGAAAGTCCATTTAGGATTGCTTGGGTAGCTCCGAGAATAGGTACCAGCGAAACAAACAGCGTTGGATTTGTTGACTGAGCGTTAAAACAGCAAATACAAAGCCTCCTGTCATGTTATAAAATTAGAGATTATGCTAGCTTTAGTGTACCTATAATCTTAATTTTATTAATGACAGGAGGCGAGTATTTCCCACCCATTCTTATCCCTCCCTTGTTTAATTTTATAGTTTAGATTAATCAGGTACATATGCAACTCTGCTTGTTGTCTCTGCTACCTGTCGCTTGTTTCTAATGTCTGTTTCATAGTAGGGTTGGGATATCTACATGTTAAGATAAATGTGGTTGCTACATTGGGTACCTACATGTTTATTCAGAGTACATTTAATTGGATAATCAACCTGTTCGATTCTGTTTTTTCTCTCGTTTCAGTTTACAGTCCATCAACGCTATCTGGTTTGACAACTCTTCTCGGAGGATTGACATTGTTGTATTCATCGTATCTAGGACTTCGTTTCTTCCCCATTATATTTTCTGCCTCTTGTTCTGTTTGTCGCAGCTTGAAAGAGAAAATTATGCATGAGGAGGGGAGTTTTATAGTACCTAACTTTTTTCTGATTGGTTGTTTTTCTATGCTGCTGTGGAGTTCTAGTAAAGAGAGACTTAAGCAAATATGAAGCCTCCTGTCATTAATAAAATTAAGATTATAGGTACACTAAAGCTAGCATAATCTGCAATTATAATTTGCTTCTGAAGCAACGTCCAACTAAAAATGCACACAATATATTTTTCACAATCGCCTAGAGAAACGTTCACGTTTTTATTTTATTAATTTCAAGTTGATGATTAATATTCTGAGTTAAGCCCTTCCATTACCAGTGCTAGTGCTGGGTTAGACCTGACATTTTCTTATAAATTGAGTAGTTTGCCCTAGTATCAGTACTTACATACAACACAGTTGCTTTACATCTAAATGATAAAAAATTACTAGTAAGGTTATCTTAATACACTACATTAGTATTTAAATGCAAACACAAACTATGCTGGAAACATAGAGATGCTACATTGGGGGGAAGGGCAATCATTTAGTTTGAACATACTTCAAATATTTAGTATAGAGATTATGTAATGTTATGTTGTCAGCATATTAATATTCCAATAAGCATGTCTGTATGTATAACTAAAAAGTATATGGCACCTCAAAATGGTCCGAGGCTCTTTTTTGAATGGTAGATTAAGACTTCTTTATGTTTATTTTGAATGAAATAATCTGAGTGAGTGCATTGGCCCTGTCCTTTTAACCATGCCATATAAAATAATACATATTTTTAGAAACTACAGAATTAAATACACCTCTGTCTTCCTGACAAACACTAGAGACCCTTCCGATGCATTGACTGAGTTTTACGTGGAAGCCAATAGGAAAGCATGAGATTTAATGGTTTCCTATGGGAAAGATTAGATGTGCTCAAGGAGTTAGTCGCACATGCACATCAGATCTTTAGTGCTCCTCTATGATGAGCATTAGATTTGGCCATGGCAGAGCAGAATATGCCTCCTCAGTGACTTCACAGGAGACAGAGATGTGTGGAAAAAGGTAAGTAAATCCTTTATTTTATAAATTTTTGGTAAGTACACACATGCACCTATATTTAACTGGGGACAGGGACACTATAGCATTAGAAATATATTTATTTAAAGGAATTCTGTAAGCCCCAACTGTTGCTTAATAATGTAGTTTTGTTTCAGTTTCAGCTCCTGCAGTCTCACTGGTCAATTCTCTTCTTTATGCAGCCTTAGCCAAACCTACCTTAGCTGTGACTCACACAAAATTGTATTTTTATTTCAAATATATTTTATTGAGTAGAGTTGATGCAAAAATAAAATGCAAAACAAACATTTACAAATGACAAGTTCACAAGTTTATAGTGGTATGGTATCAACGGACGTTGTCTTTTGTACATTAAATTCAAAGAAGGTATCACTATAGTAGAGTATCCCCTTCGTTTTTCCTACTTTTTAATGCCCCTGCTTAAAACCTCTTTGTTTTTGCATAAATAAGAGAAACAAAATAAACAACAACATATGACTGCTAAGCAAAAGGTAAACTGTATCTAAAGTAACAAACTTTAGCAAAGCTTTCCAAAATATAGTAATAAAGAACTAATTAAAAACCTTGTAAGGCATATGAATGTGCTGATATATGCTTTTAAAAAGGTTATTCTTCAACTTAAAGGGACACTATAGGCACCCAGACCACTTCAGCTCATTGAAGTGATCTGTGCAGTGTCCCAGGTCGCTTAACCCTGCAGTGGTAATTATTGCTGTTTTTAATAAACTTGCTTTAATTACCTGCCAATATTAACTCTACCCTAGTGGCCGTCTACCAGAGAGTCACCAGAGGGACTTACAGGTCATTAGACGACTTTTGGTCGCCTAACTGGTGCTGAACGTCCTCACGCTATGCATGAGGACACCCAGCGTCACTCAAGTACTAATGCAAGCACAGCAGTATGTACATTATGTCCCTCCCCGCCGGCTGACTTTGGCAGGGGAGAAGCTGTCTGCCACACGGGGTGGAGGTGGGGGGATTAAAGAGGGGCACTTGCCAGCTGGGTTCAAGGGAGTTACAGTGCCAGGAAAATACATTTGTCTTCCTGGCACTATAGTTTCCCTTTGAAGCAGGCTCTCAACTTTAAGTATGCTCATGATCCTAATTATAATCAACATTGGGTCACCATCTTAAATTTAAGGAAAAGGGGCATTAGAAGATTGTGGGAAGGAAAGGACACATATAGAAAATAAAAAAAGAGATGTGAGGAAAAGAGAGGAATGAGAGAGGAAAGGCTTATTACACAAAATTGTGTGTACTTTAGAAGTTATTTCCTGCTCGGTTAATTAAAATTTATTCACACACAGGAGGCTGTAAGAACACATAGCAGGAGGTAAGAAATTCCAAATTAAACTAATTGTGCAACAGAACAAAGTGGAAAAAAAAAGGTTTGGGCCAAGTGATCTGTTTATATACACAGACCCCCAGCATGGGTTCTCCATTCTCTACAACAGTAAGCCTGCCCAAGCGTCTCTTTGTCTGGGAGATAAGTGAGTTTGCTTTAGCTTAAATTAATTATCTTCCAGGTACAAAATATTGCAAAAAACACACTAAAATACATATAATATCTCTAAAAACACCCACAAGTATTATATCCCCAGATAGCCTGGATCTGAGCGCCCAAGTTGTCCAAATGGCACTACGATCCCTGTATTCCAGCTGAATCTCAACCGGGGTGCAGTTTTTTTGCCCACAATAGCTTCACAATAGCGGTCAGTCAACTTTCATATGAAAACAAATAAAGGTTCCCCCTGGCTTGTAGGGAGCGAATGATCTCTGTGTTTGGGAGTGACTGTTCACCGAAAAGCACTCTTCTGGCTTGTCTGTGAATGGAGTAGGCAACAGTATGATCTTCCCCGGGGTTTGTGAGGTCAGGTAACCAAACCATAGGTCAATACACTCGACGACGAAGTTCCACTGCCTGCATTCGGCAGGCAAAATGGAAACCATTTTCTGTAGCACATGTTTTCGATTATATGAATGGCGGCCACCAAGAATGAGCACTTAAGTCTGATTACTTTGTAGTAAAGGTGCCAGGGGGAGGTTGTTGCTCGGTAGTTTGCGAATACGAAACCAGGGAAAAGCACTTTGAGTTTGGGGAAACTTGGAAAACGAAATAGGGGGAACTCTTCCCAATAGATCAGTAATAGTGAGTTCATCACAGACGTGCATAATGTAGTATGTGTTATAATAGAGAGAACTATTTATTATGGTGAAAGAAACCAAAGTGTAACACAAAAGGGAATTAGCTTTATAAGTTAAAGATTCTTAGATTGTTTTAAATGTTTCATAAAATGCATTCAATATAAAAATATATAGACACACAAACATCTTAAAACATATTTATAATTGTCAAATTATTGTACAGATGTCTTAATTGTTACTATTTCCATAACTAAGGTTACACATTACAATTCAATACAATTCTATATTTATGCAGCTCGCTAAACTGGCTGAACAAATATTTCAGTGACAATATATGGAAATGTAAAGTGTATACAATTCTTGTAATATAAATACATTTTTAAATTATATTTATTTTATTTATGAATGTTACATTGTGAGCATTTTGTAGACATACTTTTTAATTTTGTTTAATCCAATACATTTAGGAATATACAATTGATGTATTCTTTCGACAAGGTTGGAGAGATGAAAGGCTAAAATTCAAGGGTCCTATGACTGTTCTACGCTTGAATAATTTAATGGCTAGTAAAATCTGGACACCAGACACTTTTTTTCATAATGGAAAGAAATCTGTGGCACACAATATGACAATGCCCAACAAATTATTACGAATTACAGAGGATGGAACTCTTCTTTACACAATGAGGTAAAACTGCAAAAAAAAAAAAAAAAAAATATATGATATAACCAGCTTTTTTATTAACTTTGTTAATTATTGTTTATTGTTTTTCAGTGTTATATTGTTGCTTCTATTATATATGTAGCATGTTCATTTGTGTATTAACAGTACATAGTTACATAGTTATATAGACTGAAAAAAAAGAAAACTTGTTGGACACATCTGTTTTTGCTTTTGATACAAAAGAAAGAAAAAAACAACATTTTGAAACACTTTCCAATTTTGAAACAAGCTAGGGAAAAAAATAATAATTCCTGTACTCCAGAATGACAGTCAGATCTTTACTTGGGTTAAAAAGCTGTTACCCCATATATTACAAGTATAACCTTTTAATGTTATGCCTTTACAAGTATTCATCCAGTTGCTGTTTAAACATCTGTACAGACTCTGATATAACCAACTCTTCAGGCAGATAATTCCAAGTATGTTGATTGAGTTTACTGTAAAGAAGAAAACAAAATCCTTTGCCTTGGCCTTAATCCCCTTTCTTTCAATAAAAATGGGTGACATTTTATCCTATATAGTCCTGTTTATGAATAAATTTCCAGATAATGGTTTGTATTGGCCCCAAATATATTTGTATAATGCTATCATATCCTCTTTGAGACACACTGTTTCTAAATTAAACAGATTTAAATTTGTTAACCGTTTAACATAACTAAAAACTTCCATTACTCATGTCAACTTTGTAGTTAACATCTGTACTTTTTCTAGTGCCATAAAATCCTCCTTTTGAACAGGTGCCCAGAATTGCACAGCATATTTAAGGTGTGGTCATACATTGGCAGAATTATATTTTCATCCAAATAATTAATGTCCTTTTTATGACAATACCTTAGCAAATGCTGATTGACATTGTTGTCTATAACAATTTCCAAATCCTTGTCATGTGTTATGCCTAATCCACTATTATTTAGGGTGTAAGTTCACCCTGAAGTGCTTAACTTCAACATTTATCTAAATTAAATTAAATCTGCCACTTAAGTGCCTAGTCTTTCCAAATCTCTCTGCAGCAAAGTACTATTATGCTCACATTGTGTTACCTTGCCAAGTTGTGTGTCTTTTGCAAATACTAATACATGAATATCAATGCCTGGGGGATGGTCTGACTACCAAGATGACCGGACATACTTTTCTGTTTCTCCAGCAAGCTAGCACTGAAACAAAGCTAATTTCTTATACTAACCCCAGCAACATACCTAAAATGACAGTGGGTCTAGTCCAAAACAGATTAGCACCATTATTACTAACTCACCTGCAAAAAAAAAAAAAAATGTATCAGATTGTTTTGCTTATCTGGTTTGTTCATAGGCGTGTGTGGTTGCGGTCTTGTAGCCAGGGTGTAGCCATGGTTCAGTTTGGGGTTCTGGGGGCTCCTATTCGGGGTCTCGGTTGTGTACAAGGGTGTGATGCAATCTCATTTTTTTTTTCTCTGGGGCAGGTTGGGGGAAGGACTTGCGTGCTGGGTTTGTAAGTGGGTCGCCCATCTAGGCTCCTTTGTGGGCACAAGGCCGTGACCTGGACCGGGGATCGCAATGCCTTTATTTGAGTTTATGTGTGGGTGTGGGGACTGAGCTTGCGTTTGGAAGCTGTATGCGCCTTTTGGCTGCAGGGGCCAGTTGCTAAGAGAGGGTTCGTTTAACCATGGTTCCCATATCTTGTTAAATTGCTGCAATGTTTTGTGGACTGTGACTGATATCCTATCCATCTCCACTGCCTTCCTAGTTTTGCAAATTACTGTAGAGAGTGTGGGTTTGAGGTGCCCCAGAGTTCCACTATTGCCCTTCTCATTCTAGGGCCGTTCTATTTGTGAGTTTATTTTGTGCTCTGGTTAGGGGTTCCCACTGCTTCAATAGGGGCCATATCCAGGGGTCTAAGGGGATAGTTACTTGGAGTAGGTTTGAGATCAAATTTGCGACCTCCGCCCATGGTGGAATCAGTTTCGGGCATTGCCACCATAGGTGTATGTATGTGTCCGCATTGTTTCCAGCACAGATCTGATTCGGATCTGCCCATGTTGTATAGACGTGTGGGTGTTAGGTACCATTTAAGCAGTGTTTTATACACCGGTTCCTTATTTACGCAAATTGAAATGGATGTGGTGACCTCCCAGAAGTCTTGCCAGTCTGTCAGGTCGCTGGTGGGCCCAGGTCCCTCTCCCAAGCTGACACATAGGTCAGTGCCCTGGGGGCAGGTTAGTGATGAGGAGTAGGTAATTGTCTGTGATCTGGCCCTTGTGGGTCAGGTTGTGCATGCATGCTCATTCCAAGGTTGTGAGTTGTCCCTGATTATGTAGCTGGGAAAAACTGTTCGTTTAAACCATTCGACTAAAATTATTGGACCTGTGAATATGCTAAGATCCGTTTGTATTACAAATTTTCTGCCGAAAGACCGACCACCCAGAACAGGAATGTGTCACCCATTAACCCCCCCTGACCCACTTAACACCTCTAAAACCACAACATTCAACATAACACCTCAACATTCTAATTAATCAACAGTGTGGTCAGTGTTCGTCTGTACAAACATGCGGCGGCCATTTTGGTTAGATGGACACTCTCCACTGTGTTTAGTCGTCGAATGCGTGGAACTATTTTCGGCTACACTTTCCACGAACACCGCTGAAACATCTACCTTCCGTGCATTCGACTAAAACCATACGAACGGAGCGCTATTTCTGGAGCCTAAACTCACAAACATGACGCATCCAATGACAGTAGGCACAAACTGATCCGTTTGTGCAATTGGTACTTTATGTGAAGGAAAAGATAGACCAACCGCACAGCCTGAATCTGTGGAACTGCTTTGGGCATGAAAATGACATGTATAGTTTATGAGTTGTAAAACTTGGGAGTATGTGCAACTTGGTGTGTTATTGAGTGTGGATGAATGTGGCCTCTCAGCGGTTTGTGTGTTAGTACTTATATGTATACATAAGGATCTTCAGTTTGGTCAATCTTTATTTTGAGTTTTTCAAGAACAAACAAGACATGAAAGGTTCAAGGGATTTGTTATACACAAACATCGATAACATAGTTAAGGATACACTCTTTTCTCCCGTTAGGGTCTATTCCAGTATATGGTACAATTGTGTGGGGTAGCCCCCTCTGCTACTTTATCGTCCTTATATTGAATGGTGTAAGACCTTTATTCACATGGTAAGTATATATCACGGGCATAACAGCATAACCGTGTGAGCAAACCGTAATGTCAAGTGGTAATATCAGCTTGGGACCATGGACTATAGCATTGGAGGCTCCCTGTGTTACCCAATCATTTGTTTTCCCATCTGTCATCCCTAAGCTACTCTCTTCGGTCCTCCGTCAATTTTGATTTCCTGTGCCAGAAAGGGAAAGTTGCAAGACCATAGCTGATGTAACATTATTGTAATACCTGCTGAATGAGCAGGTGTATATGTGTAGCAGGCATCAGTCAGCAGTGTGGGGGGGGAAATGGAGCTTGCCGGCCGGGTGGCTTGGTGTTGTGATGCCAAAGCATCTTTTGCTATCACAGTTCCTGCCCTGCCATGCAATAGAGCTAATCTCTCTGTGGCACATCTATTGAGTGTTCAGTGTGAGCTTGTGTTCGTACACTGGGCAGTCTATCACCTCTCTCCGTCAGTGACTTTGGTGATCTAGGGATTACCGGGCCCTCAGCTTGCCCCCAGTGTAGCATTAGTGCGTGTATTATGTTTAGTTTCCCCGTCATCTTTCCCCCCCTTCGTAGCCAATGGTATGGACTGCAGGGTCTGAGCTTGCTAACCGTCTGTGGGGTGCGTCTGGCTTGGCGACTTGGGTAGTTGGTGGTGGTCAGCAGTCGGTCTGTCACTTATGAGGGTCTAGGGTCCCATATGCCTCTCTGCAAGTGCCAATGGCATCATGTAACGTTTACGATTATCCTCAAGTCCCTGTTGCCCTCTGCCATTTGGTCTTCCCGAGTCATGGTATTTGTCCATGGTTCGGAGCTTATCTGTAGAGCCTGGGTGCGGCCCTTCCCTAACTTTTGCATGGTGACATATGAGAGGCGGAAGCCTCGACTTCGTATGCCTTAAGCCTATACGTAGCTCCTGGGAGCAGTGTGTTCAGGGAGTGTGAGGGAGGGAGGGGATGGGGTGTACAGGGTGGGTGGGTGGTGGTGAGGCAGGGAGGGAGAGGGGAGGGAGGGGAAGGCACATTCGCCATCGAGGCCGCAGCCCCCCGCATTCCTCCCCATTGCCCAGCCGGGCACATCCTCGGGGTCCGAAGAGGCCCCTCAAGGTTTGACCCTCCGGAGCGTTCCCTGTTTCGAGCTTGCGTCAGGAGTCTGTACTGGGATTTAGTTTGGTCTATTCGATATATACGTTAGCCATGGCATCCAAACATGCATGTATCTTTCTGTGGTGCCGTTGAGGGCGGCGGTTAGCTGTTCCATCCCATGTATTTCTTCGACCCTGTCCATCCAGTGTTGCAGGGTGGGTATCTGTGTGGAGCGCCATCGTGTCGGAATGAGCGTTTTGGCCGCGTTCAGGAGGTGTTTAGTTAGCGTCTTTTTATATTTTGAGATGGGTAGCGGTGTATGATGAAGTAGCATCTGTAGTGGCTGCAGGGGAATGTCTGTGCCCGTGATGTGTTCGATCTGAGCGTGTACCTGTTGCCAGAATGGGGTTATCTTTTGGCATGTCCACCAAATATGAAGAGCTGTGCCTACTTCATTGTTACAGCGCCAACATGTCGTCGAGGAGTCTGGGATCATCTGTTGTATTCTCACTGGGGTTCTATACCAGTTGGTCAATATTTTATAGTTGAGTTCCTGTAGTTTGGAGCTAATTGAGCTTTGGTGAGTCAAGATGTGAATGTTCGTCCATTGGGGGGCCGTCAACGTTACCCCGGTGGCTTCCTCCCAGCGTTCGGTGTGTTTCAAGGGCTCGTGTTGTGTGGAGGATATCAGCATCGCATAAAGGTTCGAGATTCCTCTGCATAAGTGTTGGCGCTTCGTGCATATTTTCTCGAACTCTGTTAGGGGTCTATGTATTAGGCGTTTCCCTGGTAGAGCTTGGTAGAACGATTTTATTTGGAAATACCTGTATCTTTCGAGCCCCGTTGGTACTCTATCGGTGATCAGGTCCGGGAGCTGTTTTAACGAGTCGTTCGTGCACCACTGTTGCATGTACGTCCAGTCCGTGTCCCCAAATGCCTCTACGTCGCGTAAAGAGAGTCCCCCAGCGAGGTCTGGGTTGTGTGTGATCGGTGTCAGCGGCCCCGGGGTCGTCGTCCATGCCAGTTTAGTCCTAATTGAGTACCAAACTCGTAAGGTTGCACCGATAAGTGGGTGCTTGCGGGTTCTCATTAAGGTTAATGGGCCTCCCAGCCATATTGTCGCTGGCAGCGAGCCTCCCATCTGGAGCCGTTCCGTGTGTATCCATTGTTTCCGTGTGCCGGTGGCATGCCAGTCAACAATTCTATGGATATGTGTAGCTCTATAGTAGTCCAGGAGAGATGGGAGTCCCATTCCTCCTTGCGCCTTTGGTAGTCGTAGTTGCGATCTTTTCAGTCTAGGAGCCTTGGAGAGCCAGACGAACTTGGCGATGGCCGTGTCCATGGCTCTGAAGAAGGTCCTTGGTATAGAGATAGGTATAGTCTGAAACAAGTATAACAGTCGGGGCAAGAGATTAATTTTTATCGCGTTCATTCTCCCGAACCACGATACGCATAATCCAGCCCACCTGGCTAAATCCGAGCCCAATTTCTGTTGTATAGGTGCAAAATTGTGAGTGTATAGCCGGGAGAGGTCTGCAGGTAGCCAGATGCCAAGGTATAATAGCTTTTCCTGGCACCATGTGAAGGCATACTGTGTTTTAAGGTGGGTAGTCATCGTATCACCCGTTGTTATGGGGAGAGCCTCTGATTTGTCCGTGTTTAGTTTTAAGTTCGATATTTGTCCGTATTCCTCAAAGGCCCTCAGGAGATTCGGCAGGGAGACCATTGGTTCGCTGATAAAAAACAGCATATCATCGGCATATGCCGCCACTTTATGTTCCTGCTCATGCATAGCAAACCCCCGTATGCCCCCATCCCGTCTGACCACCCCCAGGAAGGGTTCCAGGGAGAGGGCAAACAGGAGGGGGGACAGCAGGCATCCCTGTCTCGTTCCGTTGCGTATGTGCACTGGGTCCGACAGTGCGCCGTTCACCCTGATCCTAGCAGACGGTATCGTGTATACGGAGGAGACCCACGCAAGGATGTGGGGGCCGAAACCCATTGTCTGGAGTGTCGCGAGCATGTAGTGCCAGTCTACCCGGTCAAAGGCCTTCTCCGCCTCGGTTGAGAGGAGAAGGACCTTCTGCGACGACTGCTTTGAGGCGTGTATGACATTCAGGGCTCGGATGGTGTTAGCCCTGGCCTCTCGACCTGGGACAAACCCAACCTGATCAGGATGTATCAGGTCTGGCAGGACCCAGCTTATGCACGTTGCTATGACCTTCGTGAAAAGTTTCAGGTCAGCGTTCAGTAGTGATATTGGTCGGTAGCTGGCGCAGTTGGCCGGGTCCTTGCCTTCCTTCGGGATTACCGTAATCGTAGCCGTTAGGGTATCTCTAGGGAGCGTACCCCCCTCCAAGAGTGAGTTGAGACCCGTCAGGAGCTTGGGCATGAGTATATCTCCCAGTTCCTTAAAATACCGCACCGGCAGGCCATTGGGTCCCGGTGCCTTATTTGTCTTGGAGCCTTTCAGCGCTGCTTGGAGCTCCTCTAGTGTGATGGGGGTTTCCAGTGTGGCTGCCTCCTCCCGAGTGAGGGTCCTCTCCACATGTCGTCGCAGGTACTCCGTTATGCGTGTGTCCTGGAGGCGTCGGGCATCAGGGGCGTCATCTACCGGTAGGTTATACAAATCGTTGTAGAACCCTTGGAAGGCGCTCAGAATTTTATCAGGAATTTGGGTGGTCGTCTGGTCTCTATTTTTAATTTTTGTGATCTGGCACATCCTGCGCCTCTTCTGTAGAACTCTGGCAAGTAAACGGCCACATTTGTTTGAAAATTCGTAGAAAAAACGCTGGGATTTGCGGATCGTGTACTGGAGTTTGCGTTGGTGAATGTCTCTCAATGTTCGTCTCACATCCAGGAGGGATTTGTAGTCCGTGTCGGTCTGGGAGGCCTTATGGGAGGCTTCCAGGGTCGCGATCTGTGCTGTTAACTCGGCCACGCGCTGGCGCTGTTGTTTTTGCCTGTGGGTGCATAGTTTAATGAGGTGTCCCCGGATGACACTGAAGTCTCTGGGGATTCATTTTCTTCAAAAAATGTTGTTAGTGCCGTTCGGAGTTCCGCGACTACTGGTGCGTCATTGAGGATCGATTCATTCAACCTCCATTGACGGTCCCTTGTTCGAAATAGTGGGGACTCGAGTTTAGCTGAGACAGGCGAGTGGTCAGACCAAGTCATTGGCCTTATCTCTGCTGATATTAGCTGAGGCAGAAACTCCTGGGACACGAAAATGTAGTCTAGCCTGCTATATGAGTTATGTACCGTGGAATAATAGGTAAAGTCCTTGTCTGCGGGGTGCATCACTCTCCAACAGTCCACGAGTCCGGAGCCCCCGCGGGCCTTCCGGATGGTCTGTAGGCATTGGCGTGTGAGGGAGCTAGCGCCTCTGGAGGTGTCGCTCCTCGGATCCAGGGCCACATTCAAATCCCCTGCAACCACCAGAATCCCCTCTCTGAATCTCTCTAACTTAGTTAGCGTCTGTCGGACGAACCTGCCTTGGTGGGTGTTTGGGGCATATATGCTTGCGAAGGTGTACGAGCAACCAGCTATTTACGAACAGATACCGTCCCATGTTGTCAGCTAAAGTGTCGGCACAGTCAAATGGTACCGTGTTTGCGAATAGAATTGCTACTCCTGCCTTCTTGGCTGTCTGGTGATTCGCGAAAAACCCCACTGGGTATCTTGAGTCTCTTAGCGTAGGATTTTCCGTACCTTTGAAATGGGTCTCTTGGAGAAAGGCGACTGACACCTTTTCGGCCCATAGGGTTCGCAGCAGATGAGATCTCCGCTCGGGAGCATTCAGACCCTGGGTGTTACCCGTCCAGACATGCAGAGGAGCGGGCGTGAACCCCAACCCCATGGCTCCGAGCCTATTTAGGAAGGGGGATGGGTTAGGAATAGGAGTAGGGAGGGGGAGGTATGTCAGGCCCAATACAATACAGACCTGTATGACTCGGCACCTGTGGCGGGGGTGTCGCGTGCGCCGCCCAAGAAGAGCGTCCCATGCCCCCCCCGTCAACCTTTGAGTGGCGCCTGTCGAGGGGGAACTGGTCCCTTGGAGCACAGTTGCAGGCAATAGACAATATATAAAAAGAGTGTGATCAAAACTACAAACAAATGCTTTTCTCTTTTTTACAGTAACAATTAGAAATATAAACCAACTATCACTCACCCCCCTGGCCAGTGATGTCTTGGCTTTACGGGAGGCATATGGTTCCGGTCAGAAAGATGCTGCTTTGTAGGCAAGTGGTGAGTGAATGTGAGCGGTCGTCATGGGGTTCGGTCTCTAAACTCCTGGGGGCATCTACCGTCCTCGGGGGGGGGGCAAGTCCACCGGGGAGGGTCGGGTATGCCAGGATTCTTCCCCTCCCTAGGCACTTATATATCTTATCCCTGAACGTCACCGTCAGTGTGAGGGGTGGCTCATATCTTCTATGTTGCGTGGTTGTGGGAGTCCCAAGGGGGCCTGGCTGTACGGGACGCTGTCGCTCGTCTGGTGACTATGCGTCGCTGTTTCTCACTACTCCGTCTCCCGGTCCCAACTATATATGCGTGTCTACTGCGGGCTGTCCGGTCCCTATCCCGCTTCGTCGCCTCCCCAGGTAACAATCACTTATCCCTTGTGGGTGTCCCCCGGTCTAGTACAGCAGATCGTATCAACAGATATCATGCATTAGGACCCCTGCGTCCAGTATATGTTCCCTCTCCTCTCTCCTATACACCATAATATCATATAACATGTCTAACAGCGCATATACTTTGTGCTTATACCCATCTGGGACATATGTCTCTAAGAGCCATTCTGAGGCAATCCCCCATCTCTGAACTGTGCCGTCTCTAGACCTTATGAGAGGATTGGCGGCATCTCAGTCACATTGTCAAAAGGGGCCCCAATCGGGCCTACGCCAAAAATCGTATTGGGCTGCTGCATCGCTGTTGGGTTTTTAGTGGTTCAGCAGGTGTGCTCCCCCCAGGCAATATCGGCCCTTCGTCCCCCCACCCAAATCCCCCATCCAGGGGCTGCATGTGTTGGCCACCCAGCTTGTGTCCTCCGCGCTCAGTGATGGCAGCTCAGGGTAGCAGCCCATCAGTCTCCAGGTTCCCAGTGTCCCCTCAGGGCCCAGGGACATGGGGAAGCAGTTGGCGGCATTAGGTCCCCCTGTCCCTCTCCCTCCCCAAGTGTCCAGACCCCCCCTCGTTGCCTTGTGATCCCCCTTGCCCATAAGTGTGTATGTCCCCAGGTGTGTTCAGGACTCACCAAATCCCCTTCTGATCGACCGCTCCTTGGAGACTACTCTTCCGGACCCTCCGGGCCCCCTCGTCGACGTGGTAAGGCATTGTTGCCGGGTGTAGGTGCCGGTGGGAGCAGCGGAGCTAGAGGGTCTCGTCGCGTTGCCACAGCTTCTTCCAGGATCCAGTTCCTAATTCTAACAGACGGCAGGCCCAGTGTTCGTAGCATACGTGGAATATCTTCCGGCCAACGGGCCGTAAGCCATGCGTTACCGTGTTTCACTTGGAGGCTGAATGGGAAGCCCCACCGGTACGGTATATGTTTATCACGGAGGGTACTCGTCACCGGTCTCAGGGCCCTTCTGGCGTCTAGTGTGAGGCCGGACAAGTCCTGAAAGAGTGAAACTTCGGCCTCGCGGAATCTGATAGAGGTCTGCTCCCTTGCTGCCATTATTTGATCTTTCACGCCCTGAGAGGTAAGGCAGCATATCACATCCCTGGGGCTGCCATCCTGTCTCAAAGGGCCCAGTGCTCTGTGTGCCCTCTCTATGCGGAATGTTTCAGGGGCTTGGTCCCGCAGTAGCTGTTGAAATAAGGCAATTAGCGTTGCATGGAGCTGACCTGCGTCCGCTTCTGGTAGGCCCCTAATCCGTATATTATTGCGCCTACTCCTATTCTCCAGATCTTCCACTTGCCTGCGCAGCGTTAGGAGCATGTTACCCTGTCTGGTGACCGCCACCTCCGTTGCTCTATGGTGCTCGTCGCATCCCTGAGCTGCTGTCTCCATTTCATCCACTCTTTGTTCAAGCGCATTCAGGTCTGAGCGCATTTCAGCGAGCTCACCACGCATTGCGGGTCGAATTTCCTGCACTAGGGTGCCAGTGTCTTCCTTGGTAAGCATGCTGGCAGAGATGTGTGCCAATTCAGCTCTGATCTGGGCCAGCTCACTAACCTGTGCGTCTTCTGTGTGGGGCTCTCCCGCGCTCTCCGTGCTTGGAGAGGCGGGCGCCATTTTGTGCTCACTGTGCTGCCTTCGCGTGTCGGGCGGTGTAGCGATGAAATCATCCATCGGGCCCGTGTGTCTTCTCGGTGAGTCTGTTCCCGCTGCCTCTGCTGTTAGCTGCCTCTTATTGCGGACCATTTTCTCCCGTTTTTGTAGGATCTTCAGTTTGATTACTACATTCCATCGTAGGCAGCATGGGCTTAGTCTCCAATTTATTTGTCTTTGTTTTTAGGATTGTATAGGCATGTGGCATCCAACCATGGCCTCCATAGTATCTCTAGTTTCTTGTCTTGTCGTGTGATTCTGAGGAAAGAGTTTCATATCTATAGTATTGGTAAACTTTTTCTTTTAATTCTTTGTTGGTTTGACAATATGTGGTTTTCCAATGGAGTGCTAGAAGATTTCTAGTCGCTAGGATGATCAGGGTGGCTAACTTCCTATTATTCTGTGTCCAGGTGTCCAGAAACAATAGTAGCAGGCCAATTGTGTGGGTGAGTAGGTAATGTTCTTTTGTTCCCAGTGTAATCAGAGTCTTAGTGTGGGTCCACAATGGTTTGATCCTTTCACAATCCCACCATATGTGGGTCATATGTCCCATCTCAGCATTGCATCTCCAACAGTTGGACCTCACTGTGGGGTATATTTTGTTCAATCGTTGTGGCGTAAGGTACCACCGATAGACTATTTTTTTGTGGGCTTCTATATGAGAGAAACATGACGTGATGCCTCGGAGTGTGTTTACTGATTTGAGCCATTGTTAATCTGTGAGCTTGGGTATTCCTTCTTTTTCCCATTGCGATACATATTTAAAGTAGTGAGGCGTATATCTATCTAGTAGGGTTTGATAGCATAGAGATAATGTTTTTGGTTTTGTTGGGGCTGAGTGGCATCTGTCAATGGGCTTTTTTCTGGCATATCTGTCTGGGGTCAGACGTGTAGTTTGAGAATTCAACTTTAGTGCTGATGATGCTTTTCAATTAAATATACAGAAAAATAAAGGAATTTGGCAGTTTATATTTCTTTTGTAGGTCAGGGGACGGTAAAATCATTGATCGATAGCATAGGTCTTTAATGTGGTTTATGCCTCAGTCTGTCCACACTTTTATTGATAGCCACAGTGATATTGCTTCTAGTGTTGTTAGAGGGGCTTGTGAGCTGAATTTTTTGTTTTTGATAAGTCCGGCGTGGAGGTTGTCCCAAGTCTCCATGGTAAGAGCAGTCGTGGGATATATCCCTGCTTCCTGTGGAGTCCACAGGATGTTTGTCAGTGGCTTTATTTTTGCCGCTTCTCTCTCCATATCTACCCATTGGAAGTCTCACTGCTGCTTCGAGTAAGGCTGCTTTGTAGTATGTTATAAATTTAGGTAATCCCAATCCTCCCTCCTTTGGGTTCATTTGAAGGAGGGAGAGAGGTAAATGTGGTTTCAGCTTGCCCCACACAAATCTATTCAGTGTGCGTTGGATATTCTTAAACCATAATAGCAGAACCTGTAATGGTAACATCCTAAACATGTATAGGGCTTTTGGCAGTATCATCATTTTGATAGTGTGTAGTCTTCCCATCCAGGATATGTGGACATCTCTACATTTCTGGAAAATCGAGTTGCACGTGTTGACGAGTGGTATATAGTTAAGAAAGACCATCTTCTGCCTGTGTAAAGACAGTTTGACTCCTAGGTATGTGATGTAATCGTGTCTCCATTCAAATTGGTATGAGTTTTGCAGGGCTTGTATTTGTTGCGTCTGTAGGTTGATCGGTAGTGCTTGTGTTTTTGATGTGTTTAGTTTATAGTAAGATACTTGTCCATAGGTTTTTAGTAGGTTTAGGAGTTGTGGTAACGAAGAGTCTCTGGTTTGCTTAGGGACAGAAAGATATTGTCCGCGAACATTTCTAGGCGGTAGTTGTTTGTTTGGATTTGTATGCCTGTGATCAGTGGGTCTCGTCTAATTTTGTGAGCTAGGGGTTTTAATGATAAAATGAACAGGAAGAGAGATAACGGATAACCCTGTCTTGTGCCATTGGTAAGATTGAATGAAGTGGAAATGAAGCCTGAATTGGAAACTTGTGCTGAGGGGTTTCCATATAGTGCCATTATTCCCTGAATGAATTCCATGGGAAAGGCCTTCTGTGCCCTGTTTCTCCACATGTGATAGTATGTTCAAGATCTTTCTGGTGTTGTCACATCCTTGTCTGCCTCGGAAAAAGCCAGATTGACCGTTGTGTACTATTCTAGGAAGTATCGGGGCTAACGTGTTCTCTATGATTTTGGCATATATTTTCGTATCACAGTTAGGAAAGAATATAGGTCGGAAATTAGGGCATTGGGTGTTTCCCTGTTTCAGGAGCGTAGAGATATGTGCTTGTAGCATTTCGGTCGGCATTCTGCTTGTTCGATAGCAGTGGTTGAATAGGTCTGTCATGTGAGGGGCCAAAATATCTCTAAAAGAGCGGTAGTATAGGTTTGTGAAGCCATCAGGCCCTGGTGATTTGTATGTCAGTAATTGGGCAATGGTTTGTAGTATTTCTTCAGTTGTGATAGGTTGGGTCAGAGATTGGCATTCCTCTCTAGTTATATGTGGCAGGTTGACATCTTGTAGAACGTCATCAACGTCAGCCTGCTTGCGTGTAGGTGAGGAGTCGTCTGTAGCTAAATTGTATAGTTTGCTGTAATATTTGCCAAACTCTTCTACTATGCCTTGTGGATTTGTTATTTTGCATCCACCTTCCATTTGAAGGTATACTATTTTGGATGCCGAAGCTAGGATTTTTCCAGCCCTGTTACCTTCTTTAAAAAAGTTATGCTTCGTTTTCATAAGACGATAGGTGGTCTTTGCCATTTCCAAATCATTCGGTTGGGTCTGGAGTTGGAGGATCTTTGATGTGGTTTCATTGGATGGCGATTGTTTATTTTACGCGTTAGAGTGGTGAGTTCTGTGAATATACAGGGAGTGCAGAATTATTAGGCAAGTTGTATTTTTGAGGATTAATTTTATTATTGAACAACAACCATGTTCTCAATGAACCCAAAAAACTCATTAATATCAAATGAATATTTTTGGAAGTAGTTTTTAGTTTGTTTTTAGTTATAGCTATTTTAGGGGGATATCTGTGTGTGCAGGTGACTATTACTGTGCATAATTATTAGGCAACTTAACAAAAAACAAATACCGGTATATACCCATTTCAATTATTTATTTTTACCAGTGAAACCAATATAACATCTCAACATTCACAAATATACATTTCTGACATTCAAAAACATAACAAAAACAAATTAGTGACCAATATAGCCACCTTTCTTTGCAAGGACACTCAAAAGCCTGCCATCCATGGATTCTGTCAGTGTTTTGATCTGTTCACCATCAACATTGCGTGCAGCAGCAACCACAGCCTCCCAGACACTGTTCAGAGAGGTGTACTGTTTTCCCTCCTTGTAAATCTCACATTTGATGATGGATCACAGGTTCTCAATGGGGTTCAGATCAGGTGAACAAGGGGGGCATGTCATTAGATTTTCTTATTTTATACCCTTTCTTGCCAGCCACGCTGTGGAGTACTTGGATGCGTGTGATGGAGCATTGTCCTGCATGAAAATCAGACTTCTGATGCAGACTTCTTCCTGTACCACTGCTTGAAGAAGGTGTCTTCCAGAAACTGGCAGTAGGACTGGGAGTTGAGCTTTACTCCATCCTCAACCCGAAAAGGCCCCACAAGCTCATCTTTGATGATACCAGCCCAAACCAGTACTCCACCTCCACCTTGCTGGCGTCTGAGTCAGACTGGAGCTCTCTGCCCTTTACCAATCCAGCCACGGGCCCATCCATCTGGCCCATCAAGACTCACTCTCATTTCATCAGTCCATAAAACCTTAGAAAAATCAGTCTTGAGATATTTCTTGGCCCAGTCTTGACGTTTCAGCTTGTGTGTCTTGTTCAGTGGTGGTCGTCTTTCAGCCTTTCTTACCTTGGCCATGTCTCTGAGTATTGCACACCTTGTGCTTTTGGGCACTCCAGCTCTGAAATATGGCCAAACTGGTGGCAAGTGGCATCTTGGCAGCTGCACGCTTGACTTTTCTCAGTTCATGGGCAGTTATTTTGCGCCTTGGTTTCTCCACACACTTCTTGCGACCCTGTTGACTATTTTGAATGAAACGCTTGATTGTTCGATGATCACGCTTCAGAAGCTTTGCAATTTTAAGAGTGCTGCATCCCTCTGCAAGATATCTCACTATTTTTGACTTTTCTGAGCCTGTCAAGTCCTTCTTTTGACCCATTTTGCCAAAGGAAAGGAAGTTGCCTAATAATTATGCACACCTGATATAGGGTGTTGATGTCATTAGAACACACCCCTTCTCATTACAGAGATGCACATCACCTAATATGCTTAATTGGTAGTAGGCTTTCGAGCCTATACAGCTTGGAGTAAGACAACATGCATAAAGAGGATGATGTGGTCAAAATACTCATTTGCCTAATAATTCTGCACTCCCTGTATTCGTATACGTTAAAAGTCCCTGTTTTTTGTTGTAGCTGGAGTGTTTGATGAATTGTCCTCTGAGGACAGCTTTGTGTGCTTGCCATAGACTTTCTGCTTGTACTTCTCCGTTGTATATTAGAGGGTTGGTCCTATACAAAGTGACAGCGCAGGGGATAACCCTAGATAGATAAATACGAAAGGAGAGAGAAGAGGCTGTCTCTAAATCGTGTATATGGAAATCATTAAAAAATCATTAGAAGAAATATATGTGGTTTAATAAGATACTCAAGACACACACAATGACTGACGAAGTTGCTAGTCACTCCTGTCTCAGTAATGGATACCTGAGGCAGACACGGTGGCTGCAGCTAGACAAACTACGTGAAGATGGGTACAAACGGGAAGACAATAAACAGAACATAAATGGACAAAGACAGGGCAAGAACCACACTACACTAGTAAGTAGGTCCCCACGGCAGGAGTGGTACAGTGCATACGATATTATTGCCCTGTTACGATTGACTGGCAAGATCGTAAAGTATGAATGCAGAGTAACTAGAGTCTCAAACGAAAATAACAGTATGGCTACAATATGCCAGAGATACCCCTTGTCTCAGAAAGAATAGGGGAAATCTTTAGTCAATTCCGGGTACTAGGTGGGAACTTAATCGTGGGTGGGTGCCCTGTGCAACATATAAAAGTTTTAAACTTATATCCTCTTAGGGAAAGTAACGCTTGTAGTCAACTCTGGCGTCCCTATATTAGTGGAGGATATAGTGGTAGGTCAGCATCCTAGTATACAACTAGTAAAATACATGTAACAGTGTCTGTATAGAGGTATTCAATTCGGGTGCTAGTGGTTACAGTATTGTCTGTACTAATATCCTGAACTGTGCCTTAAAGGGCACAAAGCTTCTGGTAAGGCTATGGTAGTACTCGATGTACTGGGCTCACATAAGCACCTGAATATCGGTCGGAGTAGATGTAGCAGGGTTAGCAGAGCTGTGCTGCCTGGAATCGGCTGTTCTAGGCTTTACCTATGATAAGCACCTAAATAATCAGTGAGTTAACAAAGGATATCCTGTGTCTATATGGGCACCTAAATCGTTAGCAAAAATAATGTTTGCTGTTAAGGGCTATTCTAGGCTGTGCCTTCGTAGGCACCTAGCTCTGGCCGTGCCGATTAACAAACCATATAGTTAACGGAAGATATCACCTGTGCCTTCGTGGGCACCTAAATGGTTAACAAAATTCTGCTACCTATATTAACAGACAAATCAGTTAACAAAAGATATCTCCTGTGCCTACATGGGCACCTAAATGGTTAACAGAGAATTCTGCTTCCTATATTAACAGACCATCCAGTTAGCAGAAGGTATCACCTGTGCCTACGTGGGCACCGAAATGGTTAACAAAAAACTGTATATTGACAGACCATCCAGTTAACAAAAGAAATCTCCTGTGCCTAAGTGGGCACCTAAATGGTTAACAAAATTACTGCTTCCTATTGACGGCTATACTAAGCTGTGCCTTCGTGGGCACCTAGCTCTAACCGTTCAATTTAACAGACCATCCAGTTAATAAGAGATATCCTGTGCCTTCGTGGGCACCTAAATGGTTAATAAGATTCTGCTTGCTATTAGCGGCTATTCTAAGCTGTGCCTTCGTGGGCACCTAGCTCTAACCGTGCAGATTAACAAACTAGGATGCTGACTGGAACCTATAATCAGAGTCCAGTGATCCTCGGTGTAACTGAGCGTAAATAGCTAAGATACTTTGAAAATTAGCGTGTAAGGTCACACGAGCAGTAAAATAAATTAAATTAAAGTTGGTAACACCGGATCGAATATCGAGCCCCGACGCGCGTTTCACCAAACACAGGCTCTTCAGGGGGAACCGGCTTCCCGATTGAGGCGAGTTTAAATAAGCCGCCTATTTTCCTCATTGGACCAGAAAGTGTGACGTCATTGTCAGAAATGAGAGGTACGGTGGCTGGACGTAATCAATTTGAGTCAGACTGCGCTGACTAAATAATGCCCCGTAATGATCGGCTGATATGTTCTAAAGGTGCCACCCAGAGTGATGCTGATTTAGAAAGGGAGGGGGGCCTACAAAACACAGGGCCGAACACAAAGGACATAACAAACAATAGAATCATACATTTATCAGACTATTCACTGCTAACACGTCATATTACCCTTCTCAGTAAGGGACTTTCCTTTGTGCCAAGCCCACTGTGCAGTAACTTCAACTGGTCGAAAGATATTAATTTATTCGGTAGGAAACTCGCCCTAAACATCATGCACGCCAAACAGGATCTACAACAAGCAAATGACCTAGGTCTCTCCCCAAAGGACTACGAGTTCTCTAAAATTCTAACTAGTCTTCAGGAGGAACAGGATCCTCTCAGACCTCTAACTAAAAAAAACCTAAAAAACTAAAACCACCCAGTTGCTTCACACCAAACTTCAAAGACACTCCTCACGTGGATCTTTTTGTAGAGATGTCCCTTAATCAATTTGAGATGACACCCTACCATGCCCCTATGCCTAACAACCTAAGTTCGCAAGAACGTTTGGCATTAAAAGAACTCACATCACTTGAAAATATTGTCATCAAACCAGCAGATAAGGGGGGCAATATTGTCTTACAAAACAGACAAGATTATATTAATATGTGCATGACACACCTAAACGACACCTTATCCTATAGGACCCTCCCCTCTGACCCTACTACCAAATTTCTAACCAAGCTGGATACCATACTAACGGAAGCTAGGACACTGCAGGTTATAACCTCGGATGAATTTAAATTTCTGATACCTCATAAGCACCCAACAATCGCCACTTTCTACTGCTTACCTAAAGTGCACAAAGGCACCCGTCCACCACCAGGGAGACCGATAATATCGGGCAACAACTGTCTCACTAAACACCTTAGCCAGTACATGGAAAAAATCTTACATCCCATTGTACTTACGTTACCCTCGTACTTACAGGACACAAAAACCACGTTGCAACTTCTACAAAATATGACAGTCCCCCCTTACACCATGTTGGCCAGTCTGGATGTGGTCGCCTTATATACCAACATACCTCACCATATGGGCCTGAGAGCGTGTGAACATTTTTTGGAAAAAACTTCTTATAATGACTCTCAAAAGAAGTTTTTTATCAATGCACTTAACTTTATACTGACCCATAACTACTTCACCTTTAATGGACAGTATTACCTACAAACATCCGGGACTGCTATGGGCACTACTTGTGCACCCACATACGCCAACTTGTTCCTGGGATGGTGGGAGCAACAGATCGTCATGTCAGACAAATTTGGCCAGTATCACGATTATATTTTGAGCTGGCACAGATACATTGACGATCTGTTGCTCTTCTGGACAGGTCCCATCCACACTTTTGAGGAATTCGTACAGACCCTCAATGACAATGAGATTAATTTAAAACTCACTCACGTGATCGACGATCACGAATTGGTATTTTTAGACCTAAAAATCATACTTACAGAAGCAGGCACCATCCAAACCGAACTATTCCGCAAATCCACCTCGACCAACAGCCTTCTCCACTGGAAAAGTCATCACCCCTTCAAATTAAAAGCATCCATTCCTTTCAGCCAATATCTACGGGCAAGAAGGAACTGCTCTGAAGATTTGGCATATGATAGAGAATGCAAACTGCTAAGATCTAGATTCAAAGAGCTAGGATATCCGAACCGTATCCTTAAACAGGCATTCCAAAGAGCCAGTGGAATCAACAGACATCAGAGCCTCACCACGACCAAACCAAAAGTGGATTCCAAAATCCCGAGATGTGTCGCGACTTTTGACCAAGGCTGGGGGACAATGTCAAATATACTTCACACTAATTGGCCCATTCTGCTTCATAACCCATTCCTCAAAAACATTTTGCCAAACTACCCTCCACTTACAGCACGGAGACCTACCAACTTACAAGATCGTCTGGTCCATAGCCACCTGTCACCATCACCCTCACCCGGTAACTGGTTATCCAGTACCAAAGGGACGTACAGATGCGGCCATTGCAAGGCCTGCCAGTACATCACACCCTCCAAGACGGTCCAATCGACACAATCTAATATGACCATAACCACCAACGCCTTGGTCAACTGCAGCACCACCCGGGTGGTATATCTGATTACCTGCAGCTGTGGAACACAATATATCGGCAAGACTTTCCAACAGTTCCGCAGAAGGATCTTGCAACACATCAATTCTGTCGACAATACCATCAATCCTACACCGGTGGCCAGACACATCAGGAATTTCCATGATGGCAAACCTGAAAATCTCAAGTTCCAGGCAATAGAAAAACTATTGCCAAATCCAAGAAAAGGGAACTTTAATAAAACACTACTACAAAAAGAATCCAAGTGGATCTATCTCTTTAAAACTTTGGCCCCATCGGGATTGAATGAAGAATTTAATTACACCGCATTCATTCACCGATGACGCTAAAGAGAATATTGGAGCTGCAGGACTTTGCAGGCTAGAACTAGGGAAAGGGGGGTATGGGTGGATCAGAACTATGTACATGTATATAATGCAAGAGCGTCATATAGGCAGTGAGTTGGCGCTGCACTTGCGGGAGACTAAGTTGTGTCCCCAAGTAGTTTGCTAAGCGCCTCTCTGGTGGGGGGGGTGGAGGTCGGTCCGCTGTGACAGGGCCCTAGTGGGTTAGGTTATTGGATGAATAAATCACGGGACTGTATTTCTTTAAAGGGTGCATCCTGTAGCGTGGTCTATAATAGTGTCCCGGTGGGTGGACCCGATACCGGGTTGTCTAAAGACCTTTAACTCTAAGTTGGGGGTTATTACGTCAAGATAATAGGGCCATGAGAGCCCGGTTGGCATTTGTTCAATGATGTAGTTAGTTGGTGAAAATTCGATGGATGGCCACTAAGCCTAGTACAGTGTGGTAAGACATCCCGTATATGCCCTCCCTATATCAGTTCAAGGCCATTTGGTTACTGTCAGGTGACTACATAGCAAAGTACAAGTGCTGTAGAGCCTAGTTGGCATATTGTTACATATAACATAATCATATATCAATAACAGCCTGAGTGAACTCCATATAACTGCGATGAAGTCCAGCCTAAGAATAAGTAAATATAAACAAAACAATTGGTCTTATGCATCCTCTGTAGAGTTAGCTGGGGTAAAGGCCATGTATAGGGCATAAAGTCTTGTATACCATTAGGTCGTGTTCAAGAGCGAATACTACAAAGTAAAATGGCCATAATGGCACTAGTGGCATATTATTATAACTCATATGCTTGTTTGGCGATGACAACAGAAATAAACTGTAAGTAATTGCATGAAAGTTTAGCTTAAAGGAGAAGCAAACATAAAGTAGAAACATTAGTATATGCAACCTCAGAATATGAGGTAGATAAAATAAAGGATATGGACAGGCTTCAGGCTGTCTTGTCTCTCGGCGTAGTGGGAGCATCAGACCCAGTCTGGTTCTGCCTTCTGCATTTCTTCAGCGTTTTTTTTCCACCTGGGTCTCTGCTGTTTCGGTGCGGACATGTAGTGTGCCAGGCCAGTCCAGTCCTCCACCTCTGTAAGGGGTAGGCCCAGGGCCCATTGAAAGTCTGGTACATCGGCTGGTGTGGTGATGGTGTGTGCTCCATTGTGGGTCGTTACCGTAAGGGCAAACGGGAAGTTCCAACTGAATTTTATCTGCTTCTCCATCAGTGCCAAGGTGATGGGCTTCAGTGCTCTCCTGGCCTGTAGCGTGGAGGGTGATAGTTCCTGGTATATGGTTACAGGGTGACCCTCAAGCTGTAGTTCTCTGTTTTGCCGCGCCATGCGGAAAATGTCCTCTTTCAGAGGGAAATTATGGAGGCGGCAAATGAGGTTACGGCGTTTATCGAGCGGGAGGTTCTTAGGCCTCATAGCTCTGTGCACCCTATCAAATTGGATCGCCGGCTGAGTAGGTCTGTCGAGAATTAGGTTAAAGAGGGTGGTCTCTGGGGTTCTCTGGGGTACCCTCGGGGCTTTCAGGTATGCCCCTCACTCGCAGGTTGCTCCGTCGGCCCCTGTTATCGATGTCATCTAATTTCCTCTGGAGGTACAATATGGCATCTGCGTGTAAGGTCTGCGTTTTGTGGCATTCTGTCCACAATCTGTCAGTGGATTCTTCAGTATCCTCTAGGGCCTGTACTCTGGCTCCCAGGTGTTGGACATCCGTGCTTACTGCAAGCAGTTTTTCACTAAAGGTGTTCTCCAGTTTCTGGAACATGTCGGCGAGATCTTTCTTCGAGGGCAATTGAGTGAGTATTGATTTGCCTCGTGTGTTGGTTGCGGGCGCCATTTTGTTCCGCGGCCGCGGTTCAGATTGTTCCGTAAATAATCTCCGCAAGGAGGATTTTGCAGGCGGGTTATCAGTAGCTGGTGTGTTGCCCGTGGTATTGCGCTGCTTTTTAGTTGTCATCGCTCAATATTGGTGCCGAGTTTTCGTTAATTTCCCCCTGTCATGCACGGAGCTCAGCGGTTATGCTGCCGGTCTCATTGGAGTCCTGGCCACGCCCCCCGTGTGTTTTTTCTATGAGCTTAGTGGATCACATTCTTTGGTTCATAGTTTTTTGTTTAACTGTATGTGTAGATGTGGTGTCTAAACCTGCGTCGAGAAGGCAGTTGGTATCTCCTCCTATTATGATATCTCCAAATTTATGAGCATTTCTTAGAGTGAAGATTTTAACTAAAACAAACTATATACAACAACATGTGCGTCCCTAAGGTGAGACTTGGTCATCAGTTGGTTCGGACCAACTATATACAAAGGGGAAAGTTTTCTGAATCGAGACCCAATTGTCCTGGCTTTCTTGGGCACTAAAGCCCTAATGGGGGTGGAGAGTCCCCAGTATCGGACTCATTGCAGAGCTTATGTCTAAGGTTGAGGTCTCATTAGCTCTGTTGGTAGTGGTTGGTATGACTATGATTCTCTAAGAGGGATAGGGGTTTCCTCTTTATGTGGCTATATCTGTTATATTTCTTAACCTATCCCCTATAGGTGTGGAGTACCCAGCTAGCATATGTGTGACATAGGTGCCTATGTCATCATACATACTTAACATATTAAACAATATAGGTAAAATGCTGTACATTTCTCGATATAATCAAATCTTATTACTTTGCAGGTGAATAGAGTCTTTTCAGCTATCTATTGTTCTGACACATTTTAAGTACCGTAGCATCGTGGCCACAGTCTCTCAAATATCAAGCAATAGGTATTCCCTCATCGATGTAAACAACCTTATTCAAACATAACAGTAAAACATGTCAGGTTATATATTGTCACAGATCTCAATCACTGATCCTCGGATATGGAGGCGCATATATGAGTGTCAAAGGCCTATGAGGTTTGATACGGATAAAGTCACTTAACTGAGGCTCGCTTTTCCCATCCATGGGTAAGCTGCATCAGTGATTTGACTGCAATTTGTTCATCTAGGTTTTCTTTTATTTCTTCGGTTAGCGGTATGTTCCACTCTGCCAAGGTTTTCTTCCCATCTTCCGAGGTAAGAAGATGTTTTTCAGCGCCGTTCCTTCTGAAGATAAGACGTGCCGGGAACCCCCATTTGTAAGGAATATCCGCCATCCTTAGTGCTCGGGTTATGGGTATGAAGGTTTTCCTCGCAGCTTGTGTGGTTGCAGACAAATCTGTGTATAGTTGAATCTTGCTGTATGCCTCAGGGAGGATTGGATGTTTCCTGAAGGCTGCCATCATTGATTCTTTGGTGGTATAATAATGCAGTCTTGTTATCATATCCCTTGGCGTGGATGCCGGCAGGTGCTTAGGTCTGGGCAGATGGTGAGTAGAGATGTTGCGAACATAAAATTTTCCGTTCGCGAACGGCGAACGCGAACTTCCGCAAATGTTCGCGAACGTGCGAACCGGGTGAACCTCCATAGACTTCAATAGGCAGGCGAATTTTAAAACCCACAGGGACTCTTTCTGGCCACAATAGTGATGGAAAAGTTGTTTCAAGGGGACTAACACCTGGACTGTGGCATGCCGGAGGGGGGTCCATGGCAAAACTCCCATGGAAAATTACATAGTTGATGCAGAGTCTGGTTTTAATCCATAAAGGGCATAAATCACCTAACATTCCTAAATTGTTTGGAATAACGTGCTTTTAAAACATCAGGTATGATGTTGTATCGATCAGGTAGTGTAAGGGTTACGCCCGCTTCACAGTGACAGACCAAACTCCCCGTTTAACGCACCGCAAACAACCGCAAACAGTCCATTTGCACAACCGCAAACTCCCCATTTGCACAAGGTTGGATACCAAGCTAGCCATGTCCCGTTCCTTGTCCTCACTGATGTCATTGAAGGTCTCTTCCTCCACCCAGCCACGTACAACACCAAGGGTCCCCGAAAGGTGACAACAAGCCCCCTGGGACGCCTGCTGTGTTTGGTCTTCCACCTCCTCAAAGCCACCTTCCTCCTCTGACTACTCTTCTTCAGACTCCTCTCTCTGCGTTGCCTCTCACACATTTTTGGAACGCCTCAGACTCCACCAGCTTGTATGGTAAAAGCTGGTGGGTTAAGAGTTCAGACAAGCCAGCTGTCAGATGCCGGGCAAGGGGGTGACTTTGTGACATTGGCTTCTTACGCTCAAACATGTCCTTGACAGACACCTGACTGTGGGCAGATGAGCAGGAACTGCTCAAGGCGATAGACGGAGTGGCGGATGGTTGATAGGGGGCAAGGAGGACAGCAGTGGTTGACATGGCTGAAGATGCTGGACCAGGAGGAGGATGGCGGCTTTGAGTTTGTGTGCTGCTTGTACTCATGTGTTGATCCCATAGGCGTTTGTGATGTGCGATCATGTGCCTTCGCAAAGCAGTTGTTCCTAGGTGGGTGTTGGACTTCCCACGACTCAGTTTCTTTTGGCACAGGTTGCAAATGGCATCGCTGTTGTCAGAGGCAGACACAAAAAAAAATGCCACACTGCTGAGCTCTGAAATGACGGCATTCTGGTGGTGGCAACAGAATGCGTTGATTGGCGTGCTGTCTGGCTGACCCCGGGTGCCAATGCATGCTGTCTGACTGTGCCACTAGCTCCTTGCGACGACCTCCCCCTGCTTCCAACTTGTCTCCTCCTCCTCTCTGTCTACCCATCTGAACTTTCCCCCTGTTCTTCTTCTCTTCTAGCGGGCACCCACGTGACATCCACGGACGCATCGCCATCGTCAACCGCTTCACTTGTATCTGACAGCTCAGCAAAGGAAGCAGAAGCGGGTACAACATCATCATCATCACACCGTACGTCCATGTGTGTAATGCTGCCTGACTGAGACATATCCCTGTTATCTACATCCTTTGGCAATAATGGTTGCGCATCACTCATTTCTTCCAACTGATGTGTAAATAACTCCTCTGACAGATCAAGTGAAGCGGCTGTGGTGCTAGTGTTGGTGGTGGCGGCAGGCGGGCGACTGGTAACTTGAGAGGTGCCCGAAGCTAAGCTGGAGGAGGAAGGTGCGTCAAGGTTCCGAGCGGAAGCTGTAGAAGATTGGGTGTCCTGTGTTAGCCAGTCAACTATGTCCTCAGAACTTTTCGAGTTCACGGTACGTGGCCTCTGAACACTGGGCATTATTATAGGGCCAAAGGGAATCACAGCACCACGACCACGACGGCCCCTGCGGGATGGCCTGCCTCTGCCTGTCATTTTTTTTTTATTAGTGGTACTATGCGTGCAAGCTACTGTGACAACAGATATGAGTGGCACTGTGCACTGGCAGAAGTTGGCAGAGTAGACGCTGTAGGCCTGACACACACGCTTGCAGACAACTAACTGCTATTCAATCTATTACAGTCAAAATTGTATTTTTTTTTTTTTTTATGTACACTACTGTTACACCAGGTATGAGTTGCACTGGTGTGACACTGTGCCCTGGCAGGCCCTGAAACGCACACGTGTGAAGGAAACTGACTGCTATTATATTACAGTCAAAAAAGTTTTTTTTTGTTTTTTTTAAATGCAAGCTATTGTGACACCAGATATGAGTGGTGGCACTGGGCAAGTGGGCACAGTATACACTGTGAGCCTGACACACACGCTGGCAGGTATGCAACTGCAATTAGATTACACAAGAAAAAAAAAAAGCAGACTGATGTTCTAGCCCTAAAAATGGCTTTTTGGGGTGCTGTCCTTACAGCAGAGATCAGATGAGTCCTTCAGGACTGTAGTGGACACTGAATACACTAGCCTAGCTATCGATTTCCCTACTAAATCAGCAGCAGCTACACTGTCCCTCCTCTCACTAAGAATGCAGAAAGGGGGGCGGGGCCTAACTGCAGAGCTGGACAGACGTGCTTGTCTGGGGCTCCGGCACTTGTGTAATCCGCACTGACAAAGGCCAAAACCGGACTCAAATTGCAGCCCAAACTACAGATGACCGGGAGTACTATATGTAGATACCAAACATGTGGTGTTACTCACCGGACCCACGAACTTGGAAGCCGCGGCCTACCAGCAGGGATGGTGTGAGGGAGACGGCCGCTCCCCGACCAGCACACCAAGCTGAACATGCCAGTGTAGAACCCCGTTCCCCCCCTCCCCCATGGACCGGCGGGGGTCATCCCGGTCCCCACCGACCAAGAGCACACGAGTATACCGCATCCTGCCATCCCCCGGGGAGCCGATGGGAACGGCACCGAGACAAATAAAATGGCGGCCGCGTCCTGGTCGGTTAGGCCAACTCCTCAGCCTCTAGACGGCAACTATGTGGAAGATGCGCTCAAACGCCTTGACAAGATATTCAATGACTTCTGGGTCAAACTATACAAGCGATTGGAACAACCGCCACCCCCAACAACCCAAGAGGTAAAGGAGCAGGGAATGGGAGGGTGACACACCATGAGCACACTTCATCCCCAAGCTCCTGCTGTACAAACAGACAGCTCGCCCAGTCATAAGGGTGGCAGAGGGCCCACCCCGATGTACCGCACACGCCGCAAGCGAACCCCTCGCCACCAGAGGAGACGAGCTCCCAAGCCCATGATAAAAAGGCCTCTGAGGCACACGCGGAGAGACGAGAGGCACCGGACCGGACCCGCGAGACGGACCGACCGGGCCCAGCAGCCGAAAACACTGGGGCCGACCTAGAGCCCTGTCAGACTACAAACCCCTCACAGGATGCTACAGCCCCTTCTGCAGGTACGAGACCGGACCGGCATCCTTACCAAGCACTGCAGTGCTGCTCCATGCGCCAGCCTCAGACCCAGGCCCCGAACGGGCATAGGATGACTGGGCAGTACCATGACTTTGGAGGTCCAGCACCGGGCTTTATGGACTCTAGCCCACCAGGAGGCTACAGGACTCACCCACCGAATAGCATTGGCAACAATACCCGGCAATCTATGGCTCCTGAATAGCATTGGCAACAATACCCGGCAATCTATGGCTCCTGAATAGCAGTCGCAGAGATACAGCACCCACGGACTGGTGATCCTTAAGGTGCAGCTAAAGCCACTTCGTCTATAGACAGTCATAACAGTTAACCTTTCCACATCATATACATGTCGCAATGCATAGTCTCTGAGAGCGGTTGATCACATTCATACTAGGATGTCGTCCATGTTTTAGTGAAAACTAGTCTAACTACTAATATAGTTGAAACGTGCTACTTTTATTCATGCCAGACAACCATGCAGGCCAGACTAACAAACATGCCAGGGCCAATCATAGTTAACCACTTCAGACATAGATAGCCTCACCCTGGTTCTCAGTATGTAGATTTATATACTCACGCACTGCTTAATATAACGTATTCACTATGACGTAAGCTTAAGCCTGTTTAAATTCAAAGATGTTCTTAAATTATCTAAATGTAGATATATATACTCACACACTGCTTAATATAGCGTATTCACTATGACTTAAGCTTAAGCCTGTTTAAATTCAAAGATGTTCTTAAATTGTCTAAGCCTGTCTAAACACTACCAAGTTGTTGAATCTGAATGACAAACCTCATAATAATTTAACATATAAAATGTGCACTTATTAACATATACCCTATTGTTACAATTGTTATTTGAAAAGCATGAGGAATTCTGTTGGGGTACCACATGCTCATTTGTTATACCTCCATGCACTACAAAAATAAAGAATAAAAAATATGTATGCAGCTTCCGAATGAATCTAAAATGGATGCTGTCCAGGAGGTAGGAGGGTCTGGGAGGGAGGGTCTGCTGCTGATTCGCTGGAATGTGTCTGCTGACTGTGAGGTACAGGGTCAAAGTTTACTCAATGATGAAGAATAGGGGGCAGACCGAACATCGCATATGTTCGCCTTCCGTGGCGAATGCAAACACGCTATGTTCGCCAGGAACTATTCGCCAGCGAACTATTCGGGACATCTCTAATGGTGAGTTCTGTCTAGCAGCAATGTTGACTCTGGGAGGTCTGTTGCTAACTGGTGGAATAGTGTTCTGACATATTCACCGAGGGCGCCAGGGCCGATCTCTTCTGGAATGCTGTGATCAGCAAGTTTAGTAAGGATAGAGGATATTTTTGTGTCTATATTGTCGTAGGACACAGCCACGTTGTTGTGTGCGTTTATAATCTCCTCCGTCTTATTTTTAGATAGTCGGTGCATTCACTCAGTGCTTTTACGTCGGCTCTTATTTCCTTAGCCAGTTTGGCAAATGTCTGCAGGCTGTTTAGCATTTTCTAGATTGAGGATTCTGTGGCCGGTGTTCTCTGGTGGAGATAGAGGTAGCGTTGCTTCTGCCTGAACTCGAGGTCGGTTAGTTAGGCCTGTCTGTCCCATCTTGTGTACGGCGTAGTGGCAATGCCATCCTGGGATTTGTAGGGAAGGCGCTTCTTTCATCTTTTTTTTGTTATAGAGTGTTGTGCCATGTTGTCGGAGTATTCCTCCGATAATTAACTTGGTTGTTTGAGGGTAGTCTTGTGTTTAACGCTTAGATAATCGCTGTATTAGGGGATTTTCTCTCAGAGCTGATCGCTCACACGTCCATCTCCTCTAGCGGTCAGGCCAAGCGCCCCGTTAAGTTTGTATTTACAGTGCCCAACAAGGTCCACGTGGGTGGTAACCTTGTTGGAAAACTTGTATAAAAGAAAGGCTGGTGTGCTCATTAAAACAGTTCTACTTCACCCCCAATCTAGAGTCTTGCCTCTTATTGGAGGAAACTGCTATACAGCTATAACACTAGCTCTTTTAAGAGCTTCTCAACTTGGATCACTCCTGGATGCTGAGAATACCCCTCACTCATCTGAAGAAGGACACCCTCTAGCGGTGGGAACCCTTCTACTCACCGGGGTAACCGCTACAGGGGGTATGGTCATATAGGTCTGAGAAGTATTGTTGGAACATCTCTGTGATTTTAGTGGGCATGTCTGTGGTGTTTCCCGATGGGGTGCGGATACTGGTAATGTGTTTAGTTTGAGTGTGTTTGCGTAGCCTACGTGCGAGAAGTGTGTCGGCTTTGTTGGATTTTTCATAGAACATTTGCTTTGTCCATTGTAAGGCTTTAGTTGCATTTGCTGCCATTGCGTCCTTAAGGGCCTGTCTTTGGTGTTGGAGTTGTGTTGTGAGGTCAGGGGTGGTGGTGCATTTATGTTGTGATTCAAGCATCCTGATGGTTAAAAGAATGTTTTCTATGTGGGAAATACGTTTTTTTTGTGTGTGTGTGTTGTGGCTATACTGATGAGGGAGCCCTGTATTACTGTTTTGTGGGCTGCGCATAGGGTTGGGCATGTGTGTTTGTCCGTAGTGGCTGTCTCCGCCTATCGTTGGGTTAAGTGTGGCGCCACCTATGATTTTATGGCAGGTTGGGTGTAGGCTGAGGTGGGCCTGTAGTGTGGTACAATACTCCGGGTCTGGGGTGGTAGGGGCGTAAGTGGAGGTGATCGCATATTTGGATGGACTACTGTTACTGTGAGGAACCGACCATGGGGGTCTTTGTGCGTGGAGGTGACCTGAATGGGGGCACAATTTCCTTAAGAGGATCGCCACTCCATTGTGTTTACCTGAGTCTGAGTTGGCTAGGTTGCAGGCCTTATAGTGTTGACTCAGGAGAGGAAAGGGGCTAGTGTCCGAGTAGTGGGTCTCCTGCATGACGATTATGTTTGTTTTGGTGCGGTTGACCCATCGCATAAGTTGATGACATTTTGTGGGGTTATTTAGCCCTTTGCAGTTTATGGAAATATACGTCAGGCTAGTCAACATAGTGGTGTGGTTGGGTGTCCACAATGAGACTAAATTAAAACAACTAATAACAATAACTGCCTGGTCTTTGGATACATGTGACTCTCGTATATTATGCAGGGTGGCACTAAAGAGCGTCCCGTCCTGGGCGTGTGTAGGTCATGGTTGGTGCACTGGGGTGGGGGCACAGACAGGACCATGCCAGAGAGTGCTATGGGCTGTGCGCAGGCCATGGTGGCATTCTGTGGGGGTTCCCGTTGAACCTCTGGGATTTGGCCATGTTTGCGGTGTTGGCTTGGGCAACGTTTGTTGGCCTCTGTGGGTTAGTGTTGTAGTGTAGACATTTCTGCAAAGACACATGCATTTACCTTCCCATGATCCCCTTTAACCCGACTAAAGTAGGTAGCATTTCGGGGTGGTCCCCCCTCCCTCCCTCGTCCCATCCTCCCCTTTCTTCCCTATCCCCTGCTTGCCAGTGCTCATCCCTGTAGTTTATAAAGTATTGGCTTGACTAGGATCAACTTAATCTGCACTGGTGCTAATATGGTAGAGATATAGCAATAAAAGGATATGGTGATAAGTTCAAGTTTATATGGCAGGTTGGTGGTGTCCGTCGGGTGCGGGTGCGGGTTTTTTTGTTTCCATTTGATGCCGTCTCTGGTGCGTTCACAGGGCTTGGGCCTGTGCTTGTTGTGTGGCCTGTAGGTGTCTTTTGGGTGGTCGATTCAGGGGTGGTCGTGCTGGTCGGTTGGCTTGTTGCCAAGTATGTGTTTTGGGTATGTGGATGCCCAGTGTTGCCGCAAAAGTCTCCATTTTAGAGATGTCTTGAAGGACATGGGTGGTGTCATTCTTTCTGACTAGTAGTTTGAATAGGTGGCCCCATCAGCATGCCATTTTTGCCTGAGTCAGAGTGTTCATGAGCGGTGTGAGCTCTCTGCATTTGGAGAATAATTGGGTCAAATTTTGACGGGTTTGTCCGTGTAGCCGTCATGATTGCAACTTTCAATTTGAAATAGTGCAGGCACACTATGACGTCTCTGGGCGCCGTTCGCTTCGGTTTCAGGGCCCTGTGTGCCCAGTCAATGGCCATATTGTGTGGTGTCGCCTCTGGGAGGATAGAGAGGAACAGTTCCCTTATCATGGAAGGTAACATGTCTGGTGTGACAGTTTCAGGGAGGCCTCTTATCCTTATAATTTTGCGCCATGAGTGGTTGTTTAGGTCCTCCATACCGTTTTCCAGTATTTCCACCCTGCTTCTCAGTGTAGTGAGGATGGATTCCTGGGCGTTCAGTGTTTCTAGAAGCTCATCAGCTCGTTGTTCCACTTGGCCTATTCTTTCTCCCAGGTCAGCTATTTCCACTTTCAGGCTGTGGAATTGTTTCTCCAGTTCAGCTGTCATGTGCTCTTTAATGTCTGATGCAGCTGCTCTTAGTAGGAGTTGTAAATCCCTTTTGGTAAGTGGTGTAGATGCTGGGGCTGCTACCACACTGTGGTCAGAGTCTGATTCTGAGGCTTATTCTTCCGTCCGTTGTGGGGAAGATGGCGCTGGACCACGTGGGAGCCGGAATAAAGATGCTGAGAGCGGTAGTTCTCTTTTTTTTTACAGTGAACTGGAACCTCAGCAGCTACCCGGTAACATGGGAGGCCATGTTACCGGGTAGCTGCTGAGGTTCCAGTTCACGGGGATGCACGGAGTTGCTTTGATGAAATATATTGTTTGAAAAGCAGTCTAGTTCTAAATTTCAAAAGGGATTTGCCAATACAAATGTTTTAGTCTGGGATAACATTTTGGGAGCATTTGTCAGATCTAAGTTGGAATTTTTTAGGGCTTGTCTCAATAGTGGGTCATTTCTAGAGGGGAACATGGAGGTATCACAACATTTGCTCATAGTGATCCCTCTTCATAACCCCTCAGAAAAGAGGGGTAGACAGGATGGGGTGCTTGTGCCGGTAGCACATGATACTGGGCTTTTTTGCAATACCCCTGACTAGGGTTAGTATCCACAACTTTTTAAATTTCTGCAACATCAGTGTTTTCTACTGTAATGTATTCAGACTCTTGACAGGGCGGCTGCGGGTCTAAATAGCCCGTCGCCCACACTATATTGCCGCCGGAGATTCCCTCTACTCTCCCAGCCCAGCCAGAGCTAATGCAGGGTGATTCTGCTCGAGCGGCACCCAGGCACTAAGTGCCACGGAAAGTAAAGCCACGGGCACAAGAAGACAGGCGGCCACGAGTGATCCGTCGGCTAAGATGCAGGGAGCTTGTTCCTTACGGCTCTCTGCGTCCAGCGTGTGCCGCACGTGCTGTCAAACCCGCCAGATCACGCCAGAGGCGGCCAGCCGCTAAGTGATAAAATCGGGTTCACCCGCTCGCCACCAATATAATAAACCCTGGGGAAATGCAGGGTGGTGGTAGGCCACGCCTGGCTCCCGCAACGTTCATTACTGTGGGGAGCCGTTCCACGGCTGAAATAAATAATATTGAAATGCAGGAATTGTTGGGCGGACCCCCAGACTCCCCTGTCACAATACAGAAAATATGGATAATGTTGCAGAACATCAGACAAAGCCTAAGGAAAGAAGATATAAAGGAAGACTTTACTGAAGAATTATCTCATTTGAAAAACAATGTAGCAGATTTGGAATACAGAGCTTACTAAGTGTATGAAACATTGTTTCAATATGAAGCAAAACACACTGATTTATCAGAATAATTTAAAGCCATGAAAATTCAACTGCAACCTGCAAATGCAAAATTGGCTGATCTAAAGGACAGAAGCAGGAGGAATAATTTGATAATTAGATGCATTCCAGAAGCAGTACAGCTAAATGAAATGGAGAACTAATTGAAGGCTGTAATAAGGTCAGTTAGGCCACGTCTTACTGACACAGAACTGAGCATTGACCATATACATAGATTGCACAAGCCTGCTTCTGCACCTAAGGACGTACCTAAAGACACTATTGCAAGACTTCACTACTTTAGAATTAAGGAAAACTTTTAGGGAGCTCTGTGCTCGGGGGAATTGCCTCCTACATACAGCCATATTACAATATTTAAATAATTTTCTCCAACCACCATGCAAAGGCGTAGAGAATTTACCTCAGAGCTATGTCAAAGAAATATAAGCTATCGGTGGGAATTTCCGGTAAAGGTTTTGTTCCGGATGGACAGATGCAATTATGTCATGCTATACCTGAGGAGGGAATGTAGGTGATAAATGCTTTGTCTGCTACGGATCCGATTACCCCAGAGATGTCTACCAGCCAGACACCACAGATACCACAACCACCACTTAAGATGAGGAAGAGGGACGTGATGCAGGAATGACACTCTGAAAGGCCAGTCTTATTAACATATTTTTAGACTGTTTTTACACTTTTTCTCTTTCCTTTCATTTTTTCTTCTTTTCTTTTTTTAATACTATTTCAATGGGCCTTAGTGTCCCCACTCACTCTCCCCAATAGGTCTTTATATATTTTTGAAGATGGGATTATTTTTACATCCCCTCTTAAGGCCTTTTTGTTTATATATATATATATATATATATATATATATATATATATATATATATATATATATATATATATATATAAACAAAAAGGCCTTATACATATATTATTTTTTATTTTTAGTTAAAAAATTTCTAATTTCCATTTTTAATTTCATTTTTCATTTCTTTGCTTTGTTTTTTTGTTCTATATGGGACTTCTTTTCCTTGTTTATTTTTATGTTTTCTGACATTTAAGGGACACTTGTACAATTTTATTATCTGGAAACGTGTCTATTTAGACATGTTGTCTCAGTCTATTTAATTGGTACATTTTCAATCAAGGTCAGGTAGGTCATATATACTGTCTGTTCTCTGACCAGCCATCATCTCTTACTACTACTACCTAAATATCTGTTGGTGGCCCCTCATACGTCTTTATTTACTAGTGCTATTTTAGGACCATTAAAGCGTAGAAAATGGTTCTGAAGTGGTACTCTCATAATGTGAGGAGCCTCAATACACTACACAAGAGACATTTGCATTTCGGGTAAATTAAAAAACAAAAAATTTGATGTCATTTTTATACAGGAATTAAAAAAATAATAATAATAATAATATACCTATGTTTATGTAAAATGAGTTCCCAACACAATTTCAGTCTGCATTCAAACTCAAATCTAGAGAGGCTTCTATACTGTTTCATAAAAAAATGTATCCTGTAAAACAGTGAAAGTTATTAATGATTCTGGTGGTCGTTTTGTTATTTGGCAAGGAACGATTGGTGGAGTTGAATACACGTTGGCAAATGCATATTTCCCTAACTCTGGGCAATATCATTACCTGAGAAAAAGGGTTACCCGCATCTTTAGAAACATTAAGGGCAGATTGATTATTGACGGGGACATGATATAATTAGGGAAAATGTAAGATCTTCAAAAAACTACATCAGTGAAACATTGGCTAATTCATGCTCCAAATTTATTTTTTCACAGAACTTGTTTGACATTTGGCGGATCCAACACAAAGGAGAGAGATTACACTTACCACTCCACCACTTACATCAAGTATTCTTGCATAGACAGGTTCTTGACGGGTGAGCAAACAATAAATTCTGTTAAAGCGTCTGACTTTTTAAATGTTAACTGGTCAGACCATGCACCCATTACGCTACATTTAGAGGAGCCCTTTCAGTCATCTCTGGAATGTTCATGGAGACTTTGTGATTATCTGGTTAATATCCCAGAAAACTAGGTGCTTGCCAAAAAATATTAAAAAATTATTTTCATGAGAATTAAACCCCAAATTTAAATGTTACTTCACAATGGAATGCCCATAAAGCGTTGTTAAGAGGACATTTTATTCAGGGCATCATATTTGAAGTAAATTTGGTAAAAAAAAAAATAAAAAAAAAAATAGTTAGAAAATGAATTATACAAATTAAATTTGGCTTATAAATTTGATCCTTCTTTGTCCCTAGCTGCAAGGCTTTTTGAGGTTAAAGCAAAACTTGATACTTTGCATTTGGTGAATACTGCACTGATGTTGAGAAGACTAAAATAACAATTTTATTCAAAAGGAAACAAAGTCTCATCATTACTGGCTTCTAAATTGCAACTTAAAATGTCACAGTCCAGGATTGAACACTTAATTATCAATGATGGCAGAAAAATTACCCACCCCATCAAAATTAGTAACCCGTTCACGAGTTACTACAAGAAATTGTACAATCCGGCCTTAGACCCTAGAATAACCCAGCCCACATCAGATACAATTTGTTCATTTCTGGATAAAGTTCTGTTGAGACAAATTTCGCCCAACAAATTAAATACTCTTGATTTACCTATCTTGTCAGAAGTACTAACTGCCATTAAAGTAATACAAACTGGTAAAGCTCCGGGACCTGGTGGTTACACAATGTCATATTATACATCCTTCTCTGGCATTTTAACCAGACATTTAACTGAACTATATAATCATTATTTGAAAACTGGTGAAATGCCTGGGGAGGCCTTGTGAGTGCAGATTGTGACGCTACCCAAACCTGGTGGATAACAAAATGTGTGTCAAAATGTTTGTCCTAAATCACTAATTAATAATGATACCAAAATATATTAAACAATATTGTCCTTTAGACTTGTACACATTCTTCCTTTATCAATAGACAAAGACCAGGTGGGTTTTATCCTAAACCGTCAGGCCCCAGACAGTACGAGACGGTACATACATTTTATCCACCAAATTAAGTTTAATAGAATGCCTTCTCTTCTCTTCGGATGCGGAGAAGGCATTTTATAGAATTCATTGGGACTTTGTAAAATAAGTTATGTTGCGATTTAGCTTACCAGAACCCTACATCAGAGCAGTGTTTGCTGTGTATTGCTCTCAAACAGCAAAGGTCTCCGCTACAGGTTTTACATTGATTAGTTTGGCACTGTCTTACGGGACCAGGCAGGGGTGTCCATTGTCGCCACTCCTCTTTGTGCTGACAATGGAACCCTTGGCTGAAATGATTTGCAATTGTATGGAGATAGACGGCAGGGCAGTTGGGGGCCAAAAACATAAGATTTGTCTTTTTGCGGATGACATTATGCTATCTTTGAAAAGTCCCATGTCCTGGATTTCACCTCTAATGTCAATCCTGCACAAATTTGGAAACATTTCATACTATAAATTAAATAAAAGTAAGTTTTTTTGTCACATGGTTCAAATTGGACATTCTAAAGAATAATTTCAAGTTTGACTGGAGGGATTCTTACATTTCTTCCTTAGGTATCAACCTATGCAACAACCTGTCTAAGATGCATGATTGTAACCTGGGTAGGTTTTGGTCCACTTTTAGGAAAAACCTGGAGTGGTGGTGTGATCTCAAAATCTCCTGTATAGGAAGATTAAATAAATTCTGTTAAATTGATTGTACTTCTGAAAAATTTGTACTCTATCGGCGCTATCCCCCTCAGTATTCCATTATCCTTTTTTAGGAAGGTTCATTCTGCCGTGTTGTAGTTTGTTTGGAATAAGAAACCAAGCAGAATAAAACTGTCTATATTGCAGAAGCCCAGGGTTAGTGGAGGTATGGGTTTGCCAGACTTCATTCATTATTTCCATGCTACCAATGCAGCAGCTGCTATTAAATTTAATATAGATTCTAAACGACCACACTAGCTTGAGGTGGAGGCAGCCAAGATTCTTCCACATCTTATAAAAGAGGTATTATAGCTGCCTTCACCCCAAAAACTGTGTTTCGTTAACATGTTTCCATCCACAAAAGCCACAATTAAAGCTTGGGATACTATTTACAGGAAAATTAGGCCATCTGCATTGTGGTCTAGAGCATCTCTCATATCTGTGTTTGACTATTTGATCTCATTCAATAACACATATTGAGCATTTATTTACCTCCAATACACTCATTTCCTTTCCTCAATTGAAAACAAAGTATGATTTGGACAGTGTGGACAAATTAATGTATGAAAGAATGATTGACTCTAATTGATAGGTGTGATAGGTGCCTTTCTGAACAGGGCCCACGTATTTATAAACTAGATATGTCTCTCATTGAAAGATTATTTCTCTGACCCTGCTCGTAAAAAGGACAATTTCTAAATGCTTTGGTCTATTGGCTGGAATGCTGACACAAACGTTTGAATCAATGACTAAATGGAAAAGTGCATTGGGCAAGGAATATGAGCTGAATGAATGGTTAGATTTCACATTAACTTTAAGGGGCATTACACAGTGTGTGTCACTACAAAATGTTATACAGATGGTATTTCACTCCCTCCAGGCTTTATAAGCTACAACTATCACCTACCAATAAGTGTTAAAGAGCGTGTGGTCATGTGGGGTGACATTCTTACTTTGATTAAACTTTTTGATTAATCTATTATCTATTATCACCTGACCTGAACTATGTTTGTTCAAAAAGATTCCAGATAATTCACCTAAACATATACGCATAATTTTAGGTGACATTTTCATTTCAGCCTCTATGGCTCTTCTACATAATTGAAAGTCTCATGTGGTTCCTGATATCAAGGAAGTTATTAACCAATTGTTTGAAAATATGAGATGTGAAATTGTGCTCAGAATACCATCTAATACACTTGGCCTTCTTAGACATAAATGGGATATCAGAGAAAAATAAATTAGACAGAGGTACAGCTTACATTTGTGACCCCACCTGACCAGAATGTTATATATATATATATATATATATATATATATATACATACACACACACATATATATACGCACACATTTTGACATTTTGTACCATAATATTCTATAATTGATTTATTAATTACTACTTCCAGATAATTATTTATTACATTATACCTCAGTTTGTTTATGATATTGTATTACATTTTACTTGTTTTATATTGATTGTTTATTTGATTGTAAAATTTTAAATCTTTCAATAAAAACTATTTGACAAAGTCTAAAGAACTCAGAACTATGTTCTGAGAGAGAGATTATCCAAACCATATTCTTAAAGCCGGTTATCACAGGACTCTCTTGACCGATAGATAATTTCTTATAGGTTAACATCCACATAGAACACAAACAATACAGTCTGAATCTGAGATTCGTTGCTTAGCGACTTTCAATGGCAGATGGCACCAGGTGAATGATATGCTCACATAATAATGGTATTGGCCTCTTCTCACATAGAATAATCACTTACATGGAGTCTTTGCCTCACATGCCTCCTTGACTGCCCGAAGAGGGAAAAATTAAGGTGACATGCTAGTAAATATTAATTATTCTATCCAAAAACATGCATCTAATTGACTTTCTTCACAACCTAAGGGAACATATTCCTGTGGCAGATGCAAAGCTTGCGCCTTCACACTCAGGGACTCTAAATGCATTACCAATAGTAATCAAACGGACCCTATACAGGTCCGCTCCTTTTTTTAATTGCAATTCAACTTGTCTGGTTTACCTCTTGGTATGTGAATGTGGCCTTAAATATATAGCCAGGACTTTAAGCGCCACATATTGGAACATATTAATTTGGTAAAATCCAACAGGCACATCAAAACCCCCATTTTGCGACATGTCAAAATGCATCATGCGGTTAATCCCGGAGGCATCAAATTTGCAGGCGTAGAGTCCATGAAATTAGACTCACGGAAAGGAAATCTAGATAAACTCTTGAGGAGGGAGTGTTTCTGCATCAATCATCTGAGAACACTCTTCTCTTGGCCTCAATGAAGGGTTCTCATATACCCCCTTTAATAGTGATTGAGGTCCTTTTACAGCTCTTTAGTAATTGTTTAAATTATCTACAGGAACATTATACGCTCTATCCTCTCCATACCATTTACTTTTAGTGATGTCCCGAACGGTTCGCTGGCGAATAGTTCCTGGCAAACATCGCATGTTCGCGTTCGCCACGGATGTCAAACATATGCGATATTCGGTCCGCCCCCTATTCGTCATCATTGAGTAAACTTTGACCCTGTACCTCACAGTCAGCAGACACATTCCAGCCAATCAGCAGCAGACCCTCCCTCCCAGACCCTTCCACCTCCTAGACAGCATACAATTTAGATTAATTCTGAAGCTCATTTTTTTTTTTGGTATTATTCATTTTTTTTGTGTGTTTATTATACATTATCCTCCATAACCAGTAGCCTGTGTTTATTATACATTATCCCCCATAGCCAGTAACCTGTGTTTATTATGCATTATCCTCCCACCCAGTAACCTGTGTTTATTATACATTCTCCCATAGCCAGTAACCTGTGTTTATTATACATTATCCTCCCATAGCCAGTAACCTTTGTTTATTATACATTATCCCACATAGCCAGTAACCTGTGTTTATTATACATTATCCCCCCATAGCCCGTAACCTGTGTTTATTATACATTATCCTCCCCATAGCCAGTAACCTGTGTTTATTATACATTATCCCCCCATAGTCAGAAACCTGTGTTTATTAAGTGTTCTTGCATAGCAAGACCACTTACTGTTATCTCACATATATATTATTATTATTAAGTGTTCATGCATAGCAAGACCACTATTATTATTATTATTAAGTGTTCTTGCATAGCAAGACCACTTAATGTTATCTCACATATATATTATTATTATTATTATTAAGTATTCTTGCATAGTAAGACCACTTAATGTTATCTCACATATATATTATTAAGTGTTCTTGCATAGCAAGACCACTTAGTGTTATCTCACATATATATTATTATTCTTATTATAGCAAAATTTGCCACCCTAACTCCTCCCACAGTTTTTACACTACATAGACAAAAATATACCAAAACGTGCAGATTGTTCCCGATCGGATTGCTATTACTTTGTGGAACATTTCGCCGAATGGTTCTCGGAATATCGTCATTCTTGTGGCGAAATTTGTCCCATAGGAATGAATGGCAAAGCTAGAGTGGGAACTGGCAAAAGCTGAAAAATCAGGACATGATTTCTAAACTGCCACCACTCCCTCATTTTCAGGCCCACCTACACAAATCTTATATCAAAACGTTCAGCTATCCGCGGTGTCACTAAAAATGTCCACGGCTAAGCCATAGTCCGAATAGTTTTCACAATATGACCATTTGTTGCAACTCATGCCGTCCATTGACATTCATTGAAACTCCACTCTGCAAAGCTCACATTTGAAGGGCAATTTCTAAACTGTGACTGTGCCTTCATTGTTAATATCTCAGAGACATACTATACATCAAAATGTAGGTCTGGGTCTTGTGATTCTCACAATATAACGCTGTTCACTGTAGGATTTAGAGTTTTTAAAATACGACCGTTTGAAGATGGCAACCGCCAAAATACTCTGACCTGTGCAAGGCTGCAGCAGCAAGTGATGTCATAGACAGGGACTTTTGCACCTGCTAATGTTTTTATAACTGTATGTTTTAATGTAACTGTGAAGCACTTTGGGCAACAACATTGCAATTAAATGTGCTATATAAATAAATAATAACAGTTACTCCGCCCACTCCAGTTGTAGACTACTGGTGGAGGCATGAACACTTCACACAATTTCCCCAGAAATTGTAGTTTTTCTAGTTAAGTGTTCTTGCATAGCAAGACCACTTACTGTTATCTCACATATATATTATTATTATTATTATTATAGCCAAATTTGCCACCCTAACTCCTCCCACAGTTTTTACACTACATAGACAAAAATATACCAAAACGTGCAGATTGTTCCCGATCGGATTGCTATTACTTTGTGGAACGTTTTGCCGAATGGTTCTCGGAATATCGTCGTTTTTGTGGCGAAATTTGTCCCATAGGAATGAATGGCAAAGCTAGAGTGGGAGCTGGCAAAAGCTGAAAAATCAGGACATGATTTCTAAACTGCCACCACTCCCTCATTTTTAGGCCCACCTACAGAAATCTTATATCAAAACGTTCAGCTATTCCTGCTGCCACTAAAAATTTCCACAGCTAAGCCATATTCCTGATAGTTTTCGCAATATGACCATTTGTTTGCAACTCACGCCGTCCATTGACATTCATTGAAACTCCACTCTGCAAAGCTCACATTTGAAGGGCAATTTCTAAACTGCGACTGTGCCTTCATTGTTAATATCTCAGAGACATACTATACATCAAAATGTAGGTCTGGGTCTTGTGATTCTCACAATATAAAGCTCTTCGCTGTAGGATTGTAGGATTTATAGTTTTTAAAATACGACCGTTTGAAGATGGCAACCGCCAAAATACTCTGACCTGTGCAAGGCTGCAGCAGCAAGTGATGTCATAGACAGGGACTTTTGCACCTGCTAATGTTTTTATAACTGTATGTTTTAATGTAACTGTGAAGCACTTTGGGCAACAACGTTGCAATTAAATGTGCTATATAAATAAATAATAACAGTTACTCCGCCCATTCCAGTTATAGACTACTGGTGGAGGCAAGAACACTTCACACAATTTCCACAGAAATTGTAGCTTTTCTAGTTATTATTATTATTCTTATTCTTATTATAGCCAAATTTGCCACCCTAACTCCTCCCACAGTTTTTACACTACATAGACAAAAATGTACCAAAACGTTCAGATTGTTCCCGATCGCGTTGCTATTACTTTGTGGAACGTTTCGCTGAATGGTTCTCGGAATATCGTCGTTCTTGTGGCAAAATTTGTCCCATAGGAATGAATGGCAAAGCTAGAGTGGGAGCTGGCAAAAGCTGAAAAATCAGGGCATGATTTCTAAACTGCCACTACTCCCTCATTTTCAAGCCCACCTACACAAATCTTATATCAAAACGTTCAGCTATCCCTGCTGCCACTAAAAATGTCCACGGCTAAGCCATAGTCCTGATTGTTTTCGCAATATGACCATTTGTTTGCAACTCACGCAGTCCATTGACATTCATTGAAACGCCACTCTGCAAAGCTCACATTTGAAGGGCAATTTCTAAACTGCGACTGTGCCTTCCTTGTTAATATCTCAGAGACATACTATACATCAAAATGTAGGTCTGGGTCTTGTGATTCTCACATTATAAAGCTCTTCACTGTAGGATTGATAGTTTTAAAAATATGACCGTTTGAAGATGACAACCGCAAAAATAATCTGACATGTGCCAGGCTGCAGCAGCAAGTGATGTCATAGACAAAGCCTTTTACACCTGCTAATGTTTTTATAACTGAATGTTTTAATGTAACTGTGAAGCACTTTGGGCAACAACATTGCAATTAAATGTGCTATATAAATAAATAATAACAGTTACTCCGCCCACTCCAGTTGTAGACTACTGGTGGAGGCAAGAACACTTCACAATTTCCCCAGAAATTGTAGCTTTTCTAGTTATTATTATTATTCTTATTCTTATTATAGCCAAATTTGCCACCCTAACTCCTCCCACAGTTTTTACACTACATAGACAAAAATTCACCAAAACGTGCAGATTGTTCCCGATCGCGTTGCTATTACTTTGTGGAACGTTTTGCTGAATGGTTCTCGGAATATCGTCGTTCTTGTGTCAAAATTTGTCCCATAGGAATGAATGGCAAAGCTAGAGTGGGAGCTGGCAAAAGCTGAAAAATCAGGACATGATTTCTAAACTGCCACTACTCCCTCATTTTCAAGCCCACCTACACAAATCTTATATCAAAACGTTCAGCTATCCCTGCTGCCACTAAAAATGTCCACGGCTAAGCCATAGTCCTGATTGTTTTCGCAATATGACCATTTGTTTGCAACTCACGCAGTCCATTGACATTCATTGAAACGCCACTCTGCAAAGCTCACATTTGAAGGGCAATTTCTAAACTGCGACTGTGCCTTCCTTGTTAATATCTCAGAGACATACTATACATCAAAATGTAGGTTTGGGTCTTGTGATTCTCACAATATAAAGCTCTTCACTGTAGGATTTATAGTTTTTAAAATACGACCGTTTGAAGATGGCAACCGCAAAAATACTCTGACCTGTGCAAGGCTGCAGCAGCAAGTGATGTCATAGACAGGGCCATTTGCACCTGCTAATGTTTTTATAACTGTATGTTTTAATGTAACTGTGCAACAACGTTGCAATTAAATGTGCTATATAAATAAATAATAACAGTTACTCCGCCCACTCCAGTTGTAAACTACTGGTGGAGGCAAGAACACTTCACAATTTCCCCAGAAATTGTAGCTTTTCTAGTTTTCACAATATGACTATTTGTTTGCAACTCACGCAGTCCATTGACATTCATTGAAACTCCACTTTGCAAAGCTCACATTTGAAGGGCAATTTCTAAACTGCGACTGTGCCTTCATTGTTAATATCTCAGATACATACTATACATCAAAATGTAGGTCTGAGTCTTATGATTCTCACAATATAAAGCTCTTCACTGTAGGATTTATAGTTTTTAAAATACGACCGTTTGAAGGTGGCAACCGCAAAAATACTCTGACCTGTGCAAGGCTGCAGCAGCAAGTGATGTCATAGACATGGCCTTTTGCACCTGCTAATGGTTTGTATAACTGTATGTTTTAATGTAACTGTGAAGCACTTTGGGCAACAACGTTGCAATTAAATGTGCTATATAAATAAATAATAACAGTTACTCTGCCCACTCCAGTTGTAGACTACTGGTGGGGGCAAGAACACTTCACACAATTTCCCCAGAAATTGTAGCTTTTCTAGTTATACATTATCCTCTCATAGCCAGTAACCTGTGTTTATTATGCATTATCCCCCCATAGCCAGTAACCTGTGTTTATTATACATTATCCCCCCCATAGCCAGTAGCCTGTGTTTATTATACATTATCCTCCCATAGCCAGTAACCTGTGTTTATTATACATTATCCCCCCATAGCCAGTAACCTGTGCTTATTATACATTATCCTCTCATGGCCAGTAACCTGTGTTTATTATACATTATCCTCCCATAGCCAGTAACCTGTGCTTATTATACATTATCCTCCCATAGCCAGTAACCTGTGTTTATTATACATTATCCCTCCCATAGCCAGTAACCTGTGTTTATTATACATTACACCCCCCCCCACCATTGCCAGTAACCTGTGTTTATTATACATTATCCCCCATAGTCATTTATTGTTGGACCTAGGCAGCATGATTTCTTAGGCCGGCCCAGAGAGTGAGTGAGTGAATAATATAATATATATGTTCAGAAACATATTAGTAATATATGTAAATTGGGTTCATGCAAAGAGGGTAAAAAGGTATTAAAGAAAAACACACTTATTGCATCAAATTTACAAAGTCAAACTTTTAAAAGCTTTCCTCATTTCTTTCTCGGGATGAGGAATATATCGGTTTTAGACTGAGGATTTCCATCTGCCCAATCTTTTAATAATATGCACTGGAGTGTCAGTGTTGAAGGAGACCAAAGCTGCCCCTATTCTAAATGAAAGACCCGAGACATGGATACAACCCAATCTTAGGAGTAGTGTTCTGATGTAGAAGATGAATTTAGCCGTAGTCAGAGGGATTCAGTGAGAGTAGTGGTGAAATGTGTGTGGCATGACTGAGTGTGGGTAAATAAGAGTCAAGTATTTTAATTGGGCACTAGTTCTAGGTGGGATAAAGTGGTATAGCGGATGGATGAGTAGTTTGGTTCGTTTTAGAGGTTTGTAGAGAAAGTATATAGTGATCATGATTTTTAGCGATATCCAATATTTTTAAGGTGGTCTAAAAAAAGCATAAAATGCTATATACAATTTGTGGGAATATCAAATAGTCGTGTACAGTAAATCAGAGAGGGCTCAGAATATCGAACCATCGATCGGTATCCAACCTTGTGCAAATGGGGAGTTTGCGGTTGTGCAAATGGACTGTTTGCGGTTGTTTGCGGTGCGTTAAACGGGGAGTTTGGTCTGTCACTGTGAAGCGGGCGTAACCCTTACACTACCTGATCGATACAACATCATACCTGATGTTTTAAAGCACGTTATTCCAAACAATTTAGGAATGTTAGGTGATTTATGCCCTTTATGGATTAAAACCAGACTCTGCATCAACTATGTAATTTTCCATGGGAGTTTTGCCATGGATCCCCCTCCGGCATGCCACAGTCCAGGTGTTAGTCCCCTTGAAACAACTTTTCCATCACTATTGTGGCCAGAAAGAGTCCCTGTGGGTTTTAAAATTCGCCTGCCTATTGAAGTCTATGGCGGTTCGCCCGGTTTGCTCGTTCGCGAACATTTGCGGAAGTTTGCGTTCGCCATTCACAAACAGAACATTTTATGTTTGCGACATCACTATTTACTTTTAGTCTCCTATCTACTATCTTGGTACCAGGCATAATAAAACAACCTACAACTATATACCTCAAGTCCTATAAGAATCATCATTTAGGTATTAACCCCCTAGAATTCTTGTTGCAACTTACCTGGACCATTGGGATGTGTAAATCTTCATATTCTGGAGCTATCCGGTCATTTTCAATATTATGCTTATGACATTGAGTTTCCCATTAATCTCCTACTTACCTTATTGGTACCAGATATAATAACATGACCTACAATAATAATCCTTACATCCTATGAGAATAATCATGTAGTTGTTAATCCCTTATAATTCCTGTTGCAACTTACCTGGATCATTGGTATGATCAATACCTACTGTCCCCCCCTGGCCCCCACCCCTGAGCGGTGGGGGGGTGCATAAATACTAATAAGGGGGGGACCTAATGTCCTCCCCCTGGCCCCCACCCCTGAGCGGCGAGTGGGGGCCCTAAATACAAATGGGCGGGACCCTAGTCACCCCCTCGCCCCCTAAAAAAAATAAAAAAATTATCCCCCTACCTACCCCCCTCACAATAAAAATAATGAGGGGGGGACCTTTAACTAAGAACCTGTAAAAAATTTTTAGAAAAAAACAACTTACCATTCGATGTTTTCTGTATTCTAAAATCTTATTTTTTCAGCCCCAAAAAAGGACAAATAAAAAAACATAATAACCGACGCAATTAAAAAAAAACAGAGCGCAAAAAAAAATAATTCATCTTCACCCATGGAGGGCTCCGCGCAGACTGAGCTCTGCAGGGCGGGGGAAGGCTTATAAAGCCTTGCCACACCCTGCAATTAGGCTAAGAACACATATTGGATGGATTTCAAACCCACCAATCAGAGTGCTCTTAGCCTAATTGCCTTTATAAGCCTTCCCCCGCCCTGCAGAGCTCAGTCTGCGCGGAGCCCTCCATGGGTGAAGATGGATTATTTTTTTTTGCGCTCATGTTTTTTATGGGTTTTTTTGCGTCGGTTATTATGGTTTTTTATTTGGCCTTTTTTGGGGCTGAAAAAAGAAGATTTTAGAAGAAAGAAAACATCAAATGGTAAGTTGTTTTTTTCTAATTTTTTTTTACAGGTTCTTAGTTAAAGGTCCCCCCTCATTATTTTTAGGGTGAGGGGGGTAGGTAGGGGGATATATTTTTTTGGGGGGGTTGACAGCAGCGTTCTACCCAGCGCCTTCTGCAGTAGAGCCACAAAGCCCTTCTGTGCTCCTCTCATGCTCGGTGCCCCACCAGTAGCCACTGAGACCAGGTGGTTGGTGTTTATTTCTTTAGCACTTAAAAAGTCCAGGACAGCCTTACAGATATCCTCACCCCTTGTTTGGTTTTTTAGTGGTATCAGCTCAATCAGTTCTTCCTGTGGCCCAAAAGAGTTCACATATCGGCAGAACAGCGCTATTTGTTCAATATCACCTTTATCTTTGGACTCATCACAGGCGATGGAGTACGCCACAGCTGAATTAATGTCTTGAATTTGCTGTTTGCTAATGTTTTCTGCCATTTTTAGGGTTCTGTCTTTAACAGTCTTCGCAGAGAGAGGCATGTCTTTGATTTTCTGCACAATTTCATTCTTGTTTTTTTTTTTTAAATTTGACTTTTTATTTTTTCAAATGAAAAAGAGAGGGGAGTTGGGTTACAGAAAGAAAGAAGGTTGGGGGGGGAGGGGAGACAACAAATCATAGGACTACATGTCCTTTTGTATTCACGTTCTGACATAACAAGGTATTAGCATAACAATGGTAACATAGCAAAATTATACAGGAAAATACATTGGCCTAAGAATGCAAGATATTTCCACTTTATATGCTTGTGTAAAGAACTCAGGGAGTCCGACATGTCTAACAGCTAGCCCTGGGTGTACAACCTTCAGGTCAGTCAGTAAGTCCTTGAATAGCTTTTTATTTTTTTATTAACAATTTGCTTATAAGGATAAAGATAAAAGTGGATTGAATAAAACGATAAAAAATAAAAAAAAATAAACAAATTGAATTGAATACTGTGTCTATGAATTATGTAGCTAAGTCATGCATGTCGTGTTATATTGGGTCGTGTAAGATATAGCGTGACAAGGTGCTATTTTGCCCAGTAGTCTTTCTGGATGATGTACTCAGATCTATCCCATATTGTGCCTGCTAGTAGTGAAGATTGTGTCGCCTGACAGGTAATACTGTCTCAGGCAAGTCTAGGTGTGTCGAAGTGGATAGAATGTGGGTATTTTGCAATGTTTCCTTCAAGGGGGTCTTCGCTGTTTCTTTGTCTTTTTGTTAGGCGTCTCTTTATTCAGAAGTGTGAGCCAAGGTAGCCATAGACCTTCTATTCGTTTTGCTGATATGTGGGAGTCTGCTGAGAGCAATTTGTATCTATAGAACTGGTAGACTTTGTCAGACAATTCTTTATATGACGGGCAATATGTGGTCTTCCAGCGTCTAGCTAGAAGGTTCCTTGCCGCGAGAATGATAATTGTGATTGCTATCCTCGCTGCAGTGTTCCATGTGGTTGGAAGAAGTAACAGAAGGCCTTCCCGTGGGGTAAGAGGTTGTGTTTTGGGTAGTATGGATGTTATAAGCTTTTGAACTCTATCCCACAAGGGTCTGATCCTCTTGCAATCCCACCATAGGTGCATCATAGTTCCTATATGTGAGCCACATCTCCAACACGTGGGGGTTGCATTAGGGAATATTTGCTGCAGACGCTGAGGGGTGAGGTACCATCTGTAAACCATTTTTCTGTGCGCTTCCACATGGGAGAAGCATGAAGTATTGCCTTTGAGTGTGTTAAGTGCTGAGACCAGTCAAGCCATCTTTTTCCCATTGGGTCACATAGTTGAAGGACCTGGGAGGTAGAGTGCGTAAAAGAGTTTTGTAACATAGGGATAGAGATTTGGGTTTAGTGGGGGCTGAGCGACATCTCTCGATAAGGGACATAGCAAGATTTGCCCTTGGCTCTTATGTTTGGTTTTGGAGGGTTATTTTATCTTGGACTATACTTTTCAATTGGAGATATGGAAAGATGAGAGAGTTCGGTAAGTTATATTTTTCTTGTAAATCCGGGAAAGCTAGAATCCCGGTTCGGGAGCATACGTCTCCAACATAATAGATGCCGTATGTTGTCCATGTCTTTAGTGAGAGCCATGGTGATATTTCTTCTATGGCTACTAGAGGGGCATGTACACTATATTTCCCTTTGTCGGCCTTAATGGTTAGGAATTTATCCCAAATTTTCATCGTTAGGGCTGTGGTAGGGTACCATGATAACCCTTTTTTCCTATATATCTTTGGTGTCCACATAACTATTGTCAGAGATGACACAGAAATTCTGTTTCTCTCCATATCTACCCACTGGAAAGTGTGTGGAGTTGTATGGAGGCGTATTGCTGATTCGAGAATGGCTGCTTCATAATATGTGCTTATCCTCGGTAGGCCTAAGCCCCCTTCCGACTGAGGATTTTGAAGTAAGGAAAGAGGCAATCTAGGTTTTTTGCCATTCCATATAAACCTGTTCAAAGTAGTTTGGAGTAGCTTAAAAAAACTAGGCGGGACTTGCAGAGGCACCATTCGAAATATGTACAGAATTTTCGGTAACAGCACCATTTTAATAGTGTGAAGTCTGCCCAGCCACGATAACTTGACCTGTTTCCATTTCTGGAAGCTAGAGATGCAGGTGTGTTGAAGAGGACTATAGTTTAAGGACACCATTGTCTGTTTGTGGAGAGCCAGTTTTACTCCCAGGTATAAAAGACAAAACAATGAGTGAGCGCTAGATAACACAGTAGGCAGCAACTTGATAAGGGAATCCCTCAAAAACCCTTAAGGGAGATATAACAAAAAGAAAAAACAATAAAAGCTGCACCTAGTAACAGTCAAAAAATTATTAGTCCAAATAAAATAGATGGATAAAAGGGAGAAAGTCTTATCTAAGAGTGTCTCGTGCAGTCGTCTAGTACGGCAATATTCAGTCTGCAACAATTGTCCTCATTTGATTCTTCCTTGTAGATCCACTCAAATATAGGAGACAAAAGGGTATATACAGGAAGCCGGATAGTGTAGTAAGTTAAAATATAAGTGAATAAAATATATAAAACTTGTGAATGTAAACTCACATTTGAGAGAGCTAAAACCAGCTCAGGTGGAAAGGGCGTTCAGCGGTATAATCCCCGCTTATGGGATATACAGTAGGTATCCTTCGTCTGTGGGAAATTTCCTCTGTTCTTGATACAATAGGCACTCGGGTAGAAAGAAACAACCAATAGTGCACACTAGATAAAAAGCTAATTGTAAAATAAAGAAATAAAATGGGTACTCACAAGGGGGGAGCAGAACAGCTGCTCTCTTTTGATAGCGCTGGTGGTATTATCCCCACCTAGGATTACTTGGAGTCCAGAGTGATGATTAAAATGCCAGGTAAAAAGTAGATAAATATGTATTAAAAAAATACAATTAAAAGTAACAAATTATACTTTAATATTTAAAATACATAATATTATAACCATAAACGCGTTTCGCCAATACGGCGTTATCAATATGGGAAAGTAGAACCTGATACCTGGCAGAGAGAGCATTAAATAGCAAATACAATACTTTAAAATTGGCGCCAAAAATTAGGCAACCAATCACAGAGAGAGTAAAAACTAATATAAAAAATCATATTAAGAACAGTTAAAATCAGTTATGGAGTGGTTACAAATTATAATTGTAGCAGCAGTGTACCAATACATATGTGAAACGAACTTTTATACAGAAGAAAATCATAAACATATATTTAATATAGCTCGGTCACATGACCGGCATAAACACCCAGGGGGGTATTGGGAAATGTAGTCGGACGCCGGCAAGCACTGCGCAGCTGCCGGCGTCCTAATAGGAGATCGGCTGGGAAGGGGGCACAGTCTGTATCACGTCAGCACGCACTCAAACGTGCGGCTGACGTGAAGGGGAGGAACGACGGCTCGCACGAGACTGCGGCCGTCGATATGGGAGGGGAATCGGGTCTATGACGCGGTGGGTGGAAGCCGTCGTCATAGAAACTGACAACAAAGTGCCGGTCGGCTCGCACACAGCTGCGGCCGGCTGGAGAAATAGGAAATAGTAAAAAGGATAAGATATATATGATAAAAATATATTTATCGAAACACATCAAATAAAATATATCATGTCTGATCACATAAAGCAGTGTGACCAGACATGATGAGAAAAAAAGGGAAATACAAAACGGAGTGGGAAATAACTTAAAGTGGTAGCTGTAAAAATCAAATAAAATCCAGAGAGAGTACAATATAGGTAAAAGAAATAGTAGCAGCAGTGTAAATAGTTATAAGAAGTTAAACAAGTCAAAATCAACATTCAGACCATGGGGGGCAAGGGTTTGGAGTGTGTGAACCCACTCCATTTCTTTTTTACCTAAAATCTTTTTGATATTACCACCCCTCCATGGAACAACACATTTTTTTATCCCAATACATTTTAACATTTTAGGGTCTTTGTTATGTATAATAAAGTGTTTGGATACTGAATGATTCAGATATCCATTTTTGATATTTCTGCAATGCTCGCTTAAGCGCGTCTTTAGGCACCTTGTGGTCATTCCAACATATTGGAGGCCACAAGGGCACTCAAGCAGATATATAACATTCTTTGTAGAGCAATTAATAAAATCGTTTATTTTAAAAACCTTGTTTGTCCTTTTTGATGTAAATTCAATAACTTTCTGAGGGACATTGGGGTCAGTGGTTCTGCAGACTATGCACATTTTACACTTACAGAAACCTTTAATTTGAGGAAAGAGAGATACTGGTGGGGTCTTTTTAATTTCTTTAGTAAAATTCTTAGTTAAGATTGACTTGAAGTTTTGTGCTCCCCTAAATATGATATTTGGACGTTCAGGTATAATTGTATTTAGTATTTCATCTTGTTTCAAGAGGTGCCAGTGTTTTCTTATAACCTTTTTTATATTGTTGCTTTTATTATTAAAATTAACAATAATGTGTAATGGCATAGTCATATCTGTGGATTTAGGTTTATATTTTAAAAGTTAATTTCTGTCTTTTTTTTGGATATCCCTGATGGTATTCTCAAGTTCTATTTTAGGATAGTTTTTCTCAACGAATTTATCTTTTAGTAGATTTGCTTGCATATTGAAATCTGTAATTTCCGAACAATTTCTTCTGAGTCTGAGTATTTGGCTTTTCGGAGCGCTGTCTAACCAGGGTTGGTAATGGCAGCTACTTTTGTCTATAGCAGTGTTTGCACAGACTTTTTTAAAAAATGTCTTTGTATTTAGCTTTCCATTTGTTATAAAAATATTCAGGTCTAAAAAATTAATTTGATCTCTACTGTATTCGTGAGTAAGAATTATACCTCTATTGTTTCTATTCAAATTAGTAATAAAAGAGTTAAGATCCTCTTCGGTGCCATCCCAGATAAAAAAAAGATTGTCAATATATCTAAAATAGGAGACTAGGTTTGCTCTCCAAGCGTGATTGCTAAAAATGGCTTCGGACTCCCAATCTGCCATAAATAAATTTGCGTAGCTGGGAGCAAACCTAGTCCCCATAGCAGTTCCTCTCTTTTGAAGATAAAATGAATTTAAAAACCAAAAATAGTTATTTTTTAGAATAATATTAATACCTTCTAAAATGAATTCAATTTGCTTGTCAGCAATTCTCCCTTCACCAATAAGTATATTCCTTACAGCCTGACAGCCAATATCATGGGGTATAATTGTGTACAGTGACTGAACATCGCATGTCACTAATATAAGATTGGGTTTCCATATAAAATTGTTTAAAAAGTTTAAAAGAGCCATGGAATCTTGGAGGTAGGATCTCATGAGTCTGACTGCAGGCTGTAAAAGAATATCTATATACTGAGAGAGATTACATAAGAGAGAACCTATGCCGGAGACAATAGGTCTTCCTGGGGGGGAGGTTTCATTTTTATGAATTTTCGGGAGAAAGTATATAACTGGAGTGATAGGGAATTTATTGTTTAAAAAATTAAATTCGTGTTTACTTAAAATACCTAAAACTACACCATTATTTAAAAATTGGATAAAAGTGTTTTGAATTTGTTTGATAGGGTCGGAGGAGAGTTTCTCGTACACATTCGTATCATTTAATTGTCTATATGCCTCATTTATATACATTTGTCCATTTGTCAGGGTAAAGGGCGTGGAGAGGAAGCCTGATTGGGACACTTGAGCAGACGGGCCATTGTACAATGCCATGATCCCTTGGGTTAACCCCGGTGGGAAGTTGTATTTAGTTAACACCGAAGACATATATCCCCAGTGTAGTCTATCAAATGCCTTTTCGGCATCTAAGGCCAGCAAAAGGCTTTCCATGTTTTCTTCTTCTATGTGGGAGAGTATGTTCAGAAGTTTTCTGGTATTATCCGACCCCTGTCTGCCTCTTATGAACCCAGATTGGTCGTTGTGTATCAGTCTCGGTAGTATTGGCGCTAACCTGCTCGCTATTAGTTTGGCATATATTTTTGTATCACAATTTAAAAGAGAGATGGGCCGAAAATTGGCACAGTGGGTGGGGGGTTTCCCTGGTTTCGGTAGTGTGGAAATATGTGCCCTCAGCATCTCCGCTGGCATAGTGCCCATTTGGAAGCACCAATTGAATAGATTGGTCATGTGTGGTGCTAAAATGTGTTTGAATGTACGATAGTATAGATTAGTAAAGCCGTCAGGCCCAGGTGATTTTTGTTTTGGTAGTTGGTTGATTATGTCTAGGATTTCTTGGGTTTGAAACGGTTGTGTCAGCATGCGGCAGTCTTCTGTTGAGAGCGTGGGAAGGTGGATATCTTGAAGAAAGTTAACTATATCCGTCTGGTTGGGGGAATTTGTGTCGCTATTGTGGGCTAAATTATATAGGTCACTATAATATCTACCGAATTCTTCTACGACATCTTGCGGATTAGTAAGCTTTTGTCCCTTTTTGTCATGTATAAATGCTATTTTAGATTGCATCATTCGCGATTTTAGTTGGGCTGCTAGAATTTTGCCTGCTCTATTGCCTTCTTTAAAGAATTTATGTTTCAGTTTAGTCAGGAAATAGGTCGTTTTCGCTAGCTCCATATCTCCGAGTTTTGCCTGTAGTTGGAGGATTCGTTTTGTCGTGGGATGTGATGGTGATGCTTTGTTCGTGCGGGTGAGTTCTGCAAGTTCGGTGATCGTGTCTGTGTATGTTTTTATGCGTTGTCGTTTATTATAGCTGGCTTGCTTGATGAGTTGGCCCCGAAGGACTGCTTTGTGGGCTTGCCAAAGTGTGTCTACTTCTATGTCTGCCGTATTATTCGTGGCGAAGTAAGTCTCCATGTCTCTTGTGATTTGCGCCACAAATGTGTGGTCCCTAAGGAGCGTGTCATTGAGGCGCCACGACCTGTTGCCAGATATTGGATACTGAGTCAAGTATGATACTGTAATCGGAGCGTGGTCAGACCAAGTGGTGACACCGATGTCTGCTTTGGTGATACACGCTATTTGTGCTGTTGGGATAAGGAAGCGATCGATTCTTGAGTATGTATTATGGACCAGGGACTGGTGTGTGTAATCTCTCCCTAGGGGGTGTAGAGCCCTCCATGCATCAATATATCCATGATTGAGAAGAGTATTTGCTATCAGCGAGGTGTTGCGTTGTCTTTGGCGTGTTGTTGCTTGAGCTACCTGCGTGGATGAGGTAGTATCTAATAGTGGATCTATAAGAAAATTGGTGTCACCGCCAGCAATAATGTTGCCATATTTGTGGGCGTTTGCGAGAGATAAAACCTGATCCAAAAAAATATGCTGGTCATTATGTGGGCCGTAGAGGTTGACAAATGTGTATTGGGCATTGTTAATTATGCATTGAAGGATGAGGTATCTCCCTTTCTTGTCGCTTACTTTTTTGACCAGTTGGAACGAGACTTCATTGCTTATCAGGATTGTGACTCCCCTTTTCTTTTTCTTATATGTGCTATGGTATCCTATCGGAAAGTTTTTGGACATGAATGTGGGTTTGTGCGTTGTCTGGAAGTGTGTCTCTTGATAGAACGCAATGTGCGCTTTATGTCTTTTGGCCTCCTGAAGTGCGAGACGTCTCTTGTGAGGGGAGTTGAGGCCTTTAGCATTTAAAGAGAAGATATTAAGAGCCATGTTTGGGAGTTATCTGGTTGTCTGTAAGCTTTGGGTGTACTTTAGGGATTTCTATACCTGTCAGGTATATGGGCAGATGGAGCACCTTTTCATATGGTCTGAAGGTTGACCCTGAGTTCTTTTGGGTTTTATGGTGGGACAGAGGTGTGTGTGTTGTCTGACTAGTATCTAGGCCTTGGAAATCGTGTGTTAGCTCGATCTGTTGCCGTTGGGTGGTCTTGAAGGTGGAAAGAGACAGGGGTGGAGGGAAATAGGTAACTTGGATAGAACTATATACAGTAAAATGGTCTCCAGATTGGGACCGAAATGTCATAGAGACAATTGAGCAGTGAAGCTCGCGTAGGGGGGAGGAGTCTTCTATGGCCCCCTGAGGGGGTAACTCTTGGTGTTTATACTTCGGGGGAAAACGCTGTCTTAAATTCTAAGTTTCAGACATATTTGATATTAAGTCTTGGGCTGTAAGTTGGTCACATGTTACTCGGTTCATTGAAGGTAATACATTCAAACAACCAATTATAAGATCATATCGTGATACATCGATCTAAACAGCAGTTTAAACATTAAGAGGAAAAACAGTTGACCTCTCCTGGAACATAGAAAACAGATTGTCGGTATTGGGGATAACAGAGTACACAGATAGGTAATAGTTTACATAAGGGTCTTACTCGGGTGTTAGCAGCTCGTAGGAGTTTTATAAGCAGCGTGGGCTGGTCAGTGTAGATATTCTAGGGTCTTTGGGACTACAGACCCCAAGATAAAAGATAAAACATCACCTTGTGAGTGTAAGAGTGACATGGGTAGGTGGATGTTAAACCTGAGTAGGTCAGTAAAGTGCGCGGGTTGGTTGATATCCACTTGCGCATATCCTGGTACTATAGCTCCTGCTTGCGCCCAACTTTACATAGTTCCCACATTATATGGAGGTAAATCTGGTATACCATCTTAAATTGGGGAAAGGAGTAACGTATACGGTATAACCAAGGGCTGCTTACAGGTCCTAGGCTATATGGCTAACAGTGTGCTATGATAGAGGTAGCACATACATAATTACCCTTCTTGTTAAGAACACTAAACATTAAACAATTCAACATAACAAGATAAGAGGTATTACACCAGTGTGGGGAGAGCCCCATGACTAGTTCACTGGGTAAACTGGGTGTGAGGTAGCCCTGAATGGGCATCCTGAGATAGTCACTTAGCTGTGGCTGCGGACTGCCAGTCATGCGGAATTTTCAGCGGCGAAGTAACGGCCGGTATCTTGGCAGCAGCTCCGGGTGCAATGTCTCCCATCGGGATGTTCCATGTGGTCAGGAGCTTTTCCCCGTCCGCTGGCGTAGTTATATGGTACTCAGATCCGTTGTGTCGGGCTATGATTTTCGCTGGAAAGCCCCATTTATATGTGATGTCGGCATCTCTCATAGCTTTAGTAATTCGCTGAAATGACTTTCTCGCTGCTAGTGTAGTTGCTGAAAGGTCAGTAAACAGTTGAATTTTATGAAAGTTCTCCGGTAGTGCTGGTTGTCGCCTGGATGCCTGCATTATCTGTTCTTTGGTGGTGTAATAGTGTAGTCTGGCGATAGTATCCCGTGGCATAGAAGTCGGGAGATTCTTGGGCCTCGGCAGCCTATGAATCCTGTCTATTAGAGTGGCTTCGTCCGTGAGCTCCGGTACCAGGAGGAGGAACAGTTGTTTGGCAAATGAGCCTAGGGCCTTAGGGCCGATATCATCAGGGATGCCCCGGATTCGGACATTGTTCCTTCTGTCCCTATCTTCGTGATCTGCCAGTTTAGTAATAATAGAGGAAGCCTTCACTTCTATGGCCTCAAAGGCTGTGGACACGTTGTTGTGCGCCGAAATGATCTCCTCCGTTTTGGTCTCCAGATAGTCCGTTCGTTCAAGTGATTGCAGGTCTGCCCGGATTTCTTTAGCTATCTTGGCAAAGTCTGATGTTAGCGATGTCTTTAATTCATTAAGCATTCTTTGTATGGATGCATCTGTAGCTGGTACGGCTTTAGCTGATACAGAAGTAATGTCGCTCCTGTCTGAGCTGGAAGCTGGCGATGTAGGCCTGCCGGCGCCATCTTGGGTGCAGCGTGGTGGTGATTGCATAGCCGATATCTGCAAAGGGGCCAGTTTTGGCTTTACTTTTTTCAAAGAACGTTGTGCCATTATCTCGGGTGACTTCCCCGTCGTAGGTGGGTAAATGTAGGTGAGTATTGCTTTGCTGGTCGCTGTTAATTAGGGACTCCCGCACGGAGCTGATCTATCAGGCGTCCGTCTCCATTAGCCGTCAGGCCACGCCCCCCTCATTCTTGTTTTTGAAGTCCATGTATAGATGTTCCGAAATATTAATGAATGCTTCTTTTATATACTCTCCATCTGTGAACGGCTTCCCGTGCTTGACTATTTCCTGAGCGGCTACAAAACTAGCATATGTTGTGGAATTTGCAGACTTCACCCACTTCTTGAAATTATTTTTGCTCCTATCAACCTTCCTCATAAGTTCTGCAATGGCTTTTCGTCTCTCATCTCCATCTGGATATTTTTCAGCAAAGGCTGTGTGTTTATTGTGGAAATGTCTTGCAATATTTGACTTTTTGTTGTTTGCAAATTTCTCACCACATATTAAGCATACTGGTAAACCAGTCTTGTCAGTAGAGAATGCAAATGATTCTGTCCATGTATCATTAAACACTCTGTTTTCTTCAGACATTTTTCTTTTCTTGCCTTTATTCATGGCTGGCCTACCGGGGGTCCAAAACAGGGACGTAATTAGAAATCAGAGGGCCCCATAGCAAAATCAATGCCCCAAAATGCCATAGACAATTAATCAGGGCCCCAGTCTACTATAAATCATAATCAGTGCCTGATGTAAATAATAATTAATAATGAGGGCCCAATGTCATCCTCGTCATTATAAAAAGAACTTTTTTGTCACTTTTTTTTCCTTCTGATTGCTTAAAAAGATGACAACAAAGTATTAGTAACCCAGCTACTAAGGATTATGGCTGCGCTATGCTCAGTTACCCTTTATGTATTATGGTCACAATTGTCCACAAAAGCTGGTTATGCGTAACACATTTCATTTCATTATTATGACTGATCATACAGTTTACTACAGCAGATTTCAAGTAGTATCTATTAACAAGTATTAACATGCCTCCTAACATTTCAAATGGACAAAGGAATACTTGAAGAACAATATATCTTATATATACAGACCGATTTCTAACCACATTTATTGTAGTTTAAAGACACATTACTGGGAGTATTATTACTGGGAAGCTCTGTTATACACAGACACATTACTGGGGGTATTATTGCTGTGGAACTCTGTTATACACTCAGACACATTACTGGGAGTGTTATTGCTGTGGAGCTCTGTTATACACCCAGACACATTACTAGGAGTATTATTGCTGTGGAGCTCTGTTACACACTCAGACACATTACTGGGAGTATTATTGCTGTGGAACTCTGTTATACACTCAGACACATTACTGGGAGTATTATTGCTGTGGAGCTCTGTTACACACTTAGACACATTACTGGGAGTATTATTGCTGTGGAGCTCTGTTATACACTCAGACACATTACTAGGAGTATTATTGCTGTGGAGCTCTGTTACACACTCAGACACATTACTGGGAGTTTTAATGCTGTGGAGCTCTGCTATACACTCAGACACATTACTGGGAGTATTATTGCTGTGGAGCTCCGTTATACACTCAGACACATTACTGGGAGTATTATTGCTGTGGAGCTCTGTTACACACTTAGACACATTACTGGGAGTATTATTGCTGTGGAGCTCTGTTATACACTCAGACACATTACTGGGAGTATTATTGCTGTGGAGCTCTGTTATACACTCAGACACATTACTGGGAGTATTATTGCGGTGGAGCTCCGTTATACACATTACTGGGAGTATTATTACTGTGGAGCTCTGTTATAAACTCAGGGACATTACTGGGAGTATTATTGCGGTGAAGCTCTGTTATACACATTACTGGGAGTATTATTACTGTGGAGCTCTGTTATAAACTCAGGCACATTACTGGGAGTATTATTGTGGTGGAGCTCCATTATACACTCAGACACATTACTGGGAGTATTATTACTGTGGAGCTCTGTTACAAACTCGGACACATTACTGGGAGTATTATTGCGGTGGAGCTGTGCTGTAGACTCAGACACGTTTATTGTAGTTTAAAGACATACTACTGTCAGTATTATTTTGGTGGAGCTCTGCTGTAGACTCACCAACAAAATGGAGCTCCTAGAAAAGAGGGGCAATGATGATAGAAATGAGTGACAAAGGAATTTGGGAAATAGGGACTTCTCCTCCTAAATAGGAATACTTGGGATTTATGTTTTATTATATGATATAAATTACACTTTAAAAAAAAAAAAATACATTGTACACTAGTGGCACATTAAATTGGATAAAAATGTCTTTAAGTTCTGTCTGCGTAAGTGTGTGGGCCGGGCCGGGCTCTCCCCCCCCCCGAGGCATCACTTCACTTACCTCACACTGGTGCCTGGCACGCTGCTGCTGCTGCTGACGGGAGTCTGGACGGATGTCATCTTCCTCCTCGCAGTCGTAGACCTGCATGCGCGCCGCTGCCCTCCGATCTGACAGCGGGCGGGAAGGAGACGTCAGGACGGTGCGTAACTACAGCGCCCGCCACAGTGGGGAGTGTCAGGGCGCACAGTGCGCCTCCTCCCCTCCCTAGTATCCGCCCCGGAGCCGCGACAAAGGTTCAAAAGAGCCACATGCGGCTCCGGAGCCGCGGGTTGCCGACCCCTGGCCTAAGTTATCTTTGTGAAGTTGTTGAAGAATTCATAAAGAAGCATAATTGGGGAAAATAAAGATATGATTCACCCATCTTGGATGAGCTTATTGATGATGTTAGACTGGAAGTTTGATCTGTCAGGTTGCTCTTTATTTGGATGCAGTGGTGTATCCTGGTTTTGTGCTGCCCTAGGCAGGACAAAACTCAGGCACCCCCCCCTTCCGCTCCACTCCCACCCAGCCCTTCTTCCCACCCCACCTTCTAAATATACACACACAGATTCACTGACAGACACACACACTAACACACACACACTCACTAACAGACACACTCACTAACAGACACACACATTAACAGATACACACATTAACAGACACACACTAACACACACACACACTAACACACACACACACACACACTAATACACACACACTAAGACACACACACTAAAAGACACATACACTAACACAAACACCCACACTAAAAGACACACACACTAACAGACACCCACACATACTAACACACACACACACACGCTAACAGACACACACACACTAACATACATACACACACACACACTCACTCACTCACTCACATTAACACATTTGTTTTGCCCACCCCCCCCAGCCTCCTTACCTTTGGGAATGCTGGGGGGGCGGAGAGGGTTCTCTTTCTCCCTGGGGGTCCAGTGGCTGCTGGGCGGGTGACGCTGGCAGGCAGCTGGCGGGCGGCTAGTGAGGGAGCACTTCCCCTGAGCATGTCATATTCCAGCTCCCAGCCTTACTCTGCAGCGCACGAGGGAGCTGAGCAGACAGCTCAGAGGAAATGCTCCCTGGCCACACCTTGATATACACCTGTGTCTCAAGCAGTCGACTTGTTGTATGTTGTCTCGCTGCCGGGGGTCCGGGTATGTCTCACTAAGGGTTTCAGGAATTAGTCTGTGCTCGCACATGTGTTTGGTCTCGGTTTGTCTGTTATTCGTGGTTACGGGGTGGGGTGGGGAAGAGGGACGGGTGTGCGTCTGCTCATCGATCTGCCAGGCGTCTGTCCGTTTTGGGTGGGGTGGGTAGAAGGGGAGGGGGGGGTGGCTCCTCGGGAAGCCAGCTGTCGGGGTGCGCTGGGCTGGCGTGGTTCCCTTACGGGGACTTTGCTTGGGTCACCAGCCCGTGCTTGCAGATAGCTGGGGTCTTAGTGTTAACTAGTTTCCCCCAGTAAGTCCGGGAGCCTATCTCCAGTCATCGTCAGAATCCAGTGTGTCCATGTGTCTAGGTACCTCTGGGCTCTGTCCGTTGCCGTCAAGTGTAAGTCCTCCATCACCCTGAGGTCCTCCATTTTCGCAAACCATTCCCTGAGGGTAGGGGCCTCAGTGTCCTTCCAATGCAGGGGGATGAGTAGTTTGGCAACGTTCAATATCCGTATAGTCAATGAACGTTTGTATCTGTTGTTGGGCACCATAGTATGGTGTAGGAGCATTGCTGCCGGTTCGTAGGGTGGGGGGCGGTCAGAGAATTTCTGTATTAGTTTGTAAATCCCCCGCCAGAAAGGTTGTATCCTCTCGCAGGACCACCAGATGTGTATGTGTGTCCCAGTTTCAGTCCCGCATCGCCAGCAGTGTGCGTCATGGTCTGGGTGCATGTTGTGTAGTATGTCTGGTGTGTGGTACCATTGTGTGAGCAGTTTGTATGCGGCCTCTTGGTGTCTGCTGAAGACCGCACAGTGGTGTGTCAGTGTGCATATTTTGTCCCATTCCCCTTCGCTTAACTGCAGGTTCAGGGCTGTTTCCCACTTACCCTTAAATCTAGGGGTTTCTACGGGGATCTGGGTTTGTAACATGCCATAAAGCTTTGATATCCCGTGCGAGAGTGGTTCCGGATCGAGGCACAGTCGCTCGAACTCCGTGGGGGCACGGCGTAGGGCCCTACCCTGTGGCAGGGTCCGGAGATAGCTCGTTGTTTGTGCGTGTGTGAGTGTCTGTGAGAAGGTCGGGGGCTGATCGCCTATGAGGTCTGAGAGGGTCTTCCTATCTGTTGGTGCGAGGAGATGGAGGAGTCTAGGTAGTTGGTTTGGTATTATGCTCCTAAAAATTAGCGGGTCAAGTCCCGGGGGGAAATCCGTGTTGTGTGTCAGGGGTAGTAAGGGTGACGGGTACGGGGTTAAGCTAGCTCTGTCAGCTATGCCGTACCACACCTGTAGAGTGTGCCTCACATATATAGGTGCCTCCATTTTCCCCCTTCTAGGTAACCATGGGGCCAGCGCTATGGGGATCCCCAGGTCCGCTTCCTCCACTATCTTCCACTGTTTGTGGACGTCACCTTTGGACCATTCCACTATTCTGAGGAGATGGCACGCGAGGTAGTAGAGGTGGAAGTCTGGCAGTGCCATGCCCCCCCTCTCCCTCGGCTGAGTGAGTTGAGAGAATTTTAGCCTAGGTTTCTTCCCTTTCCATACGTATTCTCTTAGAGTCCTATGTAGGGCAGCGAAGTATGTCTTGGGGATACGTATAGGTATCGTCTGCATCAGGTACAGTAGGCGTGGGAGGAAATTCATTTTGATGACTTGGACCTGTCCGAACCAGGAGATGTGGGGGTATGACCATTCCCCTGTATCTCTTTTAAACACGGCCAGCATCTGGGCGAAGTTTTCCTTAAAAAGGTCCGTGCTGTTGCGGGTGAGCCATATACCCAGGTACCTGATTTTAGAGTCTGCCCATTGGAATGAGAAGCTCTGGCGGAGGGATGTTTCCCGTTGTTTGGGTATGGAGATGTTGAGGATGTATGATTTGGCGAAATTAATTTTCATGTTGGAGATCTCTCCGTACTCCCTAAAGGCTCTAACAATGTTAGGGAGTGAGAGTTCGGGTTTAGAGACAAAGAAGATAAGGTCATCGGCGTAAGCCGCGACCTTGTGCTGTGCCCCGCCTCTGGTTACCCCTGTGATATCCGGGTTGATTCGGATTGCTTGTAGGAATGGTTCTAATGCTAGAACGAAAAGAATCGGCGACAGGGGACATCCCTGTCGGGTGCCGTTCTGTATTGTGAAGTCATCTGTGAGAGCCCCATTCACGAGTATCTGGGCTTTGGGCTGTTTATAAAGCGCCTCTATCCAACCTCTCATCTGCGTTCCCATGCCCAGGTGCGAAAGGGCCTGGAATAGGAATGTCCATCCGATCCTGTCGAAGGCCTTCTCCGCGTCTGTGGATAGCAGGAGAAGGCCCCCGACTCCCCCCTGCTCCCCGTGGGCGATTGATAGGGCTCTGATCGTGTTGTCCCTGGCTTCCCGCCCCCTCACGAACCCCACCTGGTCCGGGTGTACCAGGGCAGGGACGTGCGGTTGCAGGCGGGTCGCCAGGATTTTCGCTAGGAGCTTCGTATCGCTATTTATAAGGGAGATGGGTCTATAGTTGCGACAATAGTCGCCATCTTTCCCTTCTTTTGGGATGAGTGTGATGTGTACCCTGAGAGATTGTGGGGGCAGGTGATGCCCTTCCCTAATCGCGTTGAAGGAGGACAGCATCGGCGCATATAGGGTCCTTGCAAAGCATTTGTAGTAGCGCAATGGGAGGCCATCTGGCCCCGGGCATTTGCCCAGTTTGGATGTTTTGACAGCCCCTGCTATCTCCTCCACCGTGATGGGCTCATCCAACGCCTCCGCTACCTCTGGTTCCAAGTGTACGTGTGTGTTAGTTTGGAGGAAGTTAGTTATCCGGGTCATGAGGTTGGTTCGTGATTGTATACCTTGTGGGGTCGGTAGGGAGTAGAGGTCTGTGTAGTAGGAGCGTATGATTTTGTGTATTTCGGCAGGGAGGCGATGCACCCTCCCTTGACCGTCCTTCATTCTGTCAATATATGTCAGCTGTCTACGTTTGGTCAGCATTCTTGCTAGCAATGTTCCGCTTTTATTACTGTTGGCCTCAAAGAATGTCTTTTGTCTGGCCGCCTCTCTATGGTGTCTAGCGTTCAGTAGTGTGGACAGTTCCCTTCTTAGCTGAAGTAACTTGGCCTGTAGTGAGGGGAGATTGTCTCTTTTGTTCGAGTCGTCTGTCGTCTGTATGTCTTGTATGAGTGACGTGATGCGAGCCTCTCTTTGTCGCTTTAACCACGACCCCTTTTGTATAAGGTGTCCTCTTATTACGCATTTGTGTGCCTCCCATATGTATGTGGGTGAGGTTTGGTCTGGTGTGTTGGATGTGAAGTAGTCTGTCAATATCTTTTCTGTTTCAGTCCGGACGTCAGGCATGGACAGCAGGTAATCATTCAGCCTCCATTTGGTCGCCCTTGGCCTATATAGTGGTGAGGAGATAGTGAGTGTTACCGGTGCATGGTCAGACCACGTTGCTGTTCCCAGCTCCGTTGTCTTCACCAGGGTTAGGTGGTGGTGTGTCGTGAAGAGGTAGTCGAGTCGTGAGTATGTGTTGTGTGGGTGGGACAGGAACGTATAGTCCCTCTCGTCTGGGTGATGCGCTCTCCAGCAGTCTATCAGCTGCAAGCGTCTAAGTAGGGCCCTTATGTGTGTTAGATGCTGGGTCGGGACCCTTAAGGACCCGGAGGACGAATCCCATTTAGGGTCCAGCGTCAAGTTGAAATCCCCTCCCAGAATTAGTATGCCCTCTGTGAAGGTTAGCAGTTTACGCAAGGTGCGTTTGAGGAAGCTGTAGTGCCTTTGGTTAGGGGCATATATGTTTGCAAAGGTGTATGACGTTTCGGCTATGGTGCCCTTTAGGAACAGGTATCGTCCTTCCGGGTCCGATTCGGCTCCCGTTTCATGGAATGGTACCCTCTTGTGAAGTAATATGGCGACCCCTCTTGATTTGCTTGTCTTAAAGTCGCTATAGTACCCACTGGTGTATCTGTGGTCTGTCAGTTTGGGCCGGAGCCCTTCTTTAAAGTGCGTTTCCTGGATATAGACCACGTCTATTCCGGATTGATTGATGTTAGTTGATAAACTCATGGGATGAGCAGGACTCTATCATCCTCCAGTTCTTCGACTGTTGCCAAAATGGTGGATGTATGCACCAATATCTTCAAGTTTCTGGTAAAATGAAACCTCCAGTCACCATAGCATATTGGCTGGTTGGCTAGGTCCTCTTTAGAAGGGAGACTATTAAGCAGCACCCTCAAGTCAGGGTCCTGACAGCACAAGAGCCCTTTGAGGTTACTGGGCACAGAGGACGGGATCCATCCTGAGTTGAGGCCGCACAATGTATGGTACACTCACACTGTGGTATGATCTGTATGGTGGTACCTGTAATTTGTCAACCTTAAACTAACAAAAGGATTGTAATTATATACATGTAAGCCTGTCATAAAGAGATATTCTCATGGTCAGTTATCTAAAATCAAGAGGCTGTAAAAGTTCTATCCTACTATCTACCATCTATCTGTACTTTAAAAATCGTATTGCACATTTTAATCAACCCCAAGGCTTGGGGATGATATAGGACAGTCTTGTGCCTGTGGTTGGACTGACCCATAAAGTGAGTACCAGTTGTAGTGGTTTTTTGTTTTGTTTTGTTTTTTCAATTGGCATGCAGTATGCAGTAATATCTATTTCACTGCAGATAGGACTTGCTTGGTGGTAGTCACAAGTTTGAAGTCGTTTTGCTTTAGCCCATTTCAGGGTGGCTTTACCTCCTCGACTTCCTTCAGTTCCCAGTTCCCATGTAGGCATTTAAAGTAAAACTAGATCTACAGGTTCTCCCTCTTTGGTCTTCAGGTTCCTTATTTGGGTTCATGTTTCCCAAAGTCTTGGCGTCATTCTTGTTGGGGTAATTGTCTAGATCTTCTCCTAGAGTTAAGCACCTCCCACAGTAATGTGCCGTGTATATCTGCATCCGTGTGGTAATTTGAATCCTTGTGGTAATTTGAATCAACAGTATCTTGCTCTTGAATCACCACATCTCCATACGCATTGTATGTTATAACTGTCCAGTGTCATTTGTTCTTTAAAGGATTGTAATCCTCATGTGGCAAACTGATTTGATTGGAGAAAGCTGTAATGCAGGTATTTGGATGCGGCAAGATTATTTTTGTGTATCGTGAAACAATTCCTGTTCCTTACTTTTTTCACATATTCATCCGCTTATAAAAATGTGGTTAATGACATTTACTGTCCACACAGGAAAAGTTGTGCCGAGCAGCAACCTAATCCACAGAAAGGTTAATGCTGAGCAGCAATTATGCAAATGGTAACCTGGTAACTGACTTTGGGGTCAAAGGCCGGTTACAGCCTATCAGATCTAGAGGAGGGGTATTTAGGCCCAGTTCTCATCCTGTTCAGTGCCCTGTCGTGGTTTCCCTTGTGGTTGTCCGAGAGCGCGTTCCTATTTATAGTTTTCTACCTGTTTTTTTACTTTGGCTTTGTTTATGGACTTCTCTATATTCTGGTATCCTGACTCCTGGCTTTCCTCATCGCTGCATCCCTTTTTGTGTTCCCTGACCTCGGCTAGTATTTTGACTATTCTATGTACGCTAAATCCGGCCATTCTAAGGACCGGTAATACATTACTTATTTGTCAGTCCTATCTATAGCACCTCTACCCTGTGTACCTCCACCCACTGTAAATAGGACTCCTAGCATCTCCTTATCGCCATCCCTACAGTTTGATGGCAATATTTCCAGGAATGCAGGGGTTTTCTTAATCAGGTGGAGTACCATTTTGAGGCCTCATAAGGGTCGTTCCCCATGGACAGAGCAAAAATTGGTTATCTAATGAATCAATTAAAGGGCAACGCCCTTGCCTGGGCTAATCCGTTGTGGGAGAGTAATCGGAGCATTGCTCATAATTACCAGGAATTTCTTGCCAAATTCAAGCTCACGTTTGAGCCATTGGGTAGAGAGGATGACGCCTCCACTGCCCTAATGCACATCAGACAAGGTAACCGGTCTATCTCGGATTATGCTATTGAATTCCGTACCTTAGCTTCCGAGGTAGACTGGACTAACAATGGGTTAATCTCAGCATTCAAAATGGGTCTCTCAGAGACTATACTAGATAGCCGCTAAAGAATTACCAAAGAGTCTTAACAAATGTATTACGTTTGTCATGCATATTGATTATAGGTTAAGACTCAGAGAAGTCACCAGAAGCAAGACCAGACGTACGGCTATGTCCCTAGCACCTCGATTCTCTAAACATGTTTTGTTTAACCTGCCTGTACAGTCCGAACCCAAACCTATGCAGTTGGGGGTCACTAGACTGTCGGAGGCCGGAAAACAGTATAGGAGAAGGTAGGGGTTATGCCTATATTGTGGTAGAAAGGGACATATGATAACTAATTGCCCAGTGCGTCCAGAAAACTTTTGCATCCAAGAACCTTAAGGGGACAGATGTTAGGTGTGATGGAGTTGTCCTCTAACAAAAACAAAAGTAGATTCCTCCTTGACGTATCTATTTCCCTTGATAACAAGAAGTTTTCTTGCAGTGCCCTAATGGACTCAGGTGCTGCTGGAAATTTGATTGTCCAGTTTATTAGGTGTAATGAGATACCGGTCAGGGAGAGACCTACGCCGCTAGCTGTAGAGGCTATTGATAGTAGACCACTCACAGAACCGCTTATAACCCACAAAACTGTCCCCATTACGATCTCTATTGGGCCCTCCCATAGGGAGGAGATGACGTTTCAGGTTATTACATGTCATATTAGGGTTTCCGTGGCTGAATAAGCACAATCCCTATATTGACTGGGCTAATGGGGAGATATTAGAATGGGGTAAAGAGTGTATGGGGAGATGTATAAAACCAGTACTAAAGAGATTGGGTAGTATTGACCTTCCCACTACCACTCCCCAAACTCCTGGAGTTCCCATACAATACCGAGAACTTCAGGAGGTGTTTAACAAGGCTCAATCTGATGTATTGCCTCCCCACAGAGCATATGCCTGTGCCATTAACCTGTTTCCAGGCACTATGCCACCTAAGGGGGCAGTTTATGCCTTATCTCCCCAGGAGAGTAAAATAATGGAGGAATACATCAAAGAATCCTTGAGCAAAGGGCACATAAGAAAGTCATCCTCACCAGCTGGTGCAGGATTCTTTTTTGTTGAGAAAAAGGGTGGTGAGTTACGCCCTTGCATAGACTACATGGTACTTAAAGGAAAACTGCAGTGCCAGGAAAACAATCCGTTTTCCTGGCACTGGAGGTACCCTCTCCCTCCCACCCCCCAATCCCCAGTTGCTGAAGGCGTGAAAACCCCTTCAGTGACTTACCTGAGGCAGCGATGATGTCCCTTGTCGCTGTCTCCTCCTCCGCGCCGCTCCTCCTACTGTCTCCGTCGGCCGGTGGGCGAGACTGATCCCGCCAACTGGCCGAGGAGACCTAATATTTTCAATGCTTTCCTATGAGGAAATGAGCGACGCTGGAGGTCCTCACACAGCGTGAGGATGTCCAGCGACGCTCTAGCACAGATAATCTATGCTATGAGTCAGGAAGTGACCTCTAGTGGCTTTCTAGTAGACAGCCACTAGAGGAGGAGTTAGCCCTGAAAGGTAATTATTGCAGTTTATAAAAAACTGCAATAATTACACTTGCAGGGTTAAGAGTAGTGGGAGTTGGCACCCAGACCACTCCAATGAGCAGAAGTGCCTGGAGTGTCCCTTTAATAAAATCACTGTAAAAAAAATGCATACCCTATCCCACTCATTTCCAAATTGTTCGATAGACTTCAGGGAGCTAAAGTATTTACTAAGCTTGACCTTAGGAGTGGAAGACGGCATTTAATACCCGTAGTGGACACGTAGTATGAATATCTGGTAATGCCATTTGGGTTTTGCAACGCCCCAGCCGTATTACAAGACTTTATAAATGATGTACTCAGGGAATTAATTTACTAATTTGTCTTGGTTTATTTGGAGAATATTTTGGTGTATTCCCCTGATCTTCAAACTCACCACTCCCATGTGAAACAGCTTCTGCAGACGTTGTTGAAAAATAAACTTTATTGTAAATTAGAAAAGTGCATATTTGACCAGCCTGAAGTCCACTTTTTGGGTTACAACATCTCTGCATCGGGATTTCAAATGGATCCTAAAAAAATAGAGACTGTACTACACTGGCCATTTCCCTCTGGTTTAAAAGCCATTCAAATGTTTATTGGTTTTGCCAACTATTACAGAAGATTCATCAAGGGATTTTCTTCTGTAATAGCCCCCATCACTAATATGACTCGCAAAGGGGTTAGTAGCACGGTATGGTCCAAAGAGGCTGTGAATGCTTTTGAGACTCTTAAACAAAGATTTGCCTCTGCGGACATACTAAAATATCCCGACACCAGTAAACCTTTTGTATTGGAGGTTGATGCATCCGAGACAAGGGTAGGGGCTGTTCTCTGTCAGAGAGAAAGCCAGGGAACACCATTGCATCCTTGTGGCTACTTCTCTAGAAAGATGTCTCCTGCTCTGCGCAACTACGATATTAGCAATAGAGAACTGTTGGCCATTATTCTTGCCCTCAAGGAGGGGCGACATCTTTTGGAGGGTTCCAAGGACCCCCTGTTGATCATAACTGACCACAAAAACCTGGCATATATAGGGGATGACAAACGTTTGTCTTCCAGACAGGCTAGATGGTCACTGTTCCTTTCACGTTTTAACTTCCTCATTACTTATAGACCTGATTCTAAAAATACCAAGGCTAATGCCTTGTCCAGGCAATTTGATAATGAGTCAGCTCCGGAACAGGTGACATTTCCTATTATTCCACCAGAGTGTATTATTGCTACTACTTTCCTCGCACTGTCTTCTCCACTGCTTGGCACCATACTGGAGGCCCAGCCTCAGGCGCCCAGCGGTAAACCGTGTGATAAACTGTTCGTTCCCCTATGTGAAAGGGTTAATATCATGAAAGTGTTCCATGACAATATAACTGATGGACACCCGGGCATCAATAAGTCCACTGCCGCGATCACTAGATCATTTTGGTGGGATTCACCCATAGATTTGGCTGCACACACCGCTGCCCAAATGCAGTTCTTAAAGGGCAATACATCCCAGGGCCATAGTCGCAGGGCAGGAGGCTAGCGATCAGTCCTCTCCAATGCCCAGTGGCAAATGGCAGTTTGTCACAAATTGGTCCTAATTTTCATATGTGAAATTGTCCATTTGCATGGCATCCCTCACAATATCGTGTCTGATAGGGGCTCTCAGTTTGTGTCCAGGTTCTGGAGGGCGTTCAGTAAACAATTGGGGATTGATCTCTCCTTCTCCTCCTCCTACCATCCACAGACCAATGGTACAGCTGAGAGGGCTAACCAGTCATTAGAAGTTTATTTGCGCTGTTTTATTAATAGCACACAGGACAATTGGTCCGAACTACTCCTGTGGGCCGAGTTCGCTAGAAACAATGCTGTTCATGACTCCTCTGGGCACAGTCCATTTTTTGTCAATAATGGTAGGCATCCTATGGTTCTCCCTGCAGTATTTTCTGATACTGCCATTCCTGCTCTGGATGAGCGTCTGGCCTTCATTCGGGATACCTGGGTTAAGGTTCAAACTGCTCTAGTGGCTGCTGCTGTACGCTTCAAACATTTTGCTGATAAGCGTAGGAGTGCCAACCCGGTGTACCAAGTGGGGGGCCGGGTTTGGTTGTCATCTCGCAACATCAAGCTTAAGGTCCCTAGCATGAAGTTTGCCCCCAGATTCCTTGGTCCCTATAAAGTGCTTCATAGGATCAATCCAGTGTCTTACTCTCTCACTCTTTCTGCATCTTTAGGGGTTCCCAACACGTTTCATGTGTCCTTACTCAAACCTCTTGTCAGGGCCGGCGCGTCTATAAGGCGGCACAGGCGGCCGCCTTAGGGCGCGCGGGCTCTGGGGGCGCAAAATTCCAGTGACCGGCAGGAGGGAAGTTCTCCCTCCTTCCAGGCCACCATCTCGGCCCCCGGCGCGGCGGGCGGCTGTGCTGTAATCAGACGCTGATGACGTCATATTCCGGCTCCCACGGCATCAGCAGACAGCGCGCGAGGGAGCAGAGCAGAGAGGTTAGAGATCCTTCGCCGCGTCTGATTACAGCACAACCGCACGCCGCCCAGCAGCCCCACTGGACCCCAGGGAATGATTCATCATCCACACCAGCTCTCCAGGTAGGGAGGCTGGGTGGAAAATGTTTATTTATTAAAATAATTAGTGAATGTATGTGATGTGTGTCTGTGAGTGACAGTGTGTGTGTCTATGAGTGACAGCGTGTGTGTCTGTGAGTGACAGCGTGTGTGTCTGTGAGTGACAGCGTGTGTCTGTGAGTGACAGCGTGTGTGTCTGTGAGTGACAGCGTGTGTTTGTGTGAGTGAGTGATTGTATGAGTGTGTGTGCATGTGAGTGTATGAGTGTGTCTGTCAGTGTATGAGTGTGTCTGTTTCCTGTACCTGGCCAGACTGACAGGAGGTGCTCACAGAGAGAGCACTCCCTGTCAGTCCGGCCAGGTACAGAAAACTGAAGCTCCTTTAGGGGATCTGCTCCGCTCGGCAATGCAACAATAGAGGTAGGAGGCACACCAGGAAGGGGAGTGTGACCACTAAATGGGTTTGGGGTGCACCAAGGGACAGGGAGGGAATGGGAGAGAAACACCAAGAGACAGGGACAAGAGGGGGGAGGGGAAAAGAACACTAAGGGACAGGGAAGGGAAGGGACTACTAATGGTCAGGGAGGGCAGAGGGGCTGGTTAAGAGGCACATAGGTGAAGATGTTTTTTTTTTTGGGGGTGGGGGCGGAAAAATGCATCTTCGCCTATGTACCTAGAAATCCAAGCACCGGCCCTGCCTCTTGTCTGCAATAGATATACTGTTCCTTGTGTTCCTCCCCCTCCGGTGGTGGTGGGTGGTCAGGAGGAATATGAGGCATCTTCTATTGTGGAGTCTAGGTTTTCTCGGGGCACTTTACAGTACTTGGTTGTTTGGATAGGTTACGGTCCTGCTGATCGTTCTTGGGTTTCGGCTCCTGACCTGCATGCAGGCCGTAAGATCTGCACTTTTCATGCCAAATTTCCTCTCAAGCCTGGTCCTGCTCGCCCGGTGGGCGTTCTTCAGGTGGGGGGTAATGTCACGTATTCATCCGGTTATAAAAATGTGGTTAATGACATTTACTGTCCACACAGGAAAAGTTATGCCGAGCAGCAACCTAATACACAGAAGGGTTAATGCTGACCAGCAATTATGCAAATAGAAACCTGGTAACTGACTTTGGGGTCAAAGGCTGGTTACAGCCTATCAGATCTAGAGGAGGGGTATTTAGGCCCAGTTCTCATCCTGCACAGTGCCCTGTCGTGGTTTCCCTTGTGATTGTCCGAGAGCGCGTTCCTGTTTATAGTTTTCTACCTGGTTTTTGACTTTGGCTTTGTTTATTGACTTCTCTATATTCCGGTATCCTGATTGCTGCGTCCCTTTATGTGTTCCCTGACCTCGGCTAGTATTTTGACTATTCTATGTACGTTAAATCCAGCCATTCTAAGGACCGGTAATACGTTACTTATTTGTCAGCCGTGCTGTACAGTTCTACGTTCTGGATCATACAGTAATCCTGACAACTTTCACTTGTAATTTACCTTGCTTTTGTTAGGTCTATTCCCATTTGTTCTTTGGGACACCTCTGCATGGATAGGTAGACCTATTCATTCAATGTTACTGGGACCTTTAGTGTTACAGTCCTGTTTGATGTATTGGAAAAGGAGCACTGTCAGTCTAAGTTGGCTTAATTCTCTGGCTGAGCAACACAAAATGCCAACGGTGGATATTTTATTGTGGGATAGGCACCACAAGAGTGCATCAATCAGTTGGATGATGCATGACTAAGGCACTTTCCCACAATAAAATAATCTCCATTTTCAGTTTGTGCAGTGCATAGTCACACAATATATACAAAATCCATATGCTACACACAGCATTGATACACTACATGTGCAGAAAAACACTCCAAATACACAGAGCTGAGAGAGACAGGCATACTTTCACACAAAATTAAACAAAATAAACATATGTTTTGTTGTTGTTGTTTATGAGAACTCATTACCTATAGGGACTTAGACACTTAAAATGAATGGTTTGGTTCCTGACTCAAGTATGTATAAATGATAAAATAGACATTCAACATATATAGAGAGATTTAACATGATAACATTATCTGCAGTGAATGACTAGAATAAGTAAAACCATTGAATGATATCATTGAATTCCAAGATTACCAGGCACACATAGGTTAATAGCGGTTTCTCAAAACATATCTGTAAGCCATGCTGAGAGGCTTAACTATCCCCACAATCCTTAAGATTAAACTCACTTGGTAAATATCTGGAATCTGGGGATTACAATCTAATATCCGCAGAGAGATTCAGAAAGACAAGCACCAGAAAACAGGAATAACATATTTAAGACCCAGAGCATATTGCATACTATCTAAACCAAAAGAGTAAAACAGAAAAAAAAAAAATACATACACATTGTATAAAATACACTTTTTATGTATTAATAGGTGTGATTCTTAATGTGATAAAATTAGAGTGATATATAAAAAGTGTTCTCTCCTCATCAAATTTAGTAAGTGATGGAGGCTGCCCAGGGATTTTTAGCATGCCTTCATACCTTTATAGAAGGGAGTACCTTCATAATAAAGATTGGGCAGTGGACAGATCACTGGCACATGGCTAATAGAATAAAAAGCAGGAGGACATCTTATTGTTCCTGTAGAATATTACATATTCTTTGTTCCTATTAATATTAGATATGTGGGATTATGGGTAAATAAATGGGTAAAGAACCGTAATCATTTGGCGATCATTTGGAATTCCGTTCCTTAAGAACTCTGGAATGTTGGTGTATATCAAGAGGATTGAGGGTCTATTTATGTGTCCTTCCTTTGCTTGAGTTTTAGCTAAAAAGATCTGACATCATGGTAGTCCTATTTGCTATAAAGAACGGTAGGCAAAGGACCAGCGCTCTCTTCTTCATCAACTTCTCTCCCTGTAATTCCATTGACCTGTACAGTAATGAATGCTGGTATTGCAGGTACCTGTTCGCCCATTTTGCGGTCGGTCCATTTAAAAAAAATACAAAAAACAAAATAATCCATGAACGGTTCCCCTGGCTCATAGGTAGCGTTTGTTTCCCTAGTTCGTGGGAACAAATCTACTGAATAGCGCTCTCCTGGCTGGTCAGTGAAAGGAAGCAGGCGTTTGTGAAGTTTGACGGGTGTTCAGGAGGTCGAGTGTCTGATTTTGTTTCCAGACACTCGATGACCAAGTACTGATGCCTCCTTTCGTGAGAATGGACACCATTTTCTCTTACACGTGGCGACTATATATACGGCAGCCACACAGGGAGAGCACTAAACTGGTGTTTTGCTTTGAAGCAAATGAGCCAGGGAGGTTGTCAGTAGTTTTATATACCAAACAGGAAAAAATAACAAATAACTACCCCAAATAACAGGGGTAGTTTCTTCACATTGCCCCCCCCCCCAGATCCCCCCTAGTGTAGTTGGCTTGGGGATGTCCGGGGAAGTCAATCAAGGGTCCAACTCCGTTTGCCGGGATAAACCATCAGCATTGCTGTTCTGTTTGCCTGGTCTGCACTGCATGGTGAAATTGTAGGGTTGCAGGGCCAGGCTCCAGCGTAACAAATGGGTGTTGTCTCCAGCAACTCGGTTTAACCAAATAAGGGGGTTATGGTCAGTCATGAGCGTGAAGGGACAGCCGTACAGGTATGGCTGCAATTTCCTCAAGGCCCATACAAGAGCTCGGCATTCTTTCTCCACAGTAGCAAAACTGACCTCTCTGGGTAATAGTTTCCAGCTGAGATATACCACAGGATGCTCCATCCAGTCATCGCCACTTGGTTTAACATGGCTCCCAGCCTAAACATGGAGGCATCTGTGTACAAGAAACTGTTTAGTATGGTTTGGGGCGGCCAACACAGGTGCCTCGCTCAGTGATGTCTTGCGAGGTGCCTCGCTCAGTGCTGTCTTGAGCTGCTGAAAAGCGAACACGCACTCCGGGGACCAGGTTACCTGTCTAAGAACGGTCTTTTTGGTCAGGTCAGTGAGAGGTTTGGCAAGGGCACTGTACTCAGGGACAAACTTGCGGTAGTAGCCCGCTGTCCCTAGGAACGCTAGTACCTGGGTCTTGGTATGGGGTTGTGGCCAGTTAGCGATAGCTTCTACCTTGGCAGGTTCAGGTCGCTGTTTGCCTGAACCTACCCTGTGGCTGAGATACTGTACCTCGGCCATACTAACATGGCACTTATCAGGCTTCAGAGTGAGCCCTGCTGCCTGGATTCGCTTCAATACCCTTGATAGGTGCTCCAGATGGTCTCCCCATGTGCGGCTGTAGATGGCAATATCATCTAAATACGCACATGCAAAGTCCTGAAATCCCTCCAGGAGCCTATCGGCCATCCTCTTAAAGGTAGCTGGGGCATTCTTCATCCCAAAGTTATAGCTCGGATGGGGTAACGCATGCTGACTTAGGAATGGCCGCTGGCTCCACGCGAAGCCCAAGGACTCTGAGAGGGTTCAATGACTCCCAGTTTCAACATTTCCTGGACCTCCGCTAGCATATTTTCTCTTACTGCCTCTGGGATACGGTATGGTTGTTGCCGTAGTGGGGTTTCTCCCTGGGTCTCAACTCAGTTATTCACAGCGGAGGGTATGGCAGAGAACATCTCCTGGAATCTCTGGAGCAGCTGAGATGCTTCGGTCTTCTCTAATGGGTTAAACTTTTTGCCTAGTCTGACTTGGTCGATCGTACTAGAGGTGGATGCGAGCAAGTCAAGTAGGGGAAGGCCCTCGCTATGCTCAAATGAGGGGGCACATACTGGCGCTACATCTTCCATCCGCTCGAAGTAGGGTTTGAGCATGTTCACATGAAAGGCTCTCCTTATCCTTTCATCTGAACATTTCCCTACGATGTAGGTAGTGTCGCTTATACGCTCCACTACCCAGAAATGTCCCTGCCAGGCAGCCTGAAAGGGGGGGGGGGGGAGGGGGAGCTTCGGTTAGGGAAGGGACCAAATATCCTTCCTGAAGTTCATCAGAGTGTGCTGCCTCTCCCCTGCATGCTTGTGGTCTGGTGGTAACTGCTGGGTAGACGTGTGTGAGCTGGGAGGTTAGACAGCTTAAGTCATTTCCCAATAACACCTAGGCTGGTAGCTCTTTCATGATGCCCACCTCTAGTTGTTTGTCTCCCGAACCCCAGTTGAGATGCACCCTGACAGTGGGAAGTTCATGGATGGCTCCTCCTGCCACCCTTACGGCTACTGTCTTGTTAGTACGTGCTTGAGCACAAACTTCCATTCCGTCAACGATGACCCACTGGCGATGATGCTCTCGGTTGTCACCTGCCGTGTGGACTGGATTTGCCTCGTGTAGAGTTGCCCACTGATCCTCACTAGGGTTTGTGTCACTGTGGGGCCTACTGGTGGAAACAATGTGCTGTTTCCCTGGGGGATTGCGGTGCTGGTCTTTCCCAACCTTCTCTGTTCCGACTAGGGCAGGCATGTTTCATATGCCCGGGCTGCTGGCAATGATGGCATAAAAAGGGGACCCGACATGGGGGCGCTGGTGCAGGTGCCGGGTTGAAAGGAGCAGGTCTGGGTGGTGGAGGTGCAGACTGTACCTGGTAGGAGGGCCTGAAAACGGGTCGCTCTCCACTGGTTTCTAGTCATCTGATGTCCTGATATTCATTCGCCAATCTCGCTACTTCGTCCACTGTTGTTGTTTTACAGTGCCTCACCCAGTCTCTGATCTCGTTTGGAGTGTGATCAAAGAACTGCTCCAGTATTAATAGCTGTAACGCATCCTCCAGTGATCTTGCCTGGCAGCCCTGCATCCAATTCTGTGCAGCAAAGTGTAGGCGGAATGCCCATTCAGCATAGGAGTTTCTCTTCCTTTCCTGAGGCTGCAAAATTTCCTCCGATACGCCTCTGGTGTGACAGCATATCTGGCCAATAACATCTCTTTTACTTTCCCATAGTTCAACTGATGAGGACATCCAGAACTATGGGAAAGTGAAAGAGATGTTATTGGCCAGATATGCTGTCACACCAGAGGCGTATACCACTCTATAACCCTCCGCTGCCCACCCTGAGAGTTTATTGGCCAGATATGCCAGATATGCTGTCACACCAGAGATGTATACCACTCTATAAGCCTCCACTGCCCATTCTGAGAGTTTGCTGCTGTCAACTGTAGCCAAAGTTGTTGTGTCTAGCCCCTCCATAGCACACTAACACTCAGGCTTGTAGATAGCTGTCATTACCATTTCCCCATCAGTAAATACTTTGAAGGCGGCATAGTGCACCTTCCGTGGTTGCCCATTTGTACCTCCTGGGGATGCTAGCAAATCCCCTTGGAGCAATCTTGCTTTTGCTTTACGGTCTCTTGTGTCATGCATTGTATGGCCGCGTCCTGTGATGGATTGGGCCCCAACCTACTGAGCATCCATCTCACATCCTTTTGAAGTTCTGTTTCCTCCAGGTGCCCCATTTCCATGTTACTGGCTCTGTCGCTCTGTATAATTTTGGCGATTAACGTGGCTTTTGTCTTATTACTTGCCACTATGCCTCAAGCTTCCAATGTGGTTCATTTCAGTATTTTGTGTTTCTGAGCCATTCATTTCTCACAGCGTTTGGGATGTCCATTCGGGATAGGGATCCCACCGCTTGCCATCAGTTGTAATGAACACTGGTTTTGCAGGTACCAATTCAACCAATTTTCTCCTGAACTGCCAGAGCCTGAGTGATTATAGCTCGCAGTTCGGGTGTTGATTCAAACGCTTCTCCAGACGAATTACAGCCTTTAAGTATATTCTCCCAGCAAAGTAGACAGGTACCCACACATCAAAACTAGATGAAAGGTGTAACAGGAATGCTTTATTAAGGCTAACTGTCTGGGCTTTTATTCAGTGAACAATGCACAGGGTTTCAGCTGACATATTCCAGTGAGAGGGGACAGTGACAGTGACTTACATTCTGTAAGTCTATTGGCTCTCAGGTCCAGGACACTCCTACATACAATAATAGAATCTTCCCCAGTACTGGGGAGATAATTGAGTCAAGCAATTTATCAAAAAAACATACATTTTAGTAAAACTTAGAAAGTACCCCAAACTCCATGGGAACCCCACAAAAGACATATTTTCTTATAGCCCCGATCTAGGCGACCAGCATATGCAAAAATAATCCAGATCGGTTCAGGGGTTCAAAAGTTACATGGAGGTCTTAATTTGACACACTGCTTCTGCCCAGAAATAGTTCCATTAAATTGGACTGTGCGGTCGGTCCATTTCGACAAGTACAAAAAACAAAATAATCCATGAACGGTTCCCCTGGCTCATAGGTAGCATTTGTTCCAGTAGTTCGTGAGAACAAATCTACCGAATAGCGCTCTCCTGGCTAGTCGGTGAAAGGAAGCAGGCGTTCGTGAAGTTTGACCGGTGTTCGGGAAGTTGAGTGTCCAATTTTGTTTCCAGACACTCGACGACCAAGTACTGCTGCCTCCATTTGTGCGAACAAGATGGCCGCCATTTTCTCTTGCATGTGGTGAATATACGAACGGCAGCCACACAGGGAGAGCACTAAATTGATGGTTCACTTTGAAGTAAATGAGCTAGGGGGGTGGTCGGTGTTCGGTAGTTTTATATACCGAACAGGAACAAACTAAAGTACCCAAATAACAGGGGTAGTTTCTTTACATGTACCATCTGTTAACGATCTACCAAGCTTTTAAATTATTGTACTGCTGTTTGCATTGTGAGTAGAATAAATGTAACAAAAAGAACATTAAACTGCATATTAGTATTTTTGGGTAATGAAGATTATAAGGGTGAGCCACTTAAATAATCCAAAAAAAAAAAACACATATCCCAATGACCCTTAATATATACATAGTTATTTTATTTGGCAATCTGAACTAGGCTTTCTGGTCTATAAGAGCTATATTTTCTAAATGTATACATTCAGAAACATTATAGAATATGTTATACTGGTCTATACCAGGATGAAGATCCACTAATAATACTTAATAATAATTATTATTATTATTACTCATATTATTATTTTATTATTTCTATAGCACCAGCAAATTCCATACCACTGTACAATGGGTGGACTAACAGGCATGTAATTGTTACCAGACAAATGGACGCACAGTAACAGAGGGGTTGAGGGCCCTGCTCAATGAGCTTACATGCCAGAGGGAGTGGGGTATAGTGACACATATAGTATATGTAGGGGTAATGAAATAGGTTGCTTGAAAGTAATCACTGAGATCTTAGTAGGTTGTAAGTCTGTGGGGGGGGGGGGGGGGTGATGAAATCCTGCTAATAGTTATGATATGCTTTCCTGAAGAAGTGTGTTTTAAAGATTTTTTTGAAGGAGTGGAGACTGGGTGAAAGTCCACTGGAGAAGGTAAGGGAGTTCCACAAAAAAAGGTGCAGCCCTGGAGAAGTCTTGAAGGCGAGCATCAGATGTGGGAGTACAGACAGAGGATAGGCGTTGGTCTTCGACAGAGCACAGGGGCCTCAACGGGACATATTTGTGTATTAGAAAGGATAGGTAGGTTGGAGCAACATTATGTACGGACTTGTAAGCTTGCAAGAACAGACTGATGCAAGTATTTACAGGAAAAATAAGAAGCTCAGTTTATAGAGATTGAGTTTCCAAAAGTGGGAGGACATCCAATCAGAATTTGAGGAAAGGCAACAATTTCACATTGAAGGGCTGTGGGGGTGAGATCAGGGTAGGAGAGATATCTGGGTGTTGTCGGCATACAGATGATAGCGGAATCCAAAGGAATTAATGTGTTTGCCAAGAGAGGCAGTTTAAAGAGAGAATAGATTCTTTGGTGACTCCAACCATGACAGGGTGAGAGAAGGAGGTGTCATTGCAAAAGGAGACACTGAATGAATGCTTGGAGAGATAGGAAGAGAACCATGAGAGGACAGTGTTACAGAGACCGAGGGATGGAAGAGTTTGGAGAAGGAGGACATGATCAAAAGTGTCAAAGGTGGCAGAGAAGTCAAGAAGAATTAGTATGGACTAGGGACCTTTGGATTTAGCTGTGATTAGGTAATTTGTAACTTTAATAAAATAAGTCTACTAGAGTGGAGGGGCAGAAGCCAGATTGAAGAGGTTCAGGAGGGAATTTGAATTTAGAAAGTGAGTCATACAATTATAGTTCTATCTGGATATATACTTCTGGATATATACTTTAAAAACATTACACTGCGGCCTCAATGCTGAAATAGACTTACAAGGTCTTATTTAGCATTTAATTGGAATATTAGATTTGGTATTTTATTTGTGGATATGTTCATTTTCTTCTTTCTATTATTTTTTATCATTTGTATTTTTATTATTATCATCGTTATTATTATATTATTTTTTTAATTATTTGTTTTTCCTCCTTTTTAGAATATTATAATTTTGCTCTATCTCATTTCTAGTTCATATATGGCATTGTATGTCATGGTATTTATCCATTTGATCTATGGGTTGTGAAATATCAGTCATATTTAAATGTCATTAGCTCTATGTATATTTCTTCATACCTATTCCACTTGTTTTTCACTATAACAGCAATTTGGAATAATATTTTCTGTTTTACTTATCTATGTGGCGACATGTTCGCCTGTTGTGTATACTTTCTCTTCATTTAGACCTCACGCATGCGCATTGCGCATCCCCCTGTGCGGCGGGTGGGGGCCCTAAAATTATCAATAAGGGGGGGACCTACTGTCCCCCCCGGCCCCCACCCCTGTGCGGCGGGTGGGGGCCCTAAAATTCACAATAGGGGGGGACCTACTGTCCCCCCCGTCCCCCACCCCTGTGCGGCGGGTTGGGGCCCTAAAATTATCAATAAGGGGGGACCTACTGTCCCCCCCGGCCCCCAACCCTGAGCGGCGGGTGGGGGCCCTAAAATTATCAATAAGGGGGGGACGTACTGTCCCCCCACCGGCCCCCACCCCTGAGCGGTGGGTGGGGGCCCTAAATACAAAGTTACCCTAGTTAACCCTCCCCCCCAAAAAAAAAATATCTCCCTACCTACCCCCCTCACCCTAAAAATAATGAGGGGGGACCTATAACTAAAAACCTGTAAAAAAAAAAAATGAGCTAAAAACAACTTACCATTCAATGTTTTCTTTCTTCTAAAATCTTCTTTCTTCAGCCCCAAAAAGGCCAAATAAAAAGCCATAATAACCGACGCCATAAAAAAAAAAAACCCGAGCGCAAAAAAAAAAATCCATCTTCACCCATGGAGGGCTCCGCGCAGACTGAGCTCCACAGGGCGGGGGAAGGCTTATAAAGCCTTGCCCCGCCCTGCAATTAGGCTAAGAACACTATGATTGGTGGGTTTAAGCCAATCAGAGTGCTCTTTGTCATTTTACAAGCGTGGGAATGTTCTTTGGAATTTTCCTACGCTTGTAAAATGACACAGAGCACTGTGATTGGATGGATTTCAAGCCATCCAATCACAGTGCTCTGTGTCATTTTACAAGCATGGGGAAGTTCTTTGGAATTTTCCCACGCTTGTAAAATGACACAGAGCACTGTGATTGGATGGATTTCAAGCCATCCAATCACAGTGCTCTGTGTCATTTTACAAGCGTGGGAAAGTTCTTTGGAATTTTCCCACGCTTGTAAAATGACACAGAGCACTGTGATTGGATGGCTTGAAATCCATCCAATCACAGTGCTCTGTGTCATTTTACAAGCGTGGGAAAATTCCAAAGAACTTTCCCACGCTTGTAAAATGACACAGAGCACTCTGATTGGCTTAAACCCACCAATCAGAGTGTTCTTAGCCTAATTGCAGGGCGGGACAAGGCTTTATAAGCCTTCCCCCGCCCTGCGGAGCTCAGTCTGCGCGGAGCCCTCCATGGGTGAAGATGGATTATTTTTTTTGCGCTCGTTTTTTTTTTTTTTTATTGTGTCGGTTATTATGGCTTTTTATTTGGCCTTTTTTGGGGCTGAAGAAAGAAGATTTTAGAAGAAAGAAAGAAGATTTTAGAAGAATGGTAAGTTGTTTTTAGCTCATCTGTTTTTTTTTTTTACAGGTTTTTAGTTAAAGGTCCCCCCCTCATTATTTTTAGGGTGAGGGGGGTAGGTAGGGAGATACTTTTTTTGGGGGGGAAGGGTTAACTAGGGTCCCCCCCCTTTGTATTTAGGGCCACCACCCACCGCTCAGGGGTGGGGGCCGGGGGGGACAATAGGTCCCCCTTAATGATAATTTTAGGGCCCCCACCCGCCGCTCAGGGGTGGGGGCCGGGGGGGAAATATCTCCCTACCTACCCCCCTCACCTTATTGTGAATTTTAGGGCCCCCACCCGCCGCACAGGGGTGGGGGCCGGGGGGGGACAGTAGTTCCCCCTCCTTATTGATAATTTTAGGGCCCCACCCGCTGCTCAGGTGTGGGGGCCGGGGGGGGACAGTAGGTCCCCCCTATTGTGAATTTTAGGGCCCCCACCCGCCGCACAGGGGTGGGGACCGGGGGGGACAGTAGGTCCCCCCCTTATTGATAATTTTAGGGCCCCCACCTGCCGCTTAGGGGTGGGGGCCGGGGGGGACAGTAGGTCCCCCCCTATTGTGAATTTTAGGGCCCCCACCCGCCGCACAGGGGTGGGGGCCGGGGGGGGACAGTAGGTCCCCACCCCTTATTGTTAGTTTTAGAAAGTGAGCTGAGCTGTCAGTCAGACAGCTCAGCTCGCGAACGCGCATTCCGCGCACATGCGCGGTAAAGCGCTGAATTTCTTCATAGGGTGGCTGTCAATGCCGCTCTATGAAGAACGCGATTGGTGCAGCGCGAAGCCGCGCATGCGCACCACATCGCGATGACGCTTCTCTCAGAGAAGTGTCATATTGGGCCCCGCGATTTTGTCATTTTGACGAAAAAGAGGGCACGGCTTGGCTGGGAGCTCGGCGCTGGAACGGAGGTAAGTTTTTAATATAAAAAAGCATTGAAAATTATTTGTAATAAATGAAAGTACATATAAAAGCAAGAAGGAAGGCTGGGGGACCTGTCTTTCTTGCTTTTATATGTAGACTATAGAGTCCCTTTAACCCAGAGACAATTCTATTCTTCCACATCCCAATCTCTCCAGCAAAATTTAAACACACTCTATTGTATTTTATGCTGACAGCAGCAAAATCAGTCATAGCTGGTAGGTAACCCAACCAACAGAGAGAGGTACCAAAAACTGGATAATTTCCACAAAATAGAGCAATTGAAATGGACAGCCCTAGGGAAACATCATACATGCACCTTCACATGTTAGCTCTTGGTCTGGTACTTGGAAATGTGTGGGGCGGCTGGGAACGTCAGGTAGGATTGGGGATCACGCCAGCAATCATTATCCCCACCATGTCTGCAATGAGCATGCCCCACTACAGTTTTTCAGTTTTAAAGCTCTTGAGTTTTTTTTAGTTATTCTCTAGTTTTCTTAAACTTTTCGGGAAGTCGATGAACACAGGAAGGTCAGGGCTAGGGTACGGAGGCATGAACAACATTATTCCATAGGACTGGGGCCCACTTGATAATGCTACGGTCGATTGCAAGGTGACTTCCCAAGAACTGAACAAATATATTAGAGAGAGGGCCCGTATAGCCCAGTGGTATACTAAATTAGGCATATGGAGACAATGTATAGCATGCTCACACCTATAATTTATAAATGTTTAAATGTACCTATAACCACTTAACTATGCATAATGTACACCAACCTTTTCAAAATGTGATGCTTTATATGTATGAAAAATGTACAAAAATAAAATAAATTAAAAAAACAAACTAACAGTGGTATGTGTATTTCTACATTAAAGGACCACTATAGGCACCCAGACCACTTCAGCTAAATGAAGTCGTCTGGGTGCCAGGTCCATCTAGGGTTATCCCTGCAGCTGTAAACATGGCAGTTTCAGAGAAACTGCTATGTTTACAATAGGGTTAATCCAGCCTCTAGTGGCTGTCTCATTGACAGCCGCAAGAGGCGCTTCAGCGCTTCTCACTGTGAAAATCACATTGAAAAGACACTGACATCCATAGGAAAGCATTGAGAATGTTTGCGCATTCGGCGGTTGACGTCGGAAGAGGGAAGAGAGTCCCCAGCACCGAGGGAGCCCGGCGCTGGAGAAAGGTAAGCGTTTAACCCCTTCCTTGAATACTAAACTTGCATTTGATGGATATTGCAGGCATTAAATCTGTGTGTGGCAAGACACAAGGTCATCAGTGCATTTGCTTTCCTCTGCCTCCTCAGTGCCTTCCATGTCAGCTTTAAATGCAGAGGAGCTAGGGAGAGTGGAATTAAGAAGTGCATTGACCCTTTAATGCCTGCATTGACATTATATGATTGTTTTTACTTTTATGGAACTACCGTATTTAAGTTCTGACATGTGTGAATATTATGTCTAGTAATGTTAAATTAAAAATATTGCATGCATTTATTGTATTTTAACTGTCGTTTCTAATACAGACAGTATTTAGACAGTATTTAATCTCTACAACTCTATTTTTTCTTAGATTGACTGTAAGAGCAGAATGTCCTATGCATTTGGAAGATTTCCCAATGGATGCCCATGCATGTCCCTTAAAGTTTGGAAGCTGTGAGTTTATATCACTAAATAATAGACTGTTGTAGAGATTATGGGTAATCCCACTGATGTTACTGATCTTCCATGCATTTTACTTTTTATTCAGCTGAGTAAATTATTTGATAATCTGAGATCTGTGTTTTCAAGATAAATTGTCCCTCACAAGAGAACCATTACTAGAAAAACAAAACAAAAAAACAAACTGTTTTGCATATTTAATGCACTAAAGTGTATATATATATATATATATATATATATATAAATTTCATATTATTGGATACACTTTTCAATTAATCACAATCTGCTAAAAACACTTTTTTTTTTTAATTACGTATGTGTCTGCAGAAGTGATTATTAAAGTCTATTAGAATTTTTGCAATACTTTAAATGTTTTCTAACACATTGTGATAATTGAATATCTTCTCCAAAATATTAAAGGCTGAAGTATGAAGTTGCTTGTTAAGAGGAACATTGGCATCAAATGAATAAGAATCAGCATCAGAAATTATTCAAGTCTGTTAAAAACTATTAAAATAATGTATCTACAGAAGTCACTATTAAAGTCTATGGAAATTTTTGTATATAAATAATTAGATTGGTTCAGCATATTTACATAATCAACAAGGCTTTCATGTACATGTTATAGTTTATTATGATTACTGTAACACTGCACAATAGAAATATAGTGAAAATACATACATTTTAATAAGCAAGTTAAAGGGACACTATAGTCACCTGAACAACTACAGCTTAATGTAGTTGTTCAGGTATGATATATAGCTCCCTGCAGGCAATCTAATGTAAACACTGTATTTTCAGAGAAAATACAGTGTTTACATTGATAGGAATACCTCCAGTGGCCGTCACTCAGACGGCCACCAGAGGGACTTCCTATCATGGAGGGCCCTAAAAAGGCCCTGTATACGTCAGACATATTAAAATACGTCTGACGTGTGCAGGAGAGAGAAGTCTTCTCTCTCCAGCCTGTCAGCAGAGGAGGGGGGCGGGCAAAGACCACGAGCTGAGCTGTCAGTCAGCTCAGCTCGCGGCCGCGCAGACCGCACGCATGCGCGGTAGTGCGCTCAGGACTTCAGAGGGCGGCATGAATGCCGCCCTCTGAAGTATGTGCGCATGTGTGGCAAAGCCGCGCATGCGCACAAGGGAGCAATGACGCTTACAAATGGAAGCGTCTGATTGCTCCCTGCTCGCGCCCGCCTATTTCATCATTTTGACGAAATAGGGGGCGCGGCTTCACGAGGCTCCCGGCGCTGGAACGAGGTGAGTAAAAGACTCTGCCTGGAGAGTCCCTTTAAGGTAAAACAAAAGGAGGCTGTGAGGTGGAGCTTTCTCAGGCTACATTTGGTTACATTTGTAAAGATTTGCCCTTTACTCAGGGAACATTCAACACAGACACATCATTTTATATCCTATTTAAGTGCTACATACAGCACACAGATTGTATATATCTGTCAACCTCTGGATGACTTTAATGTCCCAAAATACTAGCAAAATGAAAGCTTAGTTCATGAAGTGGTTAATCATATTTTTGATACTAATAGAGTTGTATTTATTTTCTCTATAGATGCGTACACAAGAGCAGAGGTAGTCTATTCATGGACACGGGAACCATCTCAATCTGTTGTAGTTGCCGAAGATGGCTCACGGTTAAATCAATATGACCTGCTTGGTCAAACTGTTGCGTCTGGAATTGTTCAGTCTAGTACAGGTTTGTTCATATGACTTTATTTTGCACACAGAAAAAGGTCTCATTAGAACAACAAATAAAAAGCAAATATCATTAGAGTCTATCATTTTTTATGGCAAACATTAGAACAATGGGTCATGCACTGCCAGTTACAATGAGACAAAAGACAATTATTACACAGTAGTGCAAGATGAATGCTTTATCACTATTAGATGGGAAAAGCTGAGAAAGGGTGAAAGAGAACCTTGGAAAGGGGATCCTTAAATCTAGGAAAGAGCACTAGCATGACTAATGATATTGCTTTTACTGGTGTATTTTGGATCGGTGCTGCCCTAGACATGACAGAACTCAAGCAACCCCTAATTTAAATTTGCTCCACCCTTTCTTGTCAAGACCACACCTCTTCCTGTTAAAGACTAACACACACTTTGACAAAAACACAAAATCACTCACTCACAGACAGGCACACCCATTCACTGACAGACACACACATACATTCACTGACAGACATACACACTCACACACATTTACTGACAGGCATACACACTCACACACACACACACACACACGCTCATTCACTGACATACATACTCACTCATTCACTGACTCACAGAAACACTGACTCCCAAACATACACCGTCACAGTCTGACAGACACACATCCACCCACAGACACACTGACAGGTATACACACACATTCACTGGCAGACAGACACACACTCACTCACAGACACACTGTTACAGACTGACAGACACACACACACACGCACTCACTCATTCACAGACACACTGACAGCTATACACACACACACATTCACTGACAGATACACAGACACACATTTCCCCCCCAACACTCATAGATTACTGTAATTGTTTTAAATATTTCAGTAAAATCCACCTAGCCTCCTTACGTTTGAGAGAGCTGGGTGGATATTTTTTCACATGTGGTCCAGTGGGGTTGCTGGACTAGCGGATGGCTGGGTTGCTGGGCAGACGACAGGCATCCAGGTATGCAGGCAGTCTGTCAAGCGCGCAAAGCTGGCACAGAGGGTGCTGAGCCCTTCCTGCTCAGCTCCCTTGTGAGCCACAGAGTAATGCCGGGAGCCAGAGTGACGTCATATTCCAGCTTCCGGCATTACTCTGTGGCGCGCAAGGGAGCTAAGCAGAAATAGCTCAGTACCCTCGCTGCCTGCTTTGCGCGCCCGACCGCCTGGGACAGAACTGGCCAGCCGGCCAGCTCTTGGGCCCCCTTAAAACAAGGCATTTGCCTGGGCATTTGGGGCCAGTGTTTTTTGCCGCCCCCTGGAAATTGCCCCTTGTTAGTCTCGTGGAAGATACAGCGCTGATTGCATGACCTTGATGCTTAGCAGGGCCCAACATTTTAACTCACATTCTGACAGATATTTGTCAGACCACTCTGGCTGACAGTCTATGTTCTATGCTTGCTCTGCTCTGCCCTGCTTAACCTTCTCTGTTCTGTTCTGCTCTCTGCCTGCTCTTTCCTGCACTGCTTTCTGTATGCTCTGTCCTGCTTTTCCATCCCTTTCATAGCAGAGCCCTAATCCTAGCAGAGACTCTCCTCCACTGGTTACACCAAAGTACAGCCAGGAACAAGTAAAACAATCCAATGGAGAAGTCAGGCACAGTAAAATAATCCAAAATTCTCCCACCTCATTCCCAGCAACTGGATGACACTCAGCTCTGGGGGTATAACTGCATTTTATTCAAACATACATGGCTTTTATGCCATCTCTCATTCAAGGGGTCTCACAGGCAAAAAAATGCCAATCCCAGGATCCCTTGTACCTGATAAATAATTGCCTAAGTAAACTCCTCCAATTTAATTAACTCTCAGACACAAAAAGTCCCAAAAAGATAACCTGTACATAGACCATAGAAACCCTACAAAAAGCACATTCTCTGAGATCCCCGATCTGAGTGACCAACATATCCATGAATCACTCAGATCGTTCGGTAGAACGGGGATGGTGGAAGATTTGACCGGCCAGACACAAGGTGGTAGCCCAAAATAGTTCCAGGAGAATAGGTACCCTGGTCGGTCTCTCTTTGTGAGGTCCTGTACAAAAACCATACAAGGGAATATCTTGCTTTCACAATACGAATGCTCCCCCTGTTTGGTACTTCATATCTCCCGAATGCCGATAGTGTAGGTCGTCGGGAACAGGGAACGTTTACTGGTGTTCGTACGAGTGCCTAGCCAAAAAGGGTTCCGGACACTCAACGACCAAGTACCGCTGCCCTCTTTTGGAAGACAAGATGTCCGCCATCCTCTCTGCCACGTGTTTGGTTATATGAATGGTGGCCACACAGGGGAAAGCGCTCATTAAATGTTTCCCTTGCGGTTTCACATTTATGGTCGGTGACAAGATCTAATGGGGCACATTAGATTCGCATTAAGTCTCCCGAGCGGACAAAGGGGAATCACACAAAATATATAGGATAAAACACAGTACTTTAACAGGGGGGTGTACGCACAGCCAAGGAAGGGAATAAAAGTTGTTGGTGCAGAGAGCCGCGCGCGCATTCAGTCAGTCCATAGGAAAGCATTCTCAATGCTTTCCTATGGACGCTGGCGTCTACTCACAGTAAGAAGCGCGGAAGCGCCTCTAGCGGCTGTCAATGAGACAGCCACTAGAGGCTGGATTTACCCATATGTAAACATAGCAGTTTCTCTGAAACTGCTATGTTTACAGCAGGCAGCGTTAACCCTAGAGGGACCTGGCACCCAGACCACTTTATTGAGCTATAGTGGTCCTTTAACAATTGTGTTGTGACACCAGATGTGGCCATAAATGTGGATATCGTGGGTGCAGTAAAGTATGATGATACCCTACTTTCATCTGACACAGTAGGACTGTGACAGAACACCCTGTCACTGAAATACTGTGTTCACCTACGTTTCCCTGGTTTGTTCGGTAAATACCATGTTCCTCCTTCTTTTCCCCTTTTTTGTTTGTTAACCGAACAAAAGCCCGGAATCCCCTTGTTATACCTCCCATACTCAGCCCACCTATATGCTTATTAACCTTGTTCACCCCTATTGACACCTAACAACGATTCACACCTCGGTGTTCGTCTGGGTGGCAGGTTTTGGTCGGCCATCTAGTTAGCACAAATGCCGGCAGTGATGTTTGGTCGTCGAGTGCATGTAACTAAAATCGGACACTCTACCTCGTGAACACCACAGAACTTCCATCCTCACCTGCGTTTGTTTCTTTACATCTTGGAAGAGCACTGTTTGGTGAAATCTTTTGCATGGATTAGGTGAACACTCTTGTGACGGTCTGAGGTATCACTGTCTTGCATACCCTTTTCCCAATAATCCACAAGTTCCAGTATCACTGGTGTCGCATAATAACCCACACACTAACGTTCTCAGTTCTAATTAGTCTCTTAGGGGGTCTCTTAGGGTGGTCTGGGTTCGGGAACAGAACAAAATAACGAATGGAGCATAACAAAAGAATGAACAACTGGGGAAGGCTGATAGAAGGGAGTACAATTAGTTGAATGGTGATGGGGGTATCCCTTCACAACTCTCTACATAACAGCTAAAGCATACAGTATTTTATTCGTTTTTGTACTCCGAAAAGAGACCAACCGCCACTGCCTTTCTCCTGGAACTATTTTGGGCAGGCGCCTCATGTGTTTGTGGTATCTGAGCACTTTTTGCATATGTTGCGTGCTCAGATCTGCGGATATAACACTTGAGGGGGTACCTGGTTGTTATATGTCTGTTTTCAGGTGTTATAAAATATTGTAGATTTTTCTGTACCTGATATAAAATTGAGTTGTAATTCTTTCTCACTTAATTACCTCTCAGGGACAGAGGATCTTGGCAAAATCATAATTGTAATGACATACATATTCACGGCCCCTTTTTGCAAAGCCGGACTGGCAATACAAAGCAGCCCTGAAAAAAATATTCAAAAAATCACATATATACATAACTTGAACACGCTGTCATATACGCTGATCCAGTGCATCCCAAACATGCTCAATGGGTGTCAGGTCCGGTGAGTTTACTGGCCACACAAGAACTGAGATGTTTTCAGCTTCCAGGAATTGTGTACAAATCCTAGCAACATGGGGCCATGCATTACCATGCTGCAACATGAGGTGATGGTCATGGATGAATGGCACAACAATGGGCCTCAGGATCTCGTTACGGTATCTCTGCATTCAAAATGCCATCAATAAAATGCACCTGTGTTCATTGTCCATAACATACGCCTGCCCATACCATAACCTCACCGCTACCATGGGCCACTTGATCCACAACGTTGACATCAGCAAACCGCTCACCCACACAACGCCATATATGCTCTCTGCCATCTGGCTTGTACAGTGAAAACTGGGATTCATCCGTGAAGAGAACACCTCTCCAGTGCCAGACGTGACAGAGTCTGGAGACGCCGTGGAGAATGTTCTGCTGCCTGCAATATCCTCCAGCATGACTGGTTTGGCAGTGGGTCAGTAATGGTGTGGGGTGGCATTTCTTTGGGGGGCCGCACAGCCCTCCATGTGCTTGCCAGAGATAGCCTGACTACCATTAGGTTCCGAGAGGAGATCCTCAGACCCCTTGTGCAGTGCGGCCCTGGGTTCCTCCTAATGCAAGACAATGCTAGACCTCATGTGGCTGGAGAGTGTCAGCAGTTCCTGCAAGACGAAGGCATTGATGCTATGGACTGGCCCACCCGTTCCCCAGACCTGAATCCAATTGAGCACATCTGGGACATCATGTCTCGCTCCATCCACCAACGTCACGTTGTACCACAGACTGTCCAGGAGTTGGCAGATGCTTTAGTCCAGGTCTAGGAGGAGATCCCTCAGGAGACCATCCGCCACCTCATCAGGAGGATGCACAGGCATTGTAGGTAGTCATACAGGCACGTGGAGGCCACACACACTACTGAGCCTTATTTTGACTTGTTTTAAGGACATTACATCAAAGTTGGATCAGCCTGTAGTGTGTTTTCACACTTTCAGTTTGAGTGTGACTCCAAATCCAGACCTCCATTTGATTTCCATTTTTTTATTTAAAGAACAAAGTATTGCAGAAGAATATTTAATTCATTCAGATCTAGGATGTGTTATTTTTGTGTTTCCTTTATTTTTTTGAGCAGTGTATATATATATATATATATATATATATATATATATATATAGTAGAACCAAATAGTGATGAAAATAACTTAGCTATACTTAGCTATACTTAAAAAGTCCCAGAGGAATAAAACAAGGGCCCTTTTCTATCAGTCTTTGATGAGGTGATGCTTTAGTGTAGATCATTCCTCCTTTGGGTCCTCCTTGGCATAAAAACTAATTAGGTATTGATTGAGGTAGGGTGTTCTGTTATTGGCATCTAATGTAAAATGTAAGACAAAAAGAAAAATAATAGTACAACCCAGTATGTTCAATATCTCAATTATGTGAAGAAAAATAATACACTCACAAGGACAGTGCCTCCAATCAGCTTTTAGATAAGGATATGTGTGGTATAATCCCCACTCAGGGATGAATCTGGATTTTTCTTTTTGAGTGTTCACAGTGGAAACGGCATTTTAAAGAATAAAAACAGGATACAGTGTTCACTGTTTCAAACCAATAAAAGTGCCTGGAAAAATATGAAAATTAATTACAATTTCAACCTAATGCTCAATGATATCAGCTTAGGTAGTCTCCTTTAAGATGATAAAATAAATGCAGGATGAAAAAAAATAAAAAAAAAAACATAAAATGCTGAGGGTAAAACAATGTTTATAGTAATATAGCACAATATAAATTAAAATGTCCTTCTGAATAGTCACAACCAGTTTCACCTTTGGGATTTCTCAAGTGATCAAAAACATTATTCCTGCTTGTGGACCTTTTATGGGGCTTTTAAAATTTACTAGTACTATTAGGTACACATTACCATACTTTATTTCTTCATAAAACATGTAAAATAATTATTTATAAGATCGGCATAAAATAACCTCTGAAAAGGAACTACATATCCCATCATGCCTGTAGGAAAAAAAAAGACAGAGGTTGCATCATTATGACATCATTAGGTCACATGGTGACCATGGTAAATTTGCCCCAAGTTATGCACACCTCTGCCATATGGGGTGTACATGCATGAAACAAGAACCTGGTCTCCTATTTCCGCTATATTGTTGATCTCTTTTTTTTTTATCTGGGATGGTGCTAAGGAAGATCTTATTTTATTTTATTTTTTCCTTAATAGTAATCACAGAGGAATTATTTCAACACTTGACTATAGTATATAGACTATTCATTTTATAGACCTTCAAATTTAAAAAAAAAAAAGAATTGCAGATACAAACAAAAACTTTTTTTTTTTTTTTTTAAAGTCTGTACTAATGCTTTCATAGACCAATCATGCTGCATCTTCAATTGCCTATACAAATTCCCTAAAGGTTGTTTTTTTTTCAATAATTTTTTTCTTTTAGTTTCAAAAGCTTGTTCTTTAAAGTCGCCACTATCCACCTAAGATTCAATTTTTGGGACTCAGAAGAAACTGTTCAAAAATAGGAGACTTTAAAGAACAAACTTTAGAACTAAAAGAAAAAAATATTGAAAAAAAAAAAACTTTGAGGAAATTTTTATACACGAAGCAATTGAAGACACATACAATCAAAATAGCGATGGTCTCTTAGTATATAAAGAAAAAACTAAGAATGAAAGTTTTACATGTAATAAATCTTTCTGCACTTTTGAAGCCTATTTGAGCTCAAAGTAATGACTCATGGTAATATTAAATGAATGCTTACGAATGCAAGGAGCCTATATAACAAAATGGGGGAACTAGAGAAAATAGCATACACTAAACAATACAATATAATAGGCATAACAGAAACATGGTGGGATGAGACAAATGACTGGGCAGTTAACTTAAATGGGTACACATTATTTAGGAGGGATAGGAAAAACAAGAAGGGTGGTGGGGTATGTTTGTATGTCAGCCATGAGTTCAAGTCAAATCTTAGGCATGTGGAGTGTGACGAGGAAAATGTGGAAGCTTTATGGGTAGATATCTGCTTGGGGCAAACAAAGGGAAATACGTTATTGGGTGGGATATGTTATAAACCACCAAATGTAAATATTAATGAGGAAGAACTGCTGTTAGAGCAAATTGGTGAAGCTGCAAATCGGGGGAACACATTAATTATTGGAGATTTTAATTACCTGGACATAAATTGGGATAGAGGGACTAGTACTTCAGCTAGGGGAATCCGTTTTTTTAATGTGTTAAATGACACCTTTATGTCACAACTGGTACAAGGACCAACTAGAAAGGATGCTTGTCTGGATCTCGTTATAACAAACAATGTTAATCTTTTATCCAACATTCAAGTAGGGGAGCATTTGGGAAATAGTGATCACAATATGGTAACTTTTGAAATAAACTCAAAAAAGCAAAAGCATGTGGGGTATAGTAAAACGTATAATTTAAAAAAAGCCAATTTTAATAAGATTAGGGCAGCTCTACAACATATCGACTGGCATAAACGGCTTAGTGATAAAAACACTGAGGAAAAATGGAAACTAGTCAAACAAATATTAGAAAGGTACATTTCACAGTATGTACCATTGGGAAATAAATATAAAATAAACAAATTAAAACCAATGTAGCTTAGTAGAGAAGTAAAACAAGAGATTAAAAATAAGAAAAGGGCTTTTAAAGAATTTAAATCGGACCAATCAGATGCATCCTATATAAGATATAAGGAAGCCAATAATACTTGCAAAAAGGCAATTAAAGTGGCTAAACTAGAAAATGAGAAATTGATAGCCAAAGAATGCAAAACCAACCCCAAACATTTTTTCAAGTACATTAATTCTAAAAAAAACAAAAAAATGAAAGCGTAGGTACACTGAAAACCGAGATGGGTCTGTTAGTCAATGAAGACCAGGAAAAGGCAGAAATTTTAAATAACAATTTTTCTTCGGTATATATTAATGAGGATCCTATGGCAAGAGATATGCATATGATTGCTGCAACAAACTTGCAGATAACTTGTGATTGGATAACTCGAGACAAGGTGCTACAGCTATTAAAGAAAATTAATGTAAATAAAGCTCCGGGGCCTGACGGTATCCACCCACGAGTACTTAAGGAGCTAAGTGGGGAAATAAGTGAACCTCTGTATTTAATTTTTCAAGATTCTTTTGTTTCAGGTATTGTACCGGAGGATTGGAGGAAGGCAGATGTTGTTCCTATATTTAAAAAGGGTTCAAAATCCTTGCCTGGAAATTGTAGATTATGCTAGCTTTAGTGTACCTATAATCTTAATTTTATTAATGACAGGAGGCGAGTATTTGCTTAAGTCTCTCTTTACTAGAACTCCACAGCAGCACAGAAAAAACAACCAATCAGAAAAAAGTTAGGTACTATAAAACTCCTCTCCCCATGCTTCATTTCCTCTTTCAAGCTGCGACAAAACAGAATAAAAGGCAGAGAACATCATGGGGAAGAAACGAAGTCCTAGATACGATGAAATAACGACGTCCACAATCCGAGAGTAACCGTCAAACTAGATAGTGTTGATGGACTGTAAACTGAAACGAGAGAAAAACAGAATCGAACAGGTTGATTATCCAATGAAATGTACTCTAAATAAACATGCAGGTACCCAATGTAGCAACCAAATTAACCTTAATATGTAGATATCCCAACCTACTTATGAAACAAACAGACATAAGAAACAAGCGAGAGGTAGCAGAGACAACAAACAGAGTTGCATACGTACCTGATAATCCAAACTATAACATAAAACAAGGGAGGGACAAGAATGGGTGGGAAATACTCGCCTCCTGTCATTAATAAAATTAAGATTATAGGTACACTAAAGCTAGCATAATCTACAATTTTATAACATGACAGGAGGCTTCGTATTTGCTGTTTCAAAGCTCAGTTCACCAATCCAATGCTGTTTGTGTCGCTGGTATCAATTCCAGGAAATATCAGAGTAATCCTAATTGGATATTCCAAGTACGATAAATGACAGCAGACGGATCAAAGAAGATGCCAGCCGACGAAGCATCTCAAATACGGAAAAAAGGTACCATCTGCTGGTAAATCCATTGCACGTGGTGTTGCGACCCGTTTCCTAGCAGTCGGTTGATGAGCTGGCCAGCAGACCTATTAGCCATATTCCCGTAGAGATGTCATATCGAAGGTCAATCTCGGACTTAGGGTCGCGAGAAGAAACAGCCACCATGTCATAACTCATGATCCGTAAGGCGGCTTCTCCGATCGTGCCAGGGTCATTCGGTGATGTGGCCTTGCAGGTAGATCTCCAATCTCAAGGAATGCGCCTAAGTCCACCACCAAAATCGCAACAGAAAACTGAGGAGGATCTTCCATTCCTTCCTGTCTTACCCGGTGAGATGTCTCATCCGAGAATAAATTCATAATGCAGGCAAGAGTGTGGCCAAACCAGCCGTATTCTAAGTGATCCCAATATTCCAAATGGACTGTTTAATCCTCGGACACAGCAGAGAAAAGACTCCAAAGAACGTCCATTCAAGGTTCCGAACTGAACTTGTGTGGAGGAAACGGTGGTCGACTACTCTGGGAATAGTGAATCCCAGAAATCTTCAAAGGGATGGGAAAAGCAAACCGGAACGCAGATTTCCATCCAGAAAATGCCCTCGTCCAAGAGTGAAAGATGTCTGTGTAGGAGTCGGGGCACATCAGGCACCTCCCTAAAGTCTCGTATGTCTCCTCGACAGTAGGTGAAAAGTAGGTTAGCGCGAATCCAACCAAACGGCTCCCGTTAGGGATAAATAGAGCAGAGACGGAGGGTCCACCATCTCCGAACCATGTCCACCAGGTACGTGCTCCGAGGAGACAGGGCAGTCCTGCCATCTTATCCCAAGGTCTCACCATGTTGTCAATATGTACAGTTTTACCTTCAGACCAGGTAACAGTCCTCCTTAATCTTGTCACCCGAGCAAGGCAGTGCCCGTTTGCTCCATGAAGGCCTCCGTATCTCCTGACATGGGAGAAACTGTCTTTGCAGTTTGTTCGTAATGGACTGGATATCCAAAACAGAAAGTAATTCTCTGTATTATATCGTGCAGAATATACCAAAAAAACTGCACACTCGTAATACCGGAGGACCATCCTTTAGCCGCACCATCTCCAGGAGTGTGCGTAAATAAGTGTAAATGAGTCTCCCCCCGTTATACCTCTGTGAGTATTTCTCGCGTGTTACAGTGGTCAGGATCCAATAGGTCCATTACCGGAGATAGAATAGAGGGATCCCGTCTAACAATGTATATATTGCATGACCAGGCAGTCCTCTAGAACGAAGTCAGTAGCATGGATGTAAGCTCTAATTGAATGCAGGAGGGACGCCCGTCTATGCAGTCCTCAAAGACTTGCACAGGTACAAGCCTGTGTGATGAACAAATGGGGCGTCGAGTGTATGAGAGAGCCGCGCTCTCTACTAATGAGATCGCATACCGCAATACGACCGGGTGCTAGCCCGAGTGGGCCGCACCCTAATAACCAACAGCAGAGTCTACCTCTGTGACCGGTTCTCTCTATGAGAATGTGTCCTCCCACCTGTCCTCTGTATCCAGTCCAGTATCTGGTTGAGGTCGAGGGAGGGGTTGCGCCCCTAAAAACAAATCAGTATCTGGTTCTGTATATGAGAGGGATTCGTCCTCTGTTCCTGAAAATAAATATACTCGGATCGAGGTGATGGAGGGCCGCACCCTCCTGTGATGTAAACTAGAGTCCCTAGAGACTCAAGGTGACTAAACTGCAGGGCACACCTCTTATAAATGTCAGCATAAGGCTGAGGGCAATCTTCGGAAACAACGATGGAAAAACTATCAACCGACTATCCGGATCCCGTGCGCGCGCGCGGGGTCCAGGTAGACCGTTGGTAGTCTGAGGAAAGCTGGAGACGTTCTCCGCAATCCACGAGTGCCCGGGAGGTCGGAGGAGGTCAAATCAGGCCTCGCGACGACCCGAGCAAAAAGGAAAAGGAAGTCATGAAAAAACAAAAGGCAACAATTAACGAAGATAAGAGAAAGAAACACCAATTCTATCTCAGATAGAAGGCAAATAGCAGGCCGGAAGGTGACAAAAGTAAATCCCACTGGACAGGGCCAGGAGCGAACCCAACGTGGGAAAAAACTACCGACACCTATAAGGATTCCGGGAGGCAGATACGGAGTAGCTGGCAAAGACAAGGAAAAACATGCTATCTCCTGAAGGGTCTGGGTATCGGTCCTTGGAGACGTGCCGTCGCCGGTTTGGAGTAAACCGTGGGTGTGTCCGGGGTCTTTATAAGAAACTTGCCCTACAGGTATGAGGTTTAGGGCCTTCACCCTTCCCACCATATTCAGATGGCGGTAAACTGGAGTCCACTTGAACATTATGGCAATGGTGTTGGTCTGGACACCTGCCTATCTCCATGTCACTGGCGGCCACTGGGTTTTCGTCAGTGATATTCCCCCAGGCCTGCGGCCAAAAAGGGGTTCGGTACCAATAGTGCAGGCCCGTGGGTAGGCCAAAGGAACGGACACAGAATGGCTAGCCAAACAAATAGGCACAGACATAGCAGGCCATTCAAGTAGGTACCGACCTAGCAGGCCATTCAATGGGGCACAGACATAGCAGGCCGTTTAAATGGGCACGGACCGAGCAGGCCGTTTAAATGGGCACAGACATAGCAGGCCGTTTTAATGGGCACAGACATAGCAGGCCGTTTTAATGGGCACAGACATGGCAGGCCGTTTTAATGGACACAGACATAGCAGGCCGTTTTAATGGGCACAGACATGGTAGACCGTTCTTATGGGCACAGACATAGCAGGCCGTTCTTATGGGCACAGACATAGCAGGCCGTTCTTATGGGCACAGACATAGCAGGCCGTTCTTATGGGCACAGACATAGCAGGCCGTTCTTATGGGCACAGACATAGCAGGCCAATCTTATGGGCACAGGCATAGCAGGCCAATCTTATGGGCACAGACATAGCAGGCCAATCAATGGGTGGTGTATTACCAGTATATTATTATTATCATGTATTTATATAGCGCCTTCCAATTCCGTAGCGCTTTACAAAGGGTATTGAACGAGTAACGGGGGCCTCTGAGTTCGGGTAGAGGTCCCTAAAAATAGTACATCCTCATGGCATCCTGTGACATAGGACCCTTATACACCAACCCTTAGACATCGTGGTGCCGTGTGAGTAACCCGAACCGGGACTGGCAGCCCCTAAATGCCCAGCAGGCAAACAGTGGAATGCCAGCTGTAGTGGTTATAAGCGGAAGTTGTCCCAGTGACCCTCATGTCGATGAATGCAAGATACGCTGAGCGATACTCTCCTTAAACTGGGAATCGGTATGCACATGCCCACACAGGTCCGTTTGACATTTCTTAGCATCATCATAGTTTACCATCATATCACCTTTGTAACCATGGACACCTCCAGGAGTAGGGTTAAATAGCGAACTCAGTGGCTCTCCCCACGACCTGACTAAATGTATAGTAACAGCGTAGACCGGTCTCCCATACCAGGTAGTCAGAGCCCGGTCCAGGCATGTTTATATGTGTCGTGGACAGGGAATCCATACCAGAGTAGACTCATCTGATTCCTCATAACTGGGCCAGAAAAGTATATACTGAGAAGCACACGAATCCTAGAATAGCTGGCGCCGTGTACGCCATGTACAGAGACCTGAACTGAGTTTCCAATAAACCTGTAAGTCGCAGTAATCGTATATATCCTGATAGCAGAACTCGCAGTAATCTGTGATATACCCTGTCAGCCAAACACACAGCAAACTGAGCAACATAATAGGTCCTGGTCCACCATGCGATAATGGGCCAGGCGTCGGCCTTGACACAGTAGCTATGGTGCATGTAGGGTACAGGCTCCCATAGGAAGTAAGCGTATGGAGTACGCCTACAGCGACAAAAAACAAAAAAGGCCTGTGCCATAGACAGAGCAGTACATGGATACTGCCTATAGGCATGTACTCCAGCCCAGTAAAATAAATCTAAATCTATACATCCCGACATCTATACACACATGCACACACACAAATCTACATATATACAAATACATACACCCACATATACATACATCAACCTGGATAAAAATCTCATGGGAAAACTGTCACTACATTGTCCCCTAAACAGAAGGTGCAAACACAAGCTGTATGCAGTCACCTAATGAAAAAAACAAACTGACATGCAGCATGGCAACTGAAACGGGTGGAGGCAGACCTCCAACGTGCCAAGTAATGAAGTGTACCGACGGGGGAGGGGCCGCGAGCAGTTGCACTCTCTCCCGGTCGGACTCTCCCCCGCCCGGTCGGACACACGAGGTCCGCGGGCGGAGGCGGCCGCGGTGAGCGGCCACGAGGGAAAGAAGATCCGGACGCTGGGTACTTGGGGAAGCGCACATGAGTACCCCCGCGGCCGGCAAAGTACATGGGACCGCCGGAGATGAAATCCGCGGTCCCGGAGCTCGGGGGTCGAAGGAGGCAGATGAAGTAAGCCTCCTGAAGCCCCCGAGCGGCACACACACCGCCAGGAAAAGGCGGAAGCACATAGCATTAAAAATGGGGATACATAATCCAAGGGAAATGGACGGGGAGGGGGGGGCACAAGTCCAAGAAAAGAACAGTAAGGACCCCAAAGACCCCCCACAAATATATAGGAAACTACAGCGAAGTTGCAGGGACAAAGAAATCACATAAGATATAAAACAGCATGATTGGAACAAATCCAGCAAGGGCAGAAAATGTAAATACCTAAGAATAAAATCTCACATGAAAATAAATAAATAAACGGATTACTGAAGATAAATATATCTATGACAAAATACCACAAGTGCAACCTACAAAATAGAATCTAAAATACTGAATATAAGCAATAAAATCCCAAAGCCACCCACTATAAGCAGGAGGCAGTGGTACTCTGACCTGTACTGATGCGGAGCAGCAAAGAAAGAGGAAATGAAGCATGGGGAGAGGAGTTTTATAGTACCTAACTTTTTTCTGATTGGTTGTTTTTTCTGTGCTGCTGTGGAGTTCTAGTAAAGAGAGACTTAAGCAAATACGAAGCCTCCTGTCATGTTATAAAATTATAGACCTGTGAGCTTAACTTCTGTGACAGGGAAATTATTTGAACGGCTATTAAGGGATAATATTCAGGAATTCATTGGGAAGAACTGTGTTATTAGCAATAATCAGCATGGTTTTATGAAACATAGGTCATGTCAAACTAACCTAATTGCATTCTACGAAGAAGTAAGTAGAAATATAGATCAGTGTGTTGCAGTGGATGTGATCTACTTGGATTTTGCAAAGGCATTTGATACGGTTCCTCACAATAGGTTAGTCTTCAAACTAAAAGAAATTGGTCTAGATGAATATTCTTGTTCTTGGGTAGAACACTGGCTTAAGGATAGAGTACAGCGAGTTGTCATAAATGGTAAATTTTCAAGCTGGACAAAAGTGGTAAGTGGTGTCCCACAGGGTTCTGTTTTGGGACCGCTTCTATTTAACATATTTATAAATGATCTTGAAATGGGCATTGAAAGCCATGTATCAGTGTTTGCAGATGACACAAAACTTTGTAAAGTAATAAAATGTGAGCAGGATATTGCCTTGCTTCAGAGGGATTTGGATAGATTGGGGTACTGGGCACTAAAATGGCAGATTAAATTTAACGTAGAAAAATGCAAAGTTATGCACTTCGGGGTTAAGAATGCACAAGCAATTTACACCCTAAATGGCAGTGAACTAGGGATAACCACACACTAGAAGGATTTGGGAATTGTTATAGACAACAAATTAGGTAGCAATATGCAATGTCAATCTGCCGTTGCTAAGGCCAGTAAGGTTTTCTCATGTATAAATAGGGGCATAAATTATCGAGATAAAAATATAATTTTGCCTCTTTATAAATCGCTGGTAAGACCACACCTTGAATATGCTGTGCAATTTTGGGCACCTGTTCTAAAGAAGGATATCATGGCACTAGAAAAAGTGCAGAGACGAGCTACAAAATTGATAAAAGGAATGGAGCATTTTAGTTATGAAGAAAGGTTAAAAAATTAAAATCTCTTCAGTTTGGAAAAACGGCGCCTTAGAGGGAATATGATAACATTATACACATATATTTGGGGCCAGTACAAACCATTATCTGGAAATCTATTCATAAACAGGGCTATACATAGGACACGAGGTCACACATTTAGGCTTGAAGAAAGGAGATTTCATCTAAGGCAAAGAAAAGGTTTTTTTACAGTAAGAGCAATAAGGATATGGAATTCATTGCCGGAAGAGGTGGTTTTGTCAGAGTCTATACAGATGTTTAAGTTGCAATTGGATAAATACTTGCAAAAACATAACATACAGGGATACAATTTCTAATTAGTGGGGTAATAGCTGCTTGATCCAAGGAGACATCTGACTGCTATTTTGGGGTCAAGAAGGAATTTTTTCCTATTTTTTTGCAAAATTGGAAGCGCTTCAGACTGTTTTTTTTTGCCTTCTTTTGGATCAACAGCAAAAGCATATGTGAGGAAGGCTGAACTTGATGGATGCAAGTCTCTTTTCAGCTATGTAACTATGTAACTATGTAACTATGTAACCCTATAATTTCGGGTACTCTTGTGAAAATATGAAAACTACTGTATTGATTTTGCAACCTACGCTATTATGTGTTTTTTGTGTTTCTTATATACCTTTCTCTATATGTGCTGAGTGAAAATCAACTGAAGAATCAAATATTAAGGATCATCTTCATCCATTTAATATTATCTCACACTTGCACAGATTATAGGCTTATCACCTAAACAGCCACTTTCTTAATACACTGCTCCACTCTTTTTTAAATATTTTTCTTGAATACAATGTGTGTTTGAGGGTACCACATTCCAAGTGTGTTAGCAACATTTTATTATAACTTCAAATAGGCATTTGAATTTATTTTAAAGGGCGCTCCAAAATTTATAATTTCTTCTCAATCTTAGGAATGACTACGATGAAATTGCAAGTAAGAATTAGTGAACACTGCCGAAACATCATAAAACGTTTTGGAAACCATTCTGTTTCTAAGGGTCACCATAGGACAATTCTCCCCCCCCCCCCCCAGCGTCTGGCCCAACCTAACATGTTGATATTCCCAATGGGAAACATACAGGTTGGCAAAGCTGTGAGCGAACCTCATCCCCATGGCGACACCACATAGCTGTAAAAAATATTTATTGTCAACCAAAAAAATGTTTTTTGTTAGCACAAAGTATATACTTAAATTTTGGATTAAAATGTTCCTAATTGCTGATAGACCTTTTTGGTGAGGAATGTTGGTATATGGTGAAACCACAAAGCTAAAATAGCTTTGTGCTAAAAGCTAAAAAGCTAAAAGTTGATTTCCACTTAATTGATTGTAAATCTTTTAACCCCTTAACACCGCAGCCAAATGTACAAGTTGTGAACGAAACAAAACGTAAACAAAACCTGGCATTTGCGCTATATGTCTGTCCAACCGTAATTCACCTCTTTCATATTAAATGCACCCCCCCTTATTGGAAAGTTATAGGGTTAAATATAGTGCTAGCAAATTAAATCCCCTATACTTTCGGCATGGGTGGTCAGGCAGGTCCCGCTAATTGTAATTAATTAGGATACCTAATTATGTAAAATTATTACATAAATATATGTGTAGAATTAATATATGTATATATATATATATATATATATATATATATATATATATATATATATATGTATATATATGTATATATATATATATATATATATTTTAAAATATTTTTATTTATATATAGGTATATATATAGTGATATATACGTATATATTTATGTATATAGATATATATATTATTTTGTTCTACGTGTATTTTGATATAAATATATATATATATTAATATCACAATACAGTTAGAACGAAATAAAACACATCTATATATTTTTAATATTTTATTTGTAATTATTTTATTTTTTTACGTATTTACATTTTTTTTATATTATTTATAAATATATATATATATATATATATAACAATAATTATATATATATTTAATCAGTATCAGTCTACGTGTAATTTGATATTAATATATATATATATAATTATATACATATTAATATTAAAATACACCTAGACGGTGTATGTGTATGTGTGTATATGTGTATATATATACTTAGATCATATATATATAATATATATACTTTTAACTTTATTTGATTTTATTTTCAGCCAGCAGGGGGACCAACTGTCATTACAGTTAGTCCCCCTGCTGGCAATACAGAAGCCAGCTATACCGGCCATGTGATTGTGAGGTCCTCACTCTCACATGACCGGGAGGGACCGGCGGAGGAAGATCTGCCACGGGGGGGCTCTGCCGGCGACCGGGTAAGTTACTAAAAACCGGAGGGCGTACTATTACGCCCTGTGGCGTTTAGAGCCGCTTTTAAAATAACGTAATAGTACGCTCTCCGGTCATAAGGGGTTAATAAATGCTTTGTGTCTTTAATATAAATCGGCATTGTGGGTACATATGGTTGTAAAAAAAAATCAACATATTCGGACAAATTACGTGAAAGAGAATAAATTCTGCTAATAATTGGGCAGCCAGGGGATTGGGACAAACTTGTATGGATTTTCAGCAAAAAGTAAAAGCAAGCTGTTTTGCAATGAGAGCAAAAGAACATTACATTCATCATGGGAAATTACCCAATCCTCTTTTTTAAAAGTTTATTTAATTATTTGAGAAAAAATATCAGTGGAGTTGTTATCCAAAAGTTTGTATGTGTTGTGGACAGAATATTAGAATTAGTAAAATGTCTATTCCCCCCCTAAATCCCTCCCCCTCATTTGTCCAGTAAATGCTCACTCCCCCTCCCATCGTGTAACCAAGATGGAGCCGGAATGTGTAGGAAGAGCTGTATGACGTTGATGACACCACGCCCAGTGGGATGGTATTAGACAAGACCTCATAACTTTTAACCAATTGTTGAAGTATATTCTCTATAATCTGTAATTATGCATATAATGCATTTCTGCTTTATAAGGGCATGCCGGCCCCCAGAATAAAGCATTCCTGAGTATTTCATCAACCTGGAAACTTGTGTCTGGTGTGAAATTACTTCTGGAAGCGTGCACGCATATACTTATTAATTTGGACAGGGGCAGATACACAAATTTATCAAACATTTGTTTTGATCCACAACAATTTTGTTGCCCAACGTGGGGCACAGCGGTTTTGCTGGACCGGAAGGCCGGAAAACGGGACCGGTGCCTCTTTATAAGAACCTGTTGATTTTCTCTCTGCCTCCTGAGTGTTAGTCCTGGGCGTGAAAGAGTTTGCTTGGGAATTTAATCATGTTTATTGCATTGTCTTGATATTATTGTTAGCTTAACTGCCTAGAGGGCAGGGAACCGCAACCGCCTGGAATAGTGCTGGGAATTTTGATATTATTGTTAGCTTTTCTGCCTAGAGGGCAGGGAACTGCGACCGCCTGAAAAGTGCTGGGAACTTTTGTTGTACTGTTCAGAGTAGAACAGGATTTTTGCTGATTTATTGTTGTTATGGTTGATATATTGTTATTTCCTATTGCATTGTGGTTATTGTTCAGTTGGAGTTGCGGTGTGTGTGTGATTAATTGCGTCTGTGTACACATTTCTTTATTTGTGACTCTGTCCTTCGGTCTTCAAGCTGCTGCTGAAAGTTGCAAAAGGATTGTATTGGGATTATTGCTGGACAATAACCGTAGGAATGAATTAAGTGTTCTTGCATAGCAAGACCACTTAATGTTATCTCACATATATATATATATATATATATATATATATATATATATATATATATATATATTATTATTATTATTATTATTATTAAGTGTTCTTGCATTGCAAGACCACTTAATGTTATCTCACATATATATTATTAAGTGTTCTTGCATAGCAAGACCACTTAATGTTATCTCACATATATATTATTATTATTATTATTATTAAGTGTTCTTGCATAGCAAGACCACTTAATGTTATCTCACATATATATTATTAAGTGTTCTTGCATAGCAAGACCACTTAATGTTATCTCACATATATATTATTATTATTATTCTTATTATAGCCAAATTTGCCACCCTAACTCCTCCCACAGTTTTTACACTACATAGACAAAAATTTACCAAAACGTGCAGATTGTTCCCGATCGCGTTGCTATTACTTTGTGGAACGTTTCGCTGAATGGTTCTCGGAATATCGTCGTTCTTGTGGTGAAATTTGTCCCATAGGAATGAATGGCAAAGCTAGAGTGGGAGCTGGCAAAAGCTGAAAAATCAGGACATGATTTCTAAACTGCCACTACTCCCTCATTTTCAAGCCCACCTACACAAATCTTATATCAAAACGTTCAGCTATCCCTGCTGCCACTAAAAATGTCCACAGCTAAGCCATAGTCCTGATAGTTTTCACAATATGACCATTTGTTTGCAACTCACGCAGTCCATTGACATTCATTGAAACTCCACTCTGCAAAGCTCACATTTGAATGGCAATTTCTAAACTGCGACTGTGCCTTCATTGTTAATATCTCAGAGACATACTATACATCAACATGTAGGTCTGGGTCTTGTGATTCTCACAATATAAAGCTCTTCACTGTAGGATTTATAGTTTTAGAAATATGACCGTTTGAAGATGGCAACCGCAAAAATACTCTGACCTGTGCCAGGCTGCAGCAGCAAGTGATGTCATAGACAAAGCCTTTTACACCTGCTAATGTTTTTATAACTGAATGTTTTAATGTAACTGTGAAGCACTTTGGGCAACAACATTGCAATTAAATGTGCTATATAAATAAATAATAACAGTTACTCTGTCCACTCCAGTTGTAGACTACTGGTGGAGGCAAGAACACTTCACAATTTCCCCAGAAATTGTAGCTTTTCTAGTTATTATTATTATTATTATAGCCAATTTTGCCACCCTAACTCCTCCCACAGTTTTTACACTACATAGACAAAAATATACCAAAACGTGCAGATTGTTCCCGATCGGATTGCTATTACTTTGTGGAACGTTTCGGCGAATGGTTCTCGGAATATCGTCGTTCTTTTGGCGAAATTTGTCCCATAGGAATGAATGGCAAAGCTAGAGTGGGAGCTGGCAAAAGCTGAAAAATCAGGACATGATTTCTAAACTGCCACCACTCCCTCATTTTCAGGCCCACCTATACAAATCTTGTATCAAAATGTTCAGCTATCCCTGCTGCCACTAAAAATGTCCACAGCTAAGCCATAGTCCCGATAGTTTTCACAATATGACCATTTGTTTGCAACTCACGCCGTCCATTGACATTCATTGAAACTCCACTCTGCAAAGCTCACATTTGAAGGGCAATTTCTAAACTGCGACTGTGCCTTCATTGTTAATATTGCAGAGACATACTATACATCGAAATGTAGGTCTGGGTCTTGTGATTCTCACAATATAAAGCTCTTCACTGTAGGATTTATGGTTTTTAAAATACGACCATTTGAAGATGGCAACCCGCCAAAATACTCTGACCTGTGCAAGGCTGCAGCAGCAAGTGATGTCATAGACAAAGCCTTTTGTACACCTGCTAGAGTTTTTATAAATGTATGGTTTAATGTAACTGTGCAGCAAAGTTCCAATTAAATGTGCTATATAAATGATAACAGTTACTGCGCCCACTCCATTTGTAGACTACTGGTGGAGGCAAGAACACTTCACACAATTTCCTCAGAAATTGTAGCTTTTCTAGTTCTTTTTATTCTTATTATAGCCAAATTTACCACCCTAACTCCTCCCACAGTTTTTACACTACATAGACAAAAATATACCGAAACGTGCGGATTGTTCCCGATTGGTGTGCTATTACTTTGTGGAACGTTTCGCCGAATGGTTCACGGAATATCGTCGTTCTTGTGGCGAAATTTGTCCCACAGGAATGAATGGCAAAGCTAGAGTGGGAGCTGGCAAAAGCTGAAAAATCAGGACATGATTTCTAAACTGCCACCACTCCCTCATTTTCAGGCCCACCTACACAAATCTTATATCAAAACGTTCAGCTACCCCTGCTGCCACTAAAAATGTCCACGGCTAAGCCATAGTCCTGATTGTTTTCACAATATGACCATTTGTTTGCAACTCACGCAGTCCATTGACATTCATTGAAACTTCACTCAAGCCAGCTGAAACTTGAAGGACAACTTCTAAACTGTGACTGTGCCTTCATTGCTAATATTGCAGAGACATACTATGCATCGAAATGTAGGTCTGGGTCTTGTGATTCTCACAATATAAAGCTCTTCACTGTAGGATTTATAGTTTTTAAAATACGACCGTTTGAAGATGGCAACCGCCAAAATACTCTGACCTGTGCCAGGCTGCAGCAGCAAGTGATGTCATAGACAAAGCCTTTTGTAAACCTGCTAGTGTTTTTATAAATGTATGGTTTAATGTAACTGTGCAACAAAGTTGCAATTAAATGTGCTATATAAACGATAACAGTTACTCCGCCCACTCCAGTTGTAGACTACTGGTGGAGGCAAGAACACTTCATACAATTTCCCCAGAAATTGTAGCTTTTCTAGTTATTAAGTGTTCTTGCATAGCAAGACCACTTACTGTTATCTCACATATATATTATTATTATTATAGCCAAATTTGCCACCCTAACTCCTCCCACAGTTTTTACACTACATAGACAAAAATATACCAAAACGTGCAGATTGTTCCCGATCGGATTGCTATTACTTTGTGGAACGTTTCGCCGAATGGTTCTCGGAATATCGTCATTCTTGTGGCGAAATTTGTCCCATAGGAATGAATGGCAAAGCTAGAGTGGGAGCTGGCAAAAGCTGAAAAATCAGGACATGATTTCTAAACTGCCACCACTCCCTCATTTTCAGGACCACCTACACAAATCTTATATCAAAACGTTCAGCTATCCCTGCTGCCACTAAAAATGTCCACAGCTAAGCCATAGTCCTTATAGTTTTCACAATATGACCATTTGTTTGCAACTCACGCCGTCCATTGACATTCATTGAAACTCCACTCTGCAAAGCTCACATTTGAAGGGCAATTTCTAAACTGCGACTGTGCCTTCATTGTTAATATCCAGGGGCGGACTGAGCACTCGGGCAAATCGGTCATGGACCGAGGGCCCGAGGCTCTAGGGGGCCCGCCCGCCTGCCTGCCATGCTGTAAAGTAATAGCTGGGTTGGGGAGTTAAACAATCTCCCCAGCCTGCATGCAGTCAGTCAGGGGCCCGCACGGCACTCCGCGGGCCCTGTTACAAAATACATATCCCCCATGTTCGGGCAGGCACAGTCAGAGACAGCTAAAGGGCCCTCCTAAAGACCCACTATGCTGTCTCTCACTGTGCCTGACTGGTGAGCAGAGCAGGAGAGCTGTCTGTAGTGCTGATCAGGCAGCTCCGTGCGGCTCCTGATAGAGGAAATGACATCATGTGTCAAAAGGTCAGGGAGCCGTGCGGAACTGCCTGATCTGTGTTAGAGGCAGCACTTCAGGGAGAGACAGCATGCTCCAGTGCTGCTGGGAGAAGGATTAACCCCTCTGGCCAAAGGTAAGGCTCCTCTTCATCCAGCAGCTCCTCTTCCTTCTACCCCCTTCTGCCCCTACCCCTACAGCCCCTCTACCCACTGCTGCCCCTTTGCCCCCTACTCCCTGCTGCCCCTCTACCCCCAGTAGACCCTCTGCTGCTTCTCACCCCATACTGCCCCTCTACCCCCTGCTGCCTCCCACCCCTCTGCCTCCCTACTGCCCCTCTACCCCCAGTAGACCCTATGCTGTCCCCCTGCTGCTCCTCACCCCATACTGCCCCCCACCCCTCTACCTCCTGTTGCCTCCCTACTGCCTCTCTACCTCCAGTAGACCCTCTGCTGCCCCCCACCCCTCTACCCCCTGCTGCCCCCCTCCCCTCTACCCCCCTCTGCCTCCCTACTGCCCCTCTACCCCCAGTAGACCCTATGCTGTCCCCCTGCTGCTCCTCACCCCATACTGCCCCTCTACCCCCTACTGCCCCCCACCCCTCTACCTCCTGTTGCCTCCCTACTGCCTCTCTACCTCCAGTAGACCCTCTGCTGCCCCCCACCCCTCTACCCCCTGCTGCCCCCCCTCCCCTATACCCCCTGCTGCCTCCCTACTGCCCCTCTACCACCAGTAGACCCTCTGCTGTCCCCATGCTGCTACTCCTCACCCCATACTGCCCCTCTACCCTCTGCTGCCCCCCAACCCTCTACCTCCTGCTGCCTCCCTACTGCCCCTCTACCTCCTGCTACTCCTCTACCCCCAGCAGCCCACTACAACCCCTATACCTACCACAGCCCCTACCCCTACAGCCCCTATACCCTCTACTGCCCCTTTGCCCCATACTCCCTTCTGTCCCTCTAGCTCCTGCTGGCCCCCCTATCCCCTGCTGCCCCTCTACCCCCTGCTACTCATCTACCCCAGCAGCCCCTTTGCCCCCTGCTGCCCCTCCACCTCATGCTGGCCCCCCTGCCCCCTGCTGCCCCTCTACCTTATACTGGCACACCTACTCCCCGCTACCCCTCTACCCCCTGCTGCCCCTTTACCTACTACTCCCTGCTGGCCCCCTTACCTCCTGCTGGCCCCTTTGCCCCCTACTCCCTGCTGGCTGCCCCCTACTCCCTGCTGCCACTTACCCCCTGCTTGCACCCCCTACCCCCTGCTGTCCCCTCTACCTCCTTCTGCCCCTCTTCCCACTTACTCCCTGCTGCCCCTCTACTCCCTGCTGCCCCTCAACCCCCTGCTTCTCCTCTACCCCCTGCAGCCCTTCTACCTACTACAACCCCTATAACCACCCCAGCCCCTACCCTCTAGCCCCAGAAGACCCCCCGCTGTCCCTCTACCCCCTTCTGCCCCTCTAGCCCCAGCACACCCCCTACTTCCTGCTACCCCTCTACTCCTTCTGCCCCTTTGCTCCCTACTCCCTGCTGGTCGCCATACCTGGTGCTGCCCACCCTACCTCCTGCTTGTCCCCCTACCTCCTGCTGGCCCCTCTACCCACTTACTCTCTGTTGGCCCCCTACTCCCTGCTGCCCCCATACTCCCTGGTACTCCTCTACCCCCAGCAGCCCTTACCCCTGCAGCCTTTCTACCTACTACAACCCCTATACCCACCACAGCCCCTATCCCTTACAGCCCCTCTACCACCCCAGCAGACCCCCTGCTGACCCTCTAGCCCCAGCAGACCCCCTGCTGTCCCCCTACCCTCTGCTGCCCCTCTAGCCCGAGCAAACCCCCTGCGACCCCCTACTCCAGGGGTAGGCAACCTTCGGCTCTACAGATGTTGTGGACTACATCTCCCTTGATGCTTTGCCAGCGATATGGCTGTAAAAGCATTATGGGAGATGTAGTCCAAAACATCTGTAGAGCCGAAGGTTGCCTACCCCTGCCCTACTCCCTGCTTGCCCCCTACTCCTTGCTGGCCCCCCTACCTCCTGCTGGCCCCTCGCCCCCTACTCCCTGCTGGCCCCTTTGCCCCCTACCGCCTGCTGGCCCCCCTACCCCCTTCTGCCCCTCTATCCACTTACTCCCTGCTGGCCCCCTACTCCCTGCTGCCCCCCCTACACCCTGCTACTCCTCTACCGCCAGCAGCCCTTACCCCTGCGGCCCTTCTACCTACTACAACCCCTATACCCACCACAGCCCCTCTACCCTCTGCTGCACCAGCAGACCCCCTGCTGACCCTCTAGCCCCAGCAGACCCCCTTCTGTCCCCCTACCCCCTGCTGCCCCTCTAGCCCCAGCAAACCCCCTGCTGCTCTCCTACACCATGCTGCCCCTCTACTGCCCGGCTGCCCCCCTACTCCCTTCTTCCCCCTACTCCCTACTCCCTGCAAACTCTACAGACCCTGTACCCCATGCAGTCCCTATACCCACTACAGCCCCTTTACCGCATGCACAAACCGCATGCCTATATATTCCTTACAGCCCTTATCCATTATTATATTATTTATATAGCGCCATCAGATTCCGTAGCGCTGTACAATACCCCACTACACCTCCTATAGTCCCTATACCCACTACAGTCTCTATATACCATGCACCCACTACAGCCCCTATATCCCATAAAACCACTAGAACCCCTGCAGCCTCTACACCCACTACAGCTGATATACCAACTACAGCCCCTAAACACCTGCATCCACTACAACCCGATATCCATGAAAGCTCCCATGCCCACTACTGCCCTTTTTCCCTGCACCCACTACTGCCTTTATTGCTGTATGCACTTACTACAGCCCCTATCCCCCTGAAACAACCACAGTCCCTATGCCTCCCCTGCAACTACCACAGTCCCTATCACTCCCCTGCACCCACTGTAGCTTCTATTACCCCTTGTCTCCACTGTAGCTTCTATTACCCCCTGACCCCACTATAGTCACTATTATTCGCTGCCCCCACTATAGCCTCTATACCCAATACAGCCTCTGCCCCAACTACAGCCCCTATAACCACTACAATTTCTATGCCCCAGCACCAACTTCAGCCTTTATTCCCCTGCCCCCACGGCAGCCCCATGTCCCCTACACCCACTACAACACCCCACAGTTTTTATCTACTTAAAGGGAAACTATAGTGCCAGGAAACATTTTTTTTATTTTTCCCTAGCACTATAGCTTCCTAAAGTGCCCCCCTCTTTTACAGGGTTAAGGGACCTGGGACACTGTACCTAGACCACTTCAATGAGCGGAAGTGGTCTGGTTGCCTATAGTGTCCCTTCATAGATACTCTGTATTTCGTGTTAGGATATGAGGATTCAAAGGCATACATATATTCACTTACAGTAAATATACACAGAAACATACATTCACTTCACATGCACATACAATCAAATATATTTTGAATCCTAATATCCCAACACGACTTACAGTAAGTATACACAGAAACATACATTCACTTTACATGCACATACAATCAAATATATTTTGAATCCTAATATCCCAACACGACTTACAGTGAATATACACAGAAACATACATTCACTTTACATGCAAATACAAGGTACATCTACAACAGTATGTATATATATATATATATATATATATATATATATATATATATATATATATATATATATATATCTGGAGGGGGCCCAGGTCCTAATTTTGCCCGAGGGCCCAGGACTCTCTCAGTCCGCCCCTGTTAATATCTCAGAGACATACTATACATCAAAATGTAGGTCTGGGTCTTGTGATTCTCACAATATAAAGCTCTTCGCTGTAGGATTTGTTGTAGACTACTGGTGGAGGCAAGAACACTTCATACAATTTCCCCAGAAATTGTAGCTTTTCTAGTTATTAAGTGTTCTTGCACAGCAAGACCACTTAATGTTATCTCACATATATATTATTATTATTATTAAGTGTTCTTGCAAAGCAAGACCACTTACTGTTATCTCACATATATATTATTATTATTATTATTATTATAGCCAAATTTGCCACCCTAACTCCTCCCACAGTTTTTATACTACATAGACAAAAATATACCAAAACGTGCAGATTGTTTCCGATCGGATTGCTATTACTTTGTGGAATGTTTCGCCAAATGGTTCGCGGAAAATCATCGTTCTTGTGGTGAAATTTGTCCATAGGAATGAATGGCAAAGCTAGAGTGGGAGCTGGCAAAAGCTGAAAAATCAGGACATGATTTCTAAACTGCCACCACTCCCTCATTTTCAGGACCACCTACACAAATCTTATATCAAAACGTTCAGCTATCCCTGCTGCCACTAAAAATGTCCACAGCTAAGCCATAGTCCTTATAGTTTTCACAATATGACCATTTGTTTGCAACTCACGCCGTCCATTGACATTCATTGAAACTCCACTCTGCAAAGCTCACATTTGAAGGGCAATTTCTAAACTGCGACTGTGCCTTCATTGTTAATATCTCAGAGACATACTATACATCAAAATGTAGGTCTGGGTCTTGTGATTCTCACAATATAAAGCTCTCCGCTGTAGGATTTATAGTTTTTAAAATACGACCGTTTGAAGATGGCAACCGCAAAAATACTCTGACCTGTGCAAGGCTGCAGCAGCACGTGATGTCATAGACAGGGCCTTGTGCACCTGCTAATGTTTTTATAACTGTATGTTTTAATGTAACTGTGAAGCACTTTGGGCAACAGCGTTGCAATTAAATGTGCTATATAAATAAATAATAACAGTTACTCCGCGCACTCCAGTTGTAGACTACTGGTGGAGGCAAGAACACTTCACACAATTTCCACAGAAATTGTAGCTTTTCTAGTTATTATTATTATTATTATTATTATTATTATTATTATTATTATTGCCAAATTTGCCACCCTAACTCCTCCCACAGTTTTTACACTACATAGACAAAAATATACCAAAACGTGCAGATTGTTCCCAATCGGATTGCTATTACTTTGTGGAACGTTTCGCTGAATGGTTCTCTGAATATCGTCATTCTTGTGGCGAAATTTGTCCCATAGGAATGAATGGCAAAGCTAGAGTGGGAGCTGGCAAAAGCTGAAAAATCAGGACATGATTTCTAAACTGCCACCACTCCCTCATTTTCAAGCCCACCTACACAAATCTTATATCAAAATGTTCATCTATCCCTGCTGCCACTAAAAATGTCCACAGCTAAGCCATAGTCCTGATAGTTTTCACAATATGACCATTTGTTTGCAACTCACGCCGTCCATTGACATTCATTGAAACTCCACTCTGCAAAGCTCACATTTGAAGGGCAATTTTATAACATGACATGAGGCTTCGTATTTGCTTAAGTCTCTCTTTACTAGAACTCCACAGCAGCACAGAAAAACAACCAATCAGAAAAAAGTTAGTTACTATAAAACTCCCCTCCCCATGCATCATTTCCTCTTTCTTTGCTGCTCTGCAGACAGTACAGGTCAGAGTACCACTGCCTCCTGCTTATAGTGGGTGGCTTTGTGATTTATTTTTGACTTATTTATGATTTTATTTATATTATTCAGTTACCATATTGTATTTATTTTTATATATTATATATGTATATACTGTATTTAGTTATATATTATATTATTTTCTTTTTATATATTTAATGTTTATTTCTGTATTTAGTTATTTCTTATATATTTTTATAATTATTTTCCTTTTTTATATTTAATGTTTATTATATTTAGTCATATATTTTTTGTTTATATATGTATATACTGTATTTAATTTTTATATTTATTATTTATATATTTTAGTTCGTTTTATAGTAGCTTTGGTCTTGCTGCCCGTTTTTTCCTCATTGCTCCCCCTGTTATTGGGGATGTTTCCTTCATGTGGTTTTAGGGGAGTTTACTGGGGATCCTTTTGGTTTTGCCCCTCTTCCTTTCCCCCCCCACTCCCTAGCGCCCTCCTATCAGCCCCCCGCAGGCTATGGGCGCTCTGCCCGGGGAGGCAGGAGACTAGCCGTTTGGCTGCCTTCTCTGTCTCCCCGAGCTCCAGTGTGAGCATGCCGGCGCCCGGGGTCGCGGTCAGATGCGAGTACCCGGCGGCCGGGTCAGCTCACACACATGGCCGCCTCGCCGCGGCCGGCTTCTTTGGAGCCACGTGCAGCCGACTGGCGAGAGGAGGGTGCACCTACTCACAGCCCCCCCTCCAGCCGCGGTGGTCGGACCGCAGTGTTCTCCTCGCTGGCATTCTGGCTCTGTAACATTATGCATGCAGAGCCAGTCTGCCAGTGAGCTCATGGATAAGCAGAATTAGTTTTCTGCTACCAGTTGTTTTTTTTGTTTTTAAAACAAATAGGGGATACCTGCTTATTGCCAAGTAACAAGTGTTATTTGGTGAATACGCTTATAGTCAGTAGATAAGTGCCTAATCCATCTCTGAGTCAGAGAGGAGACTGCTCTAGCATGCTATGCTCTGTACATGGCAAATCTACAAGCTAAGCAGACCTGGCTATGGCTCAAACTGGTATGGGAGACCAGTCTATGCTGACACTGATTCAATTCCATCAGATTCTGTGACTTGTGGTCCCTTCCAAGCTCAATAAGACAGTGCATTGAGTTGACTCTTATTTTTGCCCTATTCCTGATGTTATACCATGGGTAATATAACCTTCTGACAGCATGCTGATGATGCATACTATGGATGAAGAAATCTGACTGGTCTGCATGCCCATGTGCATACCCTATTCTCAGTTATGTATTGCTCACTACGTCACGTTTTTAATGGACACAGTTTTCACTGGAACATTTTCAGTTTATACCTATTACAATTGGGATACCACTATTGCCTGCTGGGCATTTAGGGACTACCAGTCCCAGTTATGTTATTAACACAGTATTATGCTGTCTAAAAGGGTTGGAGTCTGGGGGCCCTATGTCACAGGATGCTCTGAGGATCTACGATTTGTTGGGAACTCTACCCAACTCAGAGGTCCCCATTACTCATTCAATACCCATTGTAAAGCGCTGCGGAATTGGATTGCGCTATATATAAATACCATATTAATAATACTAGATAATACACAACCAGGATTGGCCTGCTATGTCTGTGCCCCATTGATTGGCCTGCTATGTCTGTGCCCCATTGATTGGCCTGCTATGTCTGTGCCCCATTGATTGGCCTGCTATGTCTGTGCCCCATTGATTGGCCTGCTATGTCTGTGCCCCATTGATTGGCCTGCTATGTCTGTGCCCATTAGATCGGCCTGCTATGTCTGTGCCCATTAGATCGGCCTGCTATGTCTGTGCCCAATTAAACGGCCTGCTATGTCTGTGCCCAATTAAACGGCCTGCTATGTTTGTGCCCGATTATACGGCCTGCTATGTCTGTGCCCGATTATACGCCTGCTATGTCTGTGCCCGATTATACGGCCTGCTATGTCTGTGCCCGATTATACGGCCTGCTATGTCTGTGCCCGATTATACGGCCTGCTATGTCTGTGCCCGATTATACGGCCTGCTATGTCTGTGCCTATTTGCTTGGCCAACTGTTCTGTGTCCATTTGTTTGGCCTGCTGGGCCTGTGCCCTTCTGGGAATATCACTGAGGAAAACACAGTACCCACCAGTGTCATGGAGATAGGCAGGTGTCCAGGCACACACCATTGCCATACTGTCCAAGAGGACACCAGTATACGTCCATCTGAGTGTGGTGGGAAGGGTGAAGGCCCTAAACCTCATGTCTGAAGGGTAAGGTTTCTTAGGATGACCCCGGGCACACGTCCATGGTTTACACCAGACCGGCGACGGCACGTCTCCAAGGAGAACTTCGCACAGACAAGGACCGGTACTCAGATGACTACAGGGAACCGCAGTGTTTCCTTGTCTCTACCAACTAACGCTATATCTGTCTCCGGGTATCCATATAGGTATCGGTAGTTATTCCTGCCTAAGGTTGGCTCCAGGCCCTGTTCAGTGGGGCTTACTTGGTTTGCCTTCCGGCCTGATATTTGCCTTCTACCTGAGATAGAATTTTCGTATTTACCCTTATCTACATTTATTTTAGTCTTTTTGTTTTCGTGACTTCCTTTTCTTTTCGCTCGGGTCGTCGAGAGGCCTGACTTGACCTCCTCCGACCTCCCAGGCGCTCGTGGATTGCGGAGAACGTCTCCAGCTTTCCTCAGGCTACCAACGGTCATCCTGGACCCCGCGCGCACGCACGGGATCCGGACTGTCAGTTGGTAGTTTTTTTCCATCTTTGTTTCCGTAGGTTGCCCTCACTCTTATGCTGATATTAGAATTGGTGTACCCTGCAGTTGGTCACCCCGAGTCTCTAGGGACCCTAGTTTGGATCACAAGAGGGTGCTGCCCTCCATCACCTCGATCCGAGGATATTTTATTTTCAGGAACGGAGAGCGAACCCCTCTCATATACAGACCTGGCCACTGATTTACTATTAGAGGGCGCAGCCCTCCCTCAACCTCAGTCGGATACTGAGCTGGATACAGAGGACATGTTTGGGGTGACACTTTCCCATAGAGAGAACCGGTCACGGATGTAGACTCTCCTGTGTGGTTATTCACGGGTGCGGCCCGTTAAGGCTATCAACCGGACGCTATCACGGAGTTTGATCACATTATTGGAGGGCGCGGCTCTCTCATACGCTCGACGCGCTACTGTGCCGTCCTTTTTGTTCATCACTCAGGCTTGTACCTGTACAAGACATTGATGACTGCATAGAGGGGCGCCCCTCCGGCATTCTATTAGATCTGTTGTCCGTGCTACTGATCCCGTTTATGGAGGACTGCCTGGTCATGCAAGGTATACATACTTAGACTGGATCCCTCTATTTTATCTCCGGTAATGGATCGACTGGACCCCGGACCACTGTACGACACGCGAGAAATACCCTCAGAGGTATACAGGGGGTGACTCCCACTTATTTACACACACTCCTGGAGATGGTAGGGCTAACGGATGAGCCTCGGGTAGTACGAGAGTACAGGTTTTGGTATATTCTGCATCATATAAATCAGGGAATTGCTTTCAGTTTGGATATCCAGACCATTGCGCACATGCTGCGCGGACAGTTTCTCCCATATCAAGATGACAGGAGATACAGAGACCTTCATGGAGCAGACGGGTTCTGTCTTGCTCAGGTAACAAGACTAGAGAAGGCCTACTACCCGGTCTGAAGGTAAACCGTGTGCATGGATTGCATGGTAAGACTGGAAACCCCAGTTGTCTTGAGTTCCCCGGTCATTACGATCTTGGGATAAGATGGCGGTACTGCCCCATCGGAGCACATACCTGGTGACCAGGTTTCGGAGATGGTGGGCCTTCCATCGATACTCTATATATCCCTCAAGGGAGCCGTTTTGTTTTGGATTTGCACTAACCCACTTTTTCAACTACCGCCAAGGAGACCTACGAGTCTCTATGGAGGTACCTGGTGTGCCCCGACTCCTACACAGACCCCAAAGTCGGGTCACGTCCTACTGCTGGAGTACGGCTCAGGATGGTGGCAGACTCAGACAGGGCTGCCGATATTCTCTAACAGGACATCACATGTTTCGGACAGGCTGAAGCTGGACCCTTCTTTTTTACTGTATCTGCTCTCTGGAGTCGCCTGTCATGAGCGAGGGGACTTTACGCCTTGCCTGCGCATTGGAGAACGCTATGTGTTCGTGGGACTCCAAGATAAGAAGGGAGGTACCCCTCTGTAGGGAGACTTTGACTTCAAGTATCAAACTCACATTCCTGGGTCCCTTGTCCTAGGGTCTACTCTGGGAGTTACGTGCCTGGACAGTCAGGGGTACAGGGACCTAAGGGTCTCGCTATATTATAACCCATCTTGTAGGTGGCGTTTATACCAGGAACCCCTACACATATTTTGACAGGTCGGGCATGGAACAAGATCGTGCTACGGGTAATCAGATTATTTCACTCTCTCACTACAGCACGTGAGGACTCTTCATGGTTTCCAGGTCCCAATCACCATTGGATCCGTACATCTGTCACTCTTAGACGATGACATATCTGGATGGAAATCTCCACTCCGGTTTACGCTTCCCATGCCTTTGAATATTTCTGGGATTCTCTATTTCCAGTCTAGTCGACCACAGTTCATCCACACAAGTTCACTTCAGAACCCTGAATGGACGTCCTTTTGGAGTATTTTCTCTACTGCAGACGAGGATTACACAGTTCATTTGCTTTATTGGAATCACTTAGGATACGGCTGGTTTGACCACACTCTTGCCTGCATACTACTTTATTCTAGGATGAAACTTCTCACCGGGTAGGTCAGGAGGGAACGAAAGATCCTACTTGGTTCTATTGTGATATTGGTGGTGGACTTAGGCGCACTCTTGAGATTGGAGATCTACCTGCAAGGCCACATCGCCGGATGACCCAGGCACGATCGGAGGAGCCATCTTACAGATAAAGAGTTGAGACATGGTGGCAATTTCTTCTTGCGGCCCTAAGTCCGCAAATGACCTTCGATATTTTACAACTACAGGAAAATGGCTGATAGGTCAGATTGCTGGCTCATGGACCGACTGCTAGGAAACAGATCACAACACCACGTACAATGGATCTACAGGCAGATGGTGTTTTTTATCCGTGTTTGAGATGCTTCGTCGGCTGGCATCTTCATTGATCCGTTTTCTGTCCTTTATCACAGTTGTTATGTCCGCTTTGGATTACTCTGATATCTCCTGGAATAGGTACCAGCGACACAAACAGCGTTGGACTGGTGAATTGAGCGTTGAAACAGCAAATACGAAGCCTCCTGTCATGTTATAAAATTGTAGATTATGCTAGCTTTAGTGTACCTATCATCTTAATTTTATTAATGACAGGAGGCGAGTATTTCCCACCCATTCTTATCCCTCCCTTGTTTAATGTTAATGGTTTAGTTTTATCAGGTACGTATGCAACTCTGCTTGTTGTCTCTGCTACCTGTCATTTGTTCTTATGTCTGTTCTTCATATGTGGGGTTGGGATATCTACATATTAAGGTAATTTTGGTTGCTACATTGGGTACCTGTCAGGGACCAGGAACCAGACAGAGACAGAAGTAGATGCAAACACACCTTTATTAATAAATAACAAATAATAAACAAAAGCAAAGTCCAGGAATCAAGCAGGGGTCAGTCACCAGAGCGGGTAGTCAGACAAGCCAGGATCAGGAGCACGGAGAGCAGCGGAGTCAGGAACAAGGCCGGAGTCAGGAACCAGGATCAAACAGGAAACACAGGAACAAGGAGACTTCTGGGAAACAGGAAACCACGCAAGGGCAAGGAGGTTCTGGGCTTAGCTGCTTAAATAGGCAGAACTGATTAGCAGCAGGGTTGATTACTACTCACAGGTGAGTAACCGTGGCAACAAGCAGAAGCAGCTCAAGTAATAGCAGCTGCAAACTCAATCACTGAAACAGAAAGGTTTTGCTGTTTAAAACAGCAAAGAAACCCTGACAGTACCTCCCCCTCAACGATTCCCCCATCTCTGTTGGTGGGTCCGGGCTTCATGGGGAAACGGGCGTGATAGGAACGAAGGAGGGATGGTGCATGGACATCAGAGGCTGGAACCCAGGAGCGTTCCTCTGGACCGTATCCTTTCCAGTGCACCAAGTATTGGATCTGTCCTCTGAAGACCCGTGAGTCAATGATGCTGCGTATTTCATATTCCTCATGATTGTCAATCAGAACAGGACGTGGACGTGGCACTGAGTTGGTGTAGCGATTACAAACCAACGGTTTCAAGAGGGAAACATGGAAAACATTTGAGATGCACATGTTAGCAGGAAGGTCAAGTGCGTAAGCTACAGGGTTAACCCTTCGAAGTATACGAAATGGCCCAACGTATCGGGGTGCCAGTTTTTGTGAGGGAACACGGAGGCGTAGGTTGCGGGAAGACAGCCAGACCCTCTCTCCGACCTGATAGGTAGGTGCAGGAAGGCGTCTGCGGTCGGCCTGGAGTTTGTAGTTCTGCATTGCGCGTTGCAAAGAACTCTGAACCTGCACCCAAGTGGAACGGAGTTCCCTGAGATGTCCCTCCAATGCCGGTATCTCCTGTGGCAAGAACGTATCAGGCAACATGGACGGTTGAAACCCATAGTTTGCCAGGAACGGGGATAGCCGGGAGGAGGCATTAATCGCACTATTGTGGGCAAACTCCGCCCAGGGTAGCAGATCAGACCAGTTGTTCTGGTGGTCAGAAATGTAGCAACGCAGAAACTGTTCCAGTGTTTGGTTAGCTCGTTCCGCTGCACCATTGGATTGCGGGTGGTAGGCCGAGGAGAAGGAAAGCTGAATTCCCATTTGCGTACAAAAAGCTCTCCAAAATCTGGACACGAACTGGCTACCCCTATCTGAGACTATCACTTTGGGTAACCCATGCAAACAAAAGATCTCCCGACCAAAAATTGTTGCAAGTTCCTGGGAAGTTGGTAGTTTTTTTCAAGGGAATGCAATGCGACATCTTCGAGAATCGGTCAACAACCATGAGAACGACTGTATTGCCACGAGAGACCGGAAGATCTACGATAAAATCCATGGACAAGTGGGTCCAGGGTCGTTCACCATTAGGTATGGTTTGCAGGAGACCCACTGGAGGGCGTCGTGGGGTTTTGTTTTGAGCGCACACAGGACAGGCAGCTACAAAAGCGGTGACATCCGAACGGAGACTAGGCCACCAAAATTGCCGGGATACGGACCAGATTAACTGGTTTTTGCCTGGATGTCCAGCTGCTTTGGAGTCGTGGTATGTACTCAATAGTTTCGTACGGAGGTTAATAGGTACAAAACAACGGCCATTAGGTTTCTCTGGAGGAGCATTACTTTGTGCAGCCAGAATCTCCTCGCCTAGGGGTGAGGTGAGGTTAGTACGGATGGTTGCCAGTATATGGTCCGGAGGAATCACAGGAGTAGGGGTTATCTCCTCTCTAGATGGAGGGGAGAACTGTCGAGACAAGGCATCAGCCTGGATGTTTTTTGTACCGGGCAAGTAAGAAACCACATAATTGAATCTTGATAGGAAGAGAGCCCATCTAGCTTGCCGGGGGGAAAGTCGCTTAGCTTCAGAAAGATATGTTAGATTCTTGTGGTCTGTGAGTATGAGGATTGGCACTGAAGTACCCTCAAGAAGGTGCCTCCATTCTTTGAGAGCTAAAATTATGGCTAGAAGTTCTCTATCACCAATCTGGTAGTTGCATTCCGCCGGGTTCAATTTCCTCGAGAAATACCCGCACGGATGCCTGGAACTCTCTGGGTTAGGACGTTGAGACAGGAGGGCGCCCACTCCTGTCTCAGACGCATCGACCTCGAGAATGAATGGTAAGGCAGGGTTAGGGTGTGCCAGTATAGGGGCAGCAGCAAAGGCGACTTTGAGAGACTCAAAGGCAGTAATGGCTTCCTGTGACCAATGCTGTGGATCAGCATCTCTCCTGGTCATGTCCGTGAGAGGTTTAACCAAGGAAGAAAAGTTGCGTATGAACTTCCGATAATAATTGGCGAAGCCCAGAAACCGTTGTATAGAGCGAAGACCCGTAGGTCGAGGCCATTTAAGTACAGCCGAAAGTTTCTCCGGATCCATAGAGAATCCAGTATCTGAGATAACATATCCCAAGAATGTAACCTGTTTGCAGTGAAACTCACATTTCTCTAATTTGCAGAACAGACTATTTTCTCTAAGTCTCTGTAGAACACGAGAAACGTCTGCGTGATGGTTCTCGAGAGATGTGGAATGGATCAGAATATCATCAAGATAAACCACCACACATTGCTGCAGCATATCTCGCAGGACGTCATTTATAAATTCTTGGAAAACCGCCGGAGCATTGCAAAGACCAAAGGGCATTACTAGGTATTCGTAATGGCCGCTCCTGGTGTTAAATGCGGTTTTCCATTCGTGGTCCTCTTTTATCCGGACGAGATTATATGCCCCTCTCAGATCAAGTTTGGTGAAGACCGTTGCTCCCTTGAGGCGGTCAAATAATTCCGTGATTAATGGAATGGGGTAGGCATTCTTAATAGTAATGCGATTGAGACCCCTATAGTCGATACAGGGTCTCAACTCGCCATCTTTTTTCTTTACAAAGAAAAAGCCGGCCCCGGCAGGAGAAGATGACTTCCGAATAAAACCCTTAGACAGTGCATCGGTAACATACTCCTCCATGGCTCGATTTTCTGCTACAGACAGTGGGTAAATCCGGCCCCGGGGAGGATTGGTACCCGGTTGGAGTTCGATACCACAGTCATACGGACGGTGTGGTGGCAGAACGCTGGCTTGACCCTTGTCAAATACATCTTGGAATTCTTGGTACTCAGCGGGTAAGGAAGAGGCAGAACATGCGCCCAAAACTTTGACCGGTTTCTGGAGACAGGACAATGTGCATTGCTGGGACCATGATAATATCTCAGCTTTGCGCCAATCAATTGTGGGGTTATGCTTCTGTAACCAAGGGTATCCCAAAACAACCTGGTAATATGGAGAGGAAATGACCTGGAATTGGGTCGTCTCATGATGTAGAGCCCCTACAGCCAGAGATATGGGCACGGTTTCTTGGGTCACGTGGGTTGGCTGTATTGGTCTGCCATCGATGGCTTCGAAGGCTAGTGGGGAGTTGCGAGACTGTAAGGGTATAGAGTGCTTTGCTGCAAATGCACAATCTATAAACAAGCCTGCGGCCCCAGAATCAAGTAACGCCCGGGTTTTAATGGATGAATCAGACCAGGAGAGGATAACAGGCACCAAGGGTTTGTGCACACATATCTCTGGGTCTGCAGAAAGACCACCCAAGATCTGCCCCTGACAGTATCTTGGGTACGGACCTTTTGCCGGACGGATCGGGCAAAACTTTAACATGTGACCGTGGTGTCCGCAGTATAGGCACAGGCCCTCCCTCCTCCTAAAGGCTCTCTCCTCGGCCGAGAGGCGTGAGAAGCCTAACCGCCTTGGCTCCACACAGACAGAGGACTCAGGACCAGGAGGCAAGGGAGGTGAGGGAGGTTCGGGTGGGCAAGAAAAGCTCGGTGTCAAATTTACAAGAGGCCTCCGCAGGCGCTCCTTGGATGAGGATCTCTCTCGGAGTCTGATGTCAATGAGGGTGACAAATGATATCAGTTCCTCGAGATCTTTAGGTAATTCTCTGGCTGCAATCTCATTTTTAAACACATCGGAGAGTCCTTGTGCAAAGGCAGCCACAAGAGTCTCGTTGTTCCAGCCACCCTCTGCTGCCATGGTACGGAATTCACTGGCATACTCGACAATAGTTTTTGTGCCCTGAGAATTAGACATGAGTAGTTCGGCAGTAGGGGTGGAGCGAGCTGGAATATCAAAAACCCTATTGAAGGATGCAACAAATTCAGGGTAATTGTAAATAATAGGCTTCTCCGCCTCCCAGAGAGGTTTTGCCCAAGCTAGGGCCTTTTCAGACAGCAAAGAAATCATGAAGTGAACTTTGTCACTGTCTGTAGGAAATGCCTGGGGCAGGGTTTCAAGGTATCCTTTAACCTGATTTATAAATTCTCTGCACTGTGCTGGGTCGCCCCCAAAATGCTGAGGGAGCGGGACAGACCCAGTCATTTCTCTAGCCGCTACAGGTTTGGAGGTTACAACCGGTGCTAGAACAGGAAGTGAGGCAGAGGCGGCCGCAATCGCAGGCTGGCCGGGTACTGGATCCAGATGGGCATACTGGTCCAAATGGTGGTTCTGCTGGTCCCACTGGGTAAGCAGGTTAGGTATAGGTGTCTTGCCTGTACCATCTGTATTCATGGCCCTTGCGTAATGACAGGGACCAGGAACCAGACAGAGACAGAAGTAGATGCAAACACACCTTTATTAATAAATAACAAATAATAAACAAAAGCAAAGTCCAGGAATCAAGCAGGGGTCAGTCACCAGAGCGGGTAGTCAGACAAGCCAGGATCAGGAGCACGGAGAGCAGCGGAGTCAGGAACAAGGCCGGAGTCAGGAACCAGGATCAAACAGGAAACACAGGAACAAGGAGACTTCTGGGAAACAGGAAACCACGCAAGGGCAAGGAGGTTCTGGGCTTAGCTGCTTAAATAGGCAGAACTGATTAGCAGCAGGGTTGATTACTACTCACAGGTGAGTAACCGTGGCAACAAGCAGAAGCAGCTCAAGTAATAGCAGCTGCAAACTCAATCACTGAAACAGAAAGGTTTTGCTGTTTAAAACAGCAAAGAAACCCTGACAGTACCTACATGTTTTGTTCAGAGTACATTTCATTGGCTAACCAACCCTTTCGATTCTGTTTTTTCTCTCGTTTCAGTTTACAGTCCTTCATCGCTATCTGGTTCGACAGTTACTCTCGGAGGGTGGACATCGTTGTATTCATCGTATCTAGGACTTTGTTTCTTCCCCATTATGTTTTCTGCCTTTTATTCTGTTTTGTCGCAGCTTGAAAGAAGAAATGATGCATGGGGAGGGGAGTTTTATAGTAACTAACTTTTTTCTGATTGGTTGTTTTTCTGTGCTGCTGTGGAGTTCTAGTAAAGAGAGACTTAAGCAAATACTCGCCTCCTGTCATTAATAAAATTAAGATTATAGGTACACTAAAGCTAGCATAATCTACAATTTCTAAACTGCGACTTTGCCTTCATTGTTAATATTGCAGAGACATACTATGCATCACAATGTAGGTCTGGGTCTTGTGATTCTCACAATATAAAGCTCTTCACTGTAGGATTTATAGTTTTTAAAATACGACCGTTTGAAGATGGCAACCGCAAAAATACTCAGACCTGTGGCAGGCTGCAGCAGCAAGTGATCTCATAGACATGGCCTATTGCACCTGCTAATGTTTTTATAACTGTATGTTTTAATGTAACTGTGAAGCACTTTGGGCAACAACGTTGCAATTAAATGTGCTATATAAATAAATAATAACAGTTACTCCGCCCACTCCAGTTGTAGACTACTGGTGGAGGCAAGAACACTTCACACAATTTCCCCAGAAATTGTAGCTTTTCTAGTTAAGTGTTCTTGCATAGCAAGACCACTTAATGTTATCTCACATATATATTATTATTATTAAGTGTTCTTGCATAGCAAGACCACTTAATGTTATCTCACATATATATTATTCTTCTTCTTATTCTTATTATAGCCAAATTTGCCACCCTAACTCCTCCCACAGTTTTTACACTACATAGACAGAAATATACCAAAATGTGCAGATTGTTCCCGATCGGATTGCTATTACTTTGTGGAACGTTTCGGCGAATGGTTCTCGGAATATCGTCGTTCTTGTGGCGAAACTTGTCCCATAGGAATGAATGGCAAAGCTAGAGTGGGAGCTGGCAAAAGCTGAAAAATCAGGACATGATTTCTAAACTGCCACCAACCCTCATTTTCAGGCCCACCTACACAAATCTTATATCAAAACGTTCAGCTATCCCTGCTGCCACTAAAAATGTCCACAGCTAAGCTATAGTCCTGATAGTTTTCACAATATGACCATTTGTTTGCAACTCACGCTGTCCATTGACATTCATTGAAACTCCACTCTGCAAAGCTCACATTTGAAGGGCAATTTTTAAACTGCGACTGTGCCTTCATTGTTAATATTGCAGAGACATACTATGCATCGAAATGTAGGTATGGGTCTTGTGATTCTCACAATATAAACCTCTTCACTGTAGGATTTATAGTTTTTAAAATACGACCGTTTGAAGATGGCAACCACCAAAATACTCCGACCTGTGCCAGGCTGCAGCAGCAAGTGATGTCATAGACAAAGCCTTTTGTACACCTGCTAGAGTTTTTATAAATGTATGGTTTAATGTAACTGTGCAACAAAGTTGCAATTAAATGTGCTATATAAATGATAACAGTTTCTCCGCCCACTCCAGTTTTAGACTACAGGTGGAGGCAAGAACACTTCACACAATTTCCCCAGAAATTGTAGCTTTTCTAGTTATTATTAAGTGTTCTTGCATAGCAAGACCACTTAATGTTATCTCACATATATATTATTATTAAGTGTTCTTGCATAGCAAGACCACTTAATGTTATCTCACATATATATTATTATTATTATTCTTATTATAGCCAAATTTGCCACCCTAACTCCTCCCACAGTTTTTACACTACATAGACAAAAATTTACCAAAATGTGCAGATTGTTCCCGATCGCGTTGCTATTACTTTGTGGAACGTTTCGCTGAATGGTTCTCGGAATATCGTCGTTCTTGTGGTGAAATTTGTCCCATAGGAATGAATGGCAAAGCTAGAGTGGGAGCTGGCAAAAGCTGAAAAATCAGGACATGATTTCTAAACTGCCACTACTCCCTCATTTTCAAGCCCACCTACACAAATCTTATATCAAAACGTTCAGCTATCCCTGCTGCCACTAAAAATGTCCACAGCTAAGCCATAGTCCTGATAGTTTTCACAATATGACCATTTGTTTGCAACTCACGCAGTCCATTGACATTCATTGAAACTCCACTCTGCAAAGCTCACATTTGAATGGCAATTTCTAAACTGCGACTGTGCCTTCATTGTTAATATCTCAGAGACATACTATACATCAACATGTAGGTCTGGGTCTTGTGATTCTCACAATATAAAGCTCTCCGCTGTAGGATTTATAGTTTTTAAAATACGACCGTTTGAAGATGGCAACCACAAAAATACTCTGACCTGTGCAAGGCTGCAGCAGCACGTGATGTCATAGACAGGGCCTTGTGCACCTGCTAATGTTTTTATAACTGTATGTTTTAATGTAACTGTGAAGCACTTTGGGCAACAACGTTGCAATTAAATGTGCTATATAAATAAATAATAACAGTTACTCCGCGCACTCCAGTTGTAGACTACTGGTGGAGGCAAGAACACTTCACACAATTTCCACAGAAATTGTAGCTTTTCTAGTTCTTATTATTATTCTTATTATAGCCAAATTTGCCAGCCTAACTCCTCCCACAGTTTTTACACTAAATAGACAAAAATATACCAAAACGTGCAGATTGTTCCCGATCGGATTGCTATTACTTTGTGGAACGTTTCGCCGAATGGTTCTCGGAATATCGTCGTTCTTGTGGCGAAATTTGTCCCATAGGAATGAATGGCAAAGCTAGAGTGGGAGCTGGCAAAAGCTAAAAAATCAGGACATGATTTCTAAACTGCCACCACTCCTTCATTTCCAGGTCCACCTACACAAATCTTATATCAAAACGTTCAGCTATCCCTGCTGCCACTAAAAATTTCCACAGCTAAGCCATAGTCCTTATAGTTTTCACAATATGACCATTTGTTTGCAACTCACGCCGTCCATTGACATTCATTGAAACTCCACTCTAGCCAGCTCAAACTTGAAGGGCAATTTCTAAACTGGGACTGTGCCTTCATTTTTAATACCCTTTAAACTGTTTACCTCTGACAGACTGGTTCATGCCTCTGGAGTACTCATACAATCTCCTGGTTCCTGCCAATGTCCTATTGACACTACCCCTGTCAGCTGACCCCTGTGGAAAAAGGAGGCCCCTCCTGCCAAACTCCTGGAATATCACACTATTGGTACAGTCTTGACACTGATCCTGATGTATGTATTGAACTACAAGTACGGAAGCCCACCGTTCCACATGATGAACAGCCCGAGGATTACTTATATTGCATCCTGTGGTTTAGAAACACTCCAGGACCAGATCCACACTACGAAAAAAGAACTGTTTAGACTGGTGGAGGTACGCCTCATCATGACAGACCTGTTTTGGGACTCTAAAGGAAACAGTGTGGTCCTGGTCCAGTTACCCATGGAAGTAGAAACATAAAAACATAGAATGTGACGACAGAAAAAGAACCATTTGGTTCATCCACTACCCTCTCAGTAAAGTAATACTTCCTGATATTATTTTTAAACCTTTGTCCCTCTAATTTAAGACTATGTCCTCTTGTTGTGGTAGTTTTTCTTCTTTTAAATATGGTCTCCTCCTTTACTGTGTTGATTCCCTTTATGTATTTAAATGTTTCTATCATATCCCCCCATGTCTCATCTTTCCTCCAAGCTATAAATGTTAAGATCCTTTAACCTTTCCTGGTAAATGTTATCCTGCAATCCATGAACCAGTTTAGTAGCCCTTCTCTGAACTCTCTCTAAAGTATCAATATCCTTCTGAAGATACAGTCTCCAGTACTGCGTACAAGACTCCAAGTGAGGTCTCACCAGTGTTCTGTACAATGTACAAAGTAAGACACATGTATCATCACTGGGAGGTGGCTATCACTCATGTTTTCTCCACTAAGTCCCCAGAAATCACGTGGAAGGAACTTGGCTCATTAGCAAAAACATGGAACACTGCAAATCAAGATCAGCTCTCCACAGAGGGGGGCCAGCAAGAGAACTGTGAGTTGCAAGACAGTTAACTACCCTCAATTTCACACAGAAATAAGTGAAGATAGCCCTCCTACTGCTCCTCACATTTGCTTTGAACGGATGAAGATGGAAACGACGCACCTTCCAACAGTGCATGAGGTTGCCCTGCCAGATCCCGATTTCACCCTATTTGTGGATGGTTCCAGGTTTGCGGACTGAAAGGGAAGGTACCATACTGGATTTGCTGTCACTATAGAGGATCAAGTACTTCAAGCATCTTCACTTCCCTCATCCATGTCTGCTCACGAAGCCTAATTAACAACCCTCACAGTAGCATGCAAAATGTCTGAAGGAAAGCATGCTACCATCTACACTGACTCAAGATATTCCCTGGGTATGGTACATGAATTTGAATCAATCTGGAAGACAAGAAGATTTCTCACAGCAACTGGCACACCAGTTAAGCAGAGCACGGCTATCAAGAAACTGATAGATACCCTACTTTTCCTGAAGAAGTGGCCATACTGAAGATAAAGGCTTTTGGAAGACTGAATTCAGAAGAAGCATGTGGTAGCTATATAGCTGACCAAGTTGCCAACAAGCCGCAAGTGCAGAGCGGTTTTGACAAATATATACTGTATATACTGTATATACTCTAGTATAAGCAGAGTTTTTAGGCACATGTTTTGTGCTGAAAAAGCCCCACTCGGCTTATACTCGCGTCAGTGTCTGTATTATGGCAACTTACATTGCCATAATACAGACCAGGACCGCCGGGCTCATTACAAGTTGGGGGCTGGCAGCAAGCTGTTACCTTTGTAGCAGTTCCGGTCTGCTCCCTTCTCTTCTGCTCTGTTCAGCTCACTGAACGGAGCGGAAGTGAAGGGAGCAGTCCAGAGCAGACAGTGAGCAGAAGGGAACGGAGGTGAAGGGAGCTGACCAGAGCTGCTACAAAGGTAAGTAACAGCTTGCTGCCAGCCACCCCTCCCCCCTCCTGCACAGCCCATGCCACTGGACCACCAGGGAATGAGATAGCGCCCCTCTCTGGCCAGGTAACAAAAATATGAATGCCCTCCTCCACCCAGTTTACACGCACACTACACAAACATACACTCTGCATCATATACACACCTAGGTAAAATATGTGATGACAAATAGTGTTCTAGAGATGTTATCTCCCACCATTGTTTTGTCTCTTTTTCTAATAATCGTTAATTTAATAAACAATTTACAATTGTAAATACATGTAATGCATTACAAAAAATGACCGTAAACTACCCAAGATGCATCAGACAGAAATAAGAGTAAATGTAATCTCCTAATTATGTCATGCAAATTTATTTATATATTACTATGCAATATACACAAGCTTCAAATTTTAAGGGAATGAACTTGTTGGATTTTAGCCGAACAGGCTTTAAATTATAGTAGGTTAGTGATTTTATACGAACTGAACAGCCTTAAATATGTATTACAGTACATGAGAGGTATTATATGCCGTTTGTCTGATTCTATACAAATGAAATTGTGCGCGTGGTAAATAGACCAAATTGACCGGGTTTAAACTAAATGCAGCAATATTGAACAAAATGGTTTTAACATGACAGTTTCAAGCTAGCGTAATTTAAATGATACTATACGAATGAAATTGTGAGCGTGGTAAACAGACCTAATTGACATTTCATCCTGTGGAAGGTCCCTGTGCGAACCGAAACGTCAATTAATTTGTTTAATGGAATAAAACACCTTTTTTTTTTTTTTTTTATTTGAAGTCCGTCAGTGCCGCCTACATCTTTACATAGGTATGTATGTATATATATATATATATATATATATATATATATATATATATATATATATATATTCCTTTATTTAAATCACAGTTTACTTGTGCAACTCACACTTTGATAATAAAAACACCTGACTCCACACTTGCATAACTGAAACACCGGACTTGTAAAAAGTCATTAACATAGAGGTTCACTTACTTTTCCCAGTTTGCACTGTGAATAATTACTCAATGTCTTAAACAAAATTATGAAAAGTAAATATGATTGTATGTTATTAGTCAGTTTGTGACACATTTTTTAAAGTAATCAATACAGAACTCTTGGTATTCCATAGGGTTCACATTTTTTTTTCCCCAACTGAACATAAATAAAACCAAATGCAAACAAAGAGTGAAGAGAGAGAATACAACCAAATAGCATCTATTCACCACTCACAGAGTGGTGAAGGGGCATCTTACTCTGTAAATAGGACTATGCAAAAAAACAACTTAATCTTTGCTGAATCAACCTGGGCATAGGTTGCATTTAAAGGGTTACTCCAAATGCCATGACTACTTCAATGATTTAAATTGATCATTGTGTCTGGAACAGTGTTTCACTTTGAAGTTTAGCCCTTTTGCTGTTGAGTTATACATCATTGGAATGTTTATGCACAGAGAGGCGTTCATTGAGCGTTCATTGAGAGTGATCAGCTAACACTCTCATCCAGTAAATAAGCAGCAGGACCGTCATCCAGCTTCTGCACATTTGCTGATGCCATGATGAAAATATTATAACCCAGCTCCAGAGGAGATCCAACACTGTCTGAAGACCCAGGTGAAAGGGCAAACAACTGTAAAAACTGTAGTGATTATGATGGTTGGAATAACGATTGAAACTCATTTTTATGGTCATTCATGTAATCTTGCTCTGCAAATAATGCAAGACCAGCTTTTCTCTTTCAACACAGTAAAGGAGGAGACTATATTTAAAAGACGAAAAACTACCACAACAAGAGGACAGTCTTAAATTAGAGGGGCAAATGTTTAAAAAATAATATCAGGAAGTATTACTTTTCTGAGAGGGTAGTGGATGCATGGAATAGCCATCCAGCTGAAGTGGTAGAGGTTAACATAGTAAAAAAGTTTAAGCATGCGTGGAATAGGCATAAGACTATCCTAACTATAAGATAAGGCCAGGGAATAATGAAAGTATTTAGAAAATTGGGCAGACTAGATGGGCCGAATGGTTCTTAACTGCCATCACATTCTGTGTTTTTTCCCCTGTTTGGTTCTGATGTTGATTTAAATAGTTTTTTATGATTTTATAGTTCCATATGCTTGCCTTTATAATACTATATATTCTTGGTTTGCATTCTGCACCTATACCTTGATTGCATCTTTAGTTTAATTAAACAAATAATAAAAATACAAAAAAATCTAGTTTATTGTGATATCAATATTTTGTCTGACAATATTAACAATATGCATGTTTTTTTGTTTTTCTTCAAGGTGAATATGTTGTTATGACAACTCACTTCCATTTAAAAAGAAAGATTGGCTACTTTGTCATTCAAACTTACCTGCCATGTATTATGACCGTTATATTATCCCAAGTCTCCTTCTGGCTCAACCGAGAGTCTGTACCTGCCAGAACTGTATTTGGTAAGTTATGAATATGATCTGTAAGCATAAAAATGAAATACTTAAATTTTCTGTAACTTGCCTTAATCTACAAAAATGCCTTTTTTTATTAAACAAGATTTAACATTTATTAGAATATAGGGATTACATTGAAATATGTACTATACTTAATATGAAAAGGGACTTTTAATAATAAAACAAGAAATACAATAAGTACTGTTTTCTGTGAAAAATGTCTCAAATGTATTACAATATTGCATAAGTCATGAATAAAATAACAAAATATGCAGTATAATTAGGGTGTCATTTTGATAAGTACAGTGGTATTGCTATAGAAGAGCTTTAAAGCATTGCATCCGGTACAGATAGCTGGTGGATCCAGTCCCTACAAAACCACATTTTTATTATTTTTTTTAATAATAAAATGCTGATGTCTAGTGGTTGTTGTAACTATATAGTCAGCCAAAATGTATGCCTAGAGCCACAGATCTGTAGTGTAGTAGACATGTGCACAGATGAGTTTCTGCTGCCATGAATGAATCAAATGCCTTTTAACCTGCACCCAGAACAAATTGATACATCATGTATTTACCTGTTACATCATATTCAATAAAAAAAAACATCACATAGAAATCCCAGGACGTTTGATTTGTTCAGGTGTAGATTGAAAGGCATTTGAATCATTTGTACTGCCTGCAATTTAATTGTGCACAAATTTCTGACAGGCCACTTTGCTGTGCTATTCAAACACATCTCAGTCTTTATGACATGCAATGTTGCATTGATGGTATGCTAAAGTGTTATGATCTCTTGACATCCTGCATCAACACTGTCTGAAGAGGGATGGTTGGTGAGGTCCCAAGTATGGACAGTTAATTTTACAGTGGTATGCAGGTTTAGATGGTGCACTGCAACAGTTGTGATAGGACATTTAGGGTTAAGGTGTGGATTAAAAGTAAGATCAGGGTTCAATTGACCCTAAGCCCAAAGTATAACAAGGTCCAAATTTAAACTAATTCCCTAAATCTAACTCAACTCTGACAACCGTAACTCTAAAGTTCTAACTGCCTCTTCTGCAGTAAACCCCCTAACCTTAAAGGGACAATATAGTCACCTGAACAACTTTAGCTTAATGAAGCAGTTTTGGTGTATAGAACATGCCCCTGTAGCCTCACTGCTCAATCCTCTGCCATTTAGGAGTTAAATCCCTTTGTTTATGAACCCTAGTCACATCTCCCTGCATGTGACTTGCACAGCCTTCCATAAACACTTCCTGTAAAGAGGGCCCTATTTAGGCTTTCTTTATTGCAAGTTCTGTTTAATTAAGATTTTCTTATCCCCTTCTATGTTAATAGCTTGCTAGACCCTGCAAGAGCCTCCTGTATGTGATTAAAGTTAAATTTAGAGATTGAGATACAATTATTTAAGGTAAATTACATCTGTTTGAAAGTAAAACCAGTTTTTTTTTTTTCATGCAGGCTCTGTCAATCATAGCCAGGGGAGGTGTGGCTAGGGCTGCATAAACAGAAACAAAATGATTTAACTCCTAAATGATTTAACCCGTTCGCGCCGTTACGGCGTGCTATGCCGTCCCGGCGTTAATGGGCTTAAACGCCTTCACGGCGGCATAGCACGCCGCGGCGTTTTAGCCCTCCCACAGGTCCCTGATCCCTCCCAAACTGCAGATCACTGTTGGGGGACCTGCCTGGCAACCCAGGCAGGTCCCCTGTGGCCAATCCGTGGTGATCTGCAGTTTGTGATCGCAGTGACAGCCAGTCACTGCGATCACTGTTACAATGTGTCAGCCAATGATTTTAAATCACTGGCTGACACATTGTCTCTGCCCCTCTCCTCACCTCACTTCGATCTGAGAGAGAGAGGCAGAGAGATCGTTCCTGTAGAGCCCTGTGGAGAGAAAATTGTAAAAAAAAAGAGAGAAAAAGTAAAAAAAAATAAAAAAAAAGTAACCCTTCCAGTGCTGATCACAGCATTTAACACTGTGATCAGCCTGTTTAGGGATTTTAGTACATTTGTACTATTATTAATTAATTTTTTTTTTTAGGGTCAAAAACATTTTTTACATTTTTTTTTTACCCTTTGTCAGCCGCAGCAACCCAAATCTCCCTTAACCCTTTCCCCGCTGCCGTGATCACTGTACTGTACAGTATCGCTACTGTACAGTATTTTACCAGTGATCACTGTGATCAGAGGGCTCTCTGATCAGGCTGACTTTTTGGGGGGGGGGTTATTTTTATTAAAAAAACAAAAAATAAAATAAAAATTAACCCTTTCTGTACTGGTCGCAGCAGCCTAAACTGCGATCAGTACATTTATTTTATTTTTTGTGGGTTTCTGAGGGTGGGTAGTAGGGTGTTAGGCAGGTAGGAATTTAGTAATTTCCCCCTTAGATTCTTTTTTATTAATTATTGAGTAGCCCCCCTAGAATGGCACGTCGCTACTCGGCTGAGGAGGCGTACGCCATTCTGGCAGGCAGTGATAGTGACACTCTGCAAGATAGTGACACTATCACTGCCTCTGACAATGAGGCTATGACTGACTCCTCTAGTGATGGTGCCCCACCACCACCACCAAGAGGACGCTCAGCAAGCCCAATGCCAGATGGAGACTGGGTGCCCCCAAACCTGACGACCCCAGATATTCCCCCATTTACGGCGACCCCTGGCATCACGGTTATGGTGGATGCTTGGGAGCCCCTAAAATATTTTGATTTGTTTATGTCAGAGGACGTATTTCAGTTATTGGTTGAGCAAACCAATTTATTTGCCAACCAATATCTGACTGCGAATCCGGGGTCACATTACAATCGGCGTAATATGTGGCACCCCACGGATCTCGCAGAAATGCGCAAATTTTGGGCCCTAACTCTAGTTATGGGCATTGTCAAAAAGCCGAGTATCAGGTCCTACTGGTACAAGCACCCCATCCTGGCGACCCCTCTTTTCCCTGGGGTTATGAAGAGGGATCGCTATGAGCAGCTGCTGCGTTTCCTCCACTTTAACGACAACACACTGGGCCCCCCAAGAAACGACCCATCGTTTGACAGGCTGTACAAAATTCGGCCCCTAATTGAACTCCTGTCAGACAAATTCTCCCAAAATTATGTCCCCAAAGAAAATATTTGTATAGATTAGTCCTTAATGAAATTTAAGGGCAGATTACTTTTTAAACAGTATATCCCTTCTAAACGGTCCCGATACGGTGTAAAATTTTATAAATTGTGTGAATCAAAATCTGGATATACATGGGCGTTTCGTATTTATCAGGGGAAGGATAGCCATCTTGACCCACCAGGATGCCCTGATTCTGTGGGTACATGTGGCAAGATAGTATGGGACCTAATCCTTCCCTTGTTAAATAAGGGATACAGGCTATGGGTCGACAACTATTACACAAGCATAGAGTTATTTAAAACTCTATTTTGCTTTGAGACCGTAGCCTGTGGCACAGTGCGTAAGAATCATAGAGGTTTCCCCCAAACCCTGGCAAGAGGTAGACGCAATAGAGGCTCCCTTTCAGCGCTCCGCCAGGATGAGTTGCTTGCCCTTCGCTTCACCGATAGGAAAGATGTGTACATGTTGTCTACAATGCACGACGAAACTTCAGTGCCAGTGTCTGTGAGAGGTGGAACTGAGCAGCTGTAGAAGCCGAAGTGCATTGTAGATTACAGCAAGTTTATGGGGGGAGTAGACTTGGCTGATCAGTGCATACAGCCCTATCTGGTGAACCGGAAGAGTAGGACCTGGTACAAGAAAATTGTGATCTACATAACCCAGATTGCAATTTTCAATGCCTATGTGCTTTATAAAAAGGAAGCCATAGGTAGACCATGCCCATTTCTAGAGTTTATGGTCCAAATTGTGTCTCAAATTATATTTGCCCAGACCCCAAATCCTAACCCTCCTTTCCAATCAGAAGATGTCCAACGACTTTTCAGCAAACATTTCCCTTCCCGAATCCCCCCCACACCCTGTAAAAGGTCACCCCAACGAAAATGCCGTGTTTGCTGGAAAAGAGGAGTCCGAAAGGACTCCAGTTATTATTTGCCCTCCTGTCCATCCCTACCCGCCCTCTGCATAACAGACTGTTTCAAAGTCTACCATACAGAGCTGAACTACTAAATCACTCTGTATGGTACTTTGGCAGTTTGTTTGCTTGATTTACCTGGATTCCCTGACCTCGGCTTGTCCTGACTATGCTTTGTTAGCTGCCTGTACCGACCCATTGGCTTCTTTTACCAACTACTCTGATTTCTGGATTCCCCTGACCTTGGCCTGTCCCTGTTTATGCTAGCCATTCTAAAGTGGCTACACCAAACAACTCAAAATACTATATTTGTAGTACTTGAAATGTGCGTTCACAAAAAAAGCAAAAAATCTAATCACAGGGTTAATGCTACAGTATCTGAGTCCAAGATCTATCTGCCTCTCTCTGCCTTCAGATCAAAGTGTATGTGGGGGTACTGTACTATTCCTGTGATATACTAAAAACCTGGAAACATTGTACATGTAGGTATCGTTATATTCAGAAGACAGTGTTAAATCAAAATACTGAGGTTTTAGTGCACTAACTAATACCAGGATGATGACATTCCTAGTGAAAATGCAATTTATGTGATTAAAAAGACAAAAATAGGGTGGCGGGGCCGGACCGCCGACGGGATCAGACACGCTTAGTCTGAGCTCCCGCCTTGGGACCGGGAAAACGGCGCAAACTGGAGGTAAAACCTTCAGAATCATCCACAACGACACTCACCTTGCTCCCCAGATCCTGAGGTACGAGGGGATACCCACCATGAAGTGCTCCGTGACCCGATGACGGCCCGAGGCGTGAGGAGCTTGAGCCGGGACGAGACGGCCGCTCTCCCGGGTCTCCGGACGGTGTCCGGCGCCCCCCCCCTCTGGACCGGGGGGGTCATCCCGGTCCGTAAGGGTGCTGAGCAGCTCGCCAAACCAGGCTCCAGTAATCACCCGGACGCGAGGTGGCCACCGCATGGTGCTTCCCAAGATGGCCGCCGCACGACAGGCAGGAACAGCCAGATTAACAACCTTGTCAGCCTGCACCAGGGCGAGGCTGGCGGACTGCACTGCAAATAAAGGTACAGGCCAGGGGCATCACACAGGGGGGCAATATGGTGCGCAAAGATAGAGATCCTATGGAGGACATCATAAAAAGTAATCCCACAGGTGTGAGCAGACCTTGGCATAGCCTGCCCCACAGAGACCGGAACATCAAGCCACCCACCCTGTACCCATCCAGCAATAACTTACCCCGCCAGCCTGGACCTAAGCCAGCTTTAGCTTTTCCCCACGATAACAGCATTAATGGACTCCCTTAATGGACTCCCTTAGCAATGTTAAACGTGTTCCTTGACCTCACGACAAGCATCTGACCAGTTTACCCAGCGGACTACGCCCGAGGAGTAACCATATTGGGACTCTCCCTTCGTCCAAGCCAGACACCAGCCGAGAGCGCAGTTGCCCCAGGACGCGGCCATCGCCTTCCCACTCGGATGCCCAATGGGACTGGAGCCACAGCCGGAGTCCTCGAGCCTCTCGTCCCATTGTCACGGGCGGCGCTGCGCACGGACGGGCCAAACGGCACGCTGAAACGGAGCCTTGCCCGGCTAACATGGGGTGGACATTTTTGAACTAGCGCAGCAAGGTCTAACAGTTTATACTGATTTTGTGTTACGCTTTGTGTCCAAGCAACTCATATCTTGCACTGGTATTTTTAGATATAGCGATAACAGTATTACAGCGAGTGATAACAGTATTTAAGCGAGAGATAACAGTCTTAAAGCGAGAGATAACAGTCTTAAAGCGAGAGATAACAGTCTTAAAGCGAGAGATAACAGTCTTAAAGCGAGAGATAACAGTCTTAAAGCGAGAAATAACAGTCTTAAAGCGAGAAATAACAGTATTTAGCCATAACATGTTACTATATATAAAATGAGGTTGATAATCATAGGAGATGTTGACGATATGTTATGACGACCCTATCCTGTACAACTCTTGAAAGTCTCCCTCTTTTTTTTTTCTGTACCCCTATAATCACATGCCTCAACAAAAATAAAGAATTAAAAAAAAAAAAAAAGACAAAAATAAAAGTAGAAATTGCTGCATCGGCCTATCATTTCTGTTAAAATGGCTAGACCAAACATCTCAAGGTCTGCCATTTGTTGTACTCTGGGTTGCCTACTTTTGAAAATGGTATGCCATAACGGTGGAAATGGAATTAACCAGGCTCCCATGCTCTCTAAATAGCCACATAGGCCCAGCAAATCACTTTGTCAAACTTACAAGCTAAAAGGGCATCTAATATATTTTGCCCTGTACTTATCGGAAAGAATCTGAAATAATGATACGTGGGGGTACCGTTATATTCAGAAGATAGTGTTAAATCAAAATACTGAGGTTTTAGTGCACTAACTAATACCAGGATGATGACATTCCTAGTGAAAATGCAATTTATGTGATTAAAAAGACAAAAATAAAAGTAGAAATTGCTGCATCGGCCTATCATTTCTGTTAAAATGGCTAGACCAAACATCTCAAGGTCTGCCATTTGTTGTACTCTGGGTTGCAGACTTTTTAAAATGGTATGCCATAACGGTGGAAATGTTATTACCCAGGCTGCCATGCTCTCTAAATAGCCACATCAAATCACTTTGTCAAATATCCAACTTTGAAATGGACATCTAATATATTTGTCCCTGTGACTTCCCCCCAAAAAACAGAAAATCCGGTACATGGGGGTACTGTTATATTCAGGAGACAATGTTAAAAGAAAATAGTGAGGCTTTGTTGCAATAACTCATACCAGGAATAAGAAATGTCCTGTGAAAAGTGAGTTCATGTGTGGGGAAAAAAGCACAAATAAAACTATTACCGCTATGTGGGGCCTTCATTTCTGATAAAGTGTTTCGACCAAACATCATAAAATGCACCATTTGAAATACTATGGGTTGTCTACTTTTGAAAATGGTATGCCATAATAGTGGAAATGTTATTACCCAGGCTGCCATGCTCTCTCAAAGGCAAGATTGGCCCAGAAAATCGCTTTGCCAATTTTCAATGTGTAAAACCAAAAATGGACAAGTGTATATTTGACCCTGTAACTTTCCAAAACCCCATAAAACCTATACATGGGGGGTACCATGGCGCTCGTGAGACATCACTGAACAGAAATAGGAGTGTTTTAGGGCAGTAAACTACATACTGACGTTAATATTATCAGTAAAAGTACAGTTTTTATGTGAAAAACGCAAAAAAAAAAAACGGAACACTAACTTTGGCTAGCATTTGTGCCCAAATGGCTACTACAAAAGACTGTCCATACCCAATTTTTAATACCCTGGGATGTCTACTTTTTCAAATGGTATGCCATTAAGGGGTAATTTTCATTTCTTGGCTGCCATACAGCCTCAAAGGCAGCCTAGACACAGCAAACTAATCTGACAAATTCCATTGTGAAAAAGCCTAAATGGATAAGCCGTATATATGACCCTGTAACTTTAAAAAAAAACATACAACCTATACATGGGGGGAACCTTGGCGCTCGTGAGACATCACTGAACAGAACTGAGAGTGTTTCGGGGCAGTAAACTACATACTGACGTTAATATTATCAGTAAAAGTACAGTTTTTATGTGAAAAACGCAAAAAAAAAAATGGAACACTAATTTTGGCTAGCATTTGTGCCCAAATGGCTACTACAAAAGACTGTCCATACCCAATTTTGAATACCCTGGGATGTCTACTTTTTCAAATGGTATGCCATTAAGGGGTAATTTTCATTTCTTGGCTGCCATACAGCCTCAAAGGCAGCCTAGACACAGCAAACTAATCTGACAAATTCCATTGTGAAAAAGCATAAATGGATAAGCCGTATATATGACCCTGTAACTTTAAAAAAAAAAAACATAAAACCTATACATGGGGGGTACCTTGGCGCTCGTGAGACATCACTGAACTGAACTGGGAGTATTTCAGGGCAGTAAACTATATACTGACGTTAATATTATCAGTAAAAGTACAGTTTTTATTTGAAAAATGAAAAAATAAAAAACTAACACTAACTTTGGCTAGTGTTTATGCCCAAGTGGCTACTACAAAAGACTGGGCATACCCCATTTTGAATACCCTGGGATGTCTACTTTTTCAAATGGTATGCCATGATGGGGTAACTTACATTTCTTGGCTGCCATACGGTCTCAAAGGCAACCTAGGCCCAGCAAACCAATCTGTGAAACTTCTATGTAAAAAATAAATAAATAGACAAGACGTATATTTGACCCTGTAACTTTCCAAAACACCATACAACCTATACATGGGGGTTACTGTTTTACTCATGAGACATTTCTGAATACAAATATGTATGTTTTATTGCAGTAAAACCAAACAGTATTGTGACATTAACAGTTAAATTGACATGCAGAAATTGAACAATATCAACATTTCTTAATTTTTCAAACTTGTTTAGATTTTATTCATATAAAGTGGAGTTCTATATATGAATGTTTGATATGGAATGAAAGCCCTGTTTCCCCTGAACAAAACAATATATAATAAGTGTGGGTGCACTTAGTATGAAAGAGGTAAATTATAGTTGAACAGACATAGAGCCAAATTCTGTGGTTTGTTTACGTTTGGTTTTGATCACAACTTGTACATTTGGCTCCGTCCTTAAGGGCTTAACAGTGAATTGAGCAGTGAAATTGCAGGGGAATGATCTATACACTAACACTGCTTTATTTAGCTAAAGTAATTTAGGTGACTATGTTTTATAATGTGGTTTAAAGGCACACTATACTTTGCTTACCTCGTTGAACTTTACTGAGTATCCCTCTTTAGTCCTTTTTAGCCCTTGTGTGCGTGTCCCATGGGCCAGATAACAGATTGTTACAGACCTCCAACCTTTATACAAATGCACTAGAAAGGCATGGTCAGAAGCAGGGCCATTTTAATGTGGGGCAAACGGTGCAGCTTCCCCTGGGCCAGCTACAAAAACAAATTCCCTCGCTGATGCAGTCGGGCCACAACTCTAAGGAGGCCCATTGGGTTCCACATGCACTTATTGGGCTTGTACCAGCAGGGTTAACAGTTCAACCGGGCCCCTTGCTTTTCGGCACCCGGCTGTAAGGAAGTGACAGCTGTGAGTCACTTCCTTCCATAAAGAGAACTGCTGAGGGGAGGTTTCAGGAGGAGCCACATGTGAGGGAGGAGGCAGTGAGGATGGGGTCTCCTCACTCCCATCAGCCTTAGGCACCACACTGGACCCCAGGGAAGCCACCCTCCAGCAAAAGGTAGGAAAGTGAAGGGTGGGTTTAAAAATTTGAATTTTACATGTATATCAGTACATGTATGTCTGTCTCTGTGTGTGTGTCAGTATGTCTGTCTGTGTATATCTGTGTGTCAGTAAGTCTCTGTGTGTGTTAGTATTTTTAACCGTGTATGTATTTGTGTGTGTCATTATGTCTGTGTAAGTATGCCTGTGTGTGCGTGTCAGTATGTCTGTGAGTGTATGTGCCTGTCAGTATGTCTTTCTCTGTGTGTGTGACAGTATTTTTGTCAGTGTATGTGGGTCAGTATGTATGTCAGTGTATGTGCCTTTGTGTGTCTGTGTTAGTATGTCTATCAGTATATATGTATGTCTGTGTCAGTATGTCTGTCAGTGTATGTGCCTGTGTATATGTGTGTCAGTATGTCTATCAGTGTGCCTGTAAGCATTTTTCCCAGTGCACGCCCATGTGTATGTGTCAGTATGTCTATCAGTGTATGTGTGTGCCAGTATGTCTGCCAGTGTGTGTGTGTGTGTGTGAGTATGTTGGTATATGTCAGTGTGTGTGTCAGTATGTCTATCAGTGTATCTGCCTATGTGTGTGTCAGTATGTCTATCAGTGCATGTGCCTGTGTGTCAGTATGTCAGTGTGTATGTGAGTATGTCTGTCATTGTATGTATTTGCATGTGTCAGTATGCCTGTCATTTTATCTGTGTGCATGTCTGTATGTAGTCAGTGTGTGTATCTGTGCATCTTCATGTGTGTCAGTGTGTGTACCTGTGTGTCTGAGAATCTGAGCACCAACATTAAATATAAATACACCCCTCCATTCAAACTTCAACACTACATACAAACACACTCTTGCATTGAAACATCAACACTACATACAAACACACCCCTGCATTGAAATGTCAACACTACGTAAAAACACATCCCTTTGTTAAACACCAAATATATATATATAAACACATTACATACATCCAAAAACCACCACTACACAGAAATGCATGCTTGCATTCAAACCCTAACACCACATGCAAACACATACACACAAACATACTCCATACAAAAACATGCTTACATTCAAACACACACACACACACAGTGCTAAATGCAACCCTGCAAGCACGTAAAATTAGTAGATCCCCAGCTGTCAAAGCATTGTTGGAGCTGCACGACAGATAGGGTTCTACCTTTTGTCCAACCTTGCAATTTTGGGGCCCAATAAAATTCTTGCACCAGGGCTCTTTCTACTTTAGTTCCACCACTGCGTGGGGGGGGGAAGGCGTGATTGCATGCAAGGGAGTGGGTCCATGGGGTCCAATCAATATTAAAGACAGCCCTAGCCAGAAGGAACATACTCTGTGTGCACCTTTAACCACAGGGCTGCCATCAGAAATTTTGGGGCCCCTGACAAAGCACAAGGTCTGGGCCCCCCCCCGCCCCCTCCCTCCCGGGCCCACCCACGCCCTACCTAGTCCGCTGACAATGATGCGGGACTGAATGTGGTGTGTATAGTGGAAGTGAATTAGAATGTGTGTAATGGATGTAGTGTTTGTGTGTATTAGATACTGTTTGTGCAGTGAATGCAGAGTGTGTTTGTGTAGCGGATGCAGTGTGTATAGTGAACACAGAGTATGTTTGAGTAGTGGATGTAGTGTGTGTACAATGATGTAGTGTGTGTTTGTGTAGTGGATGTAGTGTTTGTATGTACTAGATGAAATGTGTTTAGTGGATGCAGTGTCTGTAGTGGATGTAGTGTGTGTATTAGACGCAGTGTCTGTGTATAGTGAATGCAGAGTGTTTCAATTTGTGGTGGATGTAGTGTGTGTACTGTGAATACAGGATGTTTGTGTAGTGGATGCTGTGTGTACAGTTGATGCAGAGTGTATGTTAGTGTAGTGAATGCAGAGTGTGTGTCAGTATAGTGAATCCAGAGTGTGTGCATAGTTTAGTGAATGCAGAGTGTGTGTTAGTGTGTAATAAATGCAGAGTGTGTGTTAGGGTGTAGTGAATGCAGAGTGTGTCAGTGTAATGAATGTAGTGTGTGTGTGTAAATTTGTAGTGAATGCAGAGTGTGTGTTAGTGTAGTGAATGCAGAGAGTGTGCTAATGTGTAGTGAATGCAGAGAGTGTGCTAATGTGTAGTGAATGCAGAGAGTGTGTTAGTGTGTAGTGGATGCAGAGTGTGTGTTAGTGTAGTGAATGCAGAGTGTTAATGTGTAGTGAATGCAGAGAGTGTGTTAGTGTGTAGTGGATGCAGAGTGTGTGTTAGTGTAGTGAATGCAGAGTGTTAATGTGTAGTGAATGCAGAGAGTGTGTTAGTGTGTAGCGGATGCAGAGTGTGTGTTAGTGTAGTGAATGCAGAGTGTGTTAATGTGTAGCGAATGCAGAGTGTGTGTCAGTATAGTGTATGCAGTGTGCGTGTTAGTGTATGCAGTGTGTGTGTGTTAGTGTATGCAGTGTGTGTGTTGTATTAGTGTATGCAGTGTGTGTTGTGTCAGTGTATGCAGAGTGTGTGTTGTGTTAGTGTATGCAGTGTGTGTTGTGTTAGTGTATGCAGAGTGTGTGTTGTGTTAGTGTATGCAGAGTGTGTGTTGTGTTAGTGTATGCAGTGTGTGTTGTGTTAGTGTATGCAGTGTGTGTTGTGTTAGTGTATGCAGTGTGTGTGTTGTGTTAGTGTATGCAGTGTGTGTTGTGTTAATATATGCAGTGTCTGTGTGTTGTGTCAGTGTATGCAGAGTGTGTGTTGTTAGTGTATGCAGTGTGTTGTGTCAGTGTATGCAGTGTGTGTTGTGTCAGTGTATGCAGTGTGTGTTGTGTCAGGGTATGCAGGGTGTGTTGTGTCAGGGTATGCAGGGTGTGTTGTGTCAGGGTATGCAGTGTGTGTTGTTAGGGTATGCAGTGTGTGTTGTGTTGGTGTATGCAGTGTGTGTGTTGTTTCAGTGTATGTAGTGTGTGTTGTGTTAGTGTGTGTGTTGTGTCAGTATGTAGTGTGTGTGTTGTGTTAGTGTATACAGTGTGTGTGTGTGTGTGTTGTGTCAGTGTATGCAGTGTGTGTTGTGTTAGTGTGTGTTGTGTTAGTGTATGTATTGTGTGTGTTGTGTCAGTGCATGCAGTGTGTGTGTTGTGTCAGTGTATGTAGTGTGTGTGTTGTGTCAGTGTATGTAGTGTGTGTGTTGTGTTAGTGTATGTAGTGTGTGTGTGTTGTGTCAGTGTATGTAGTGTGTGTTGTGTCAGTGTATGTAGTGTGTGTGTGTTGTGTCAGTGTATGTAGTGTGTGTTGTGTCAGTGTATGCAGTGTGTGTGTTGTGTCAGTGTATGTAGTGTGTGTGTTGTGTCAGTGTATGTAGTGTGTGTGTTGTGTCAGTGTATGCAGTGTGTGTGTTGTGTCAGTGAATGTAGTGTGTGTGTGTTGTGTCAGTGTATGCAGTGTGTGTGTTGTGTCAGTGAATGTAGTGTGTGTGTGTTGTGTCAGTGAATGTAGTGTGTGTGTGTGTGTGTAAATGTGCAATCTGGGGGGAGGGGGAGAGGGAGGAAGGGGCATTTTAACATATTTAAAAAAAAAATTACATTTAATTAAATAGTTTCTCCCCCCTCCCTGCTTACCTTTGTCCAGGGAGGGGGGAGATTCCATCCCTGGTGGTCCGGTGGCATGGTGGGGCCCCCTGGGTTCCCTGTTACCGCAGAGGGGGCCCAGGCAGCACACAGCTTCTTCTCTTCTCTCCTCCAACAAATCTCGCGAGACCCGCGGAGCGTTGCCATGGCAACCGGGTCTCGCAAGATTTATTAGCAGAGAGGAGAAGAGGAGAGGCTGTGTGCTGCCTGGGCCCCCTCTTCAGTAACAGGGAAGCCGGGGGCCCGCGGCTGCACACATAGATAGCGATATTCGCTATCTATGTGTGCAGGGAGGGAAAGTGGGGCCCGAACTGCCAGAGCAGTCCGGGCCCCCCAGGGCCGCCGGGCCCGTGACAACCGTCATGGTTGTCACCCCCTGATGGCGGCCCTGTTTAACCACATTATACATTGGCCGCAGTAAGAAGGAGTGAATGTAGAGAGACACATGTAATAGTAAGAGAGAGAATTGTGAAAAAGAAAGGGAAGAAGGTTGACCAGCTTTACGGCACTTAAGCCAATAATTGGCATTGTATATGTTGATAAAAGGCTCATGTGTTGCTATTTTCAGAAACTAGACACATGTGGCATTGAAATGCAAAACACCAACATCATTACAGCGAACATACACATATAGATCCCATGAAACACGAAGTATGAATCGAAGTATGAATCAAAAATATACAGTATTGAATTTCGATTGAAGAAGTGGTTAGGTTGCAAAATACTGATTTCTGATGACCATGTTAGTGGGCATGTATTGGCCTTTGTCTACCATATTTAAATGTGAGTGATTTTTTTTTTTTTTTTTAGTTTAGTAAATACTGCATGTTATACAAAAAAGCACTGCACTATTTATGCATTTTTATTTATCTCTGTATATACTTTGGAAAGTTAAAAATAATTAGAATAATTTTATTTTAGAATGAGTACTTTTGAATGAATGAGTATGAAACATCACCTGACCCTTACACTTTAATACTTGCATTATGTACTATGAATTGTTTTCAATTTATAAGCTTTAAGTCTTGAAAAAAATATTTTAGCAATGAAGGGCAACGTCAATATTTTATGTTGGTATATTGCTTATGTGTTTTTGTGTATTTTAAGTGAGAATGCACATTGGTCTTTTCAATTGCAAAACTATCAGGGTCGTTTACTAAAATGAAAATTCAGAGAGAATTCACAGTGAAATTCAAATATAAGGTCAGTGTAACCAAACTGAAAGCATAGTTAACTTACAGAATGTTTCTATTTCAAGCTGTTTCAACCTTAAATTTGAAATTTACTTTCGAGTTTAGTCTATAACGCTGTATGTCTTTAATATTGTACTAAACTCGTTATAAACCTTTAGTTGTTTGCTATTTTGGTGTGGCTGGTCAGTTATGAAAAATCATGCTAGACAGATGATCCTGACAAAAAATGTAATTCACTAAAAGTTAAATCACTAAAAGTTATGAGTTAAATTAAGGTAATAAACACTGTAGAGAGTTTAAAATGAACTGCAAAATGTTTTAACTACCACTTTGCTATTTTTGCCTAAATTTTATAGATCTGTGTTCACCTTACAACCATTCCATGAAAACTCTGACGTTGACACCTGGCACTTTAGCTGTGGAATCATCCTGGCATACATACATACATGCATACATACACACACTGGCATGCATACACACATACACTGCTATGCATGCATACATACATACATACACTGGCATACACACATACACTGGCATACATACATACACTGGCATACATACATACACTGGCATACATACATACATACACTGCATACATACATACATACACTGGTATACATACATACATACACTGGCATACATGCATACATACACTGGCATACATACATACATACATACACACACTGGCATACATACATACACTGAAAAAGCAAGGATTATAGGCGCTCACTATAACGTGATAGATCAGTGAGGGCTGCTGTATACAATACAAGGATTCCCAAACCTTGTGTATTGGTGAAACAAAGAATAAAATATGGCGTATACTGTGCCCAAAAGTAATACGTACATACACCTCAGGGAGGGAGAGTTGGTAAATACCTCAAAGTAATAAAACAGAAAAACAATAATAGTGCAATACAGTATATTAAAGTGCAATATTTTGTGCTGGATAACTGTAGGGAAACCACTCACATAGGGTACAGCTATATAAGAGCTCTGCTTTGTTCAGCGTGGACGGTATAATCCCCGTCTACAGGATACAGGATGGTATCCTCCAGATCCTCCAGATGCAAATGCAAATAAAAGAGAGAAGCACTCTGATAGTGTAATATGTACTATAAACCAGGATAATAGAAGAAAGTATTGTACTTACAATTGTAGAACAAGACCTGCTCTAGTAATCACAGCATGGGTGGTACTATTCCCACCTGGCACCAGGTAGTCAACAGGATATAAAATGTAGGATTAAAATAATAAAAAAAATATATGTCTAAGTAGAATAAAATAAACTATTTATTATACATATAACATATAAATATATAGGCACAGAATGCCCAGAAAGAATGTCCCACTTAACGCATTTCGCCTCTCCAGAGGCTTTATCAAAAGTGTGGGGTGGTTTCCTCAATGTCCTGTATAAATATGGAAGAGTTGATTGCAGAACGCTACCTGGTGGATAGTTCTTCCGGTTCCGTAACGCATACCGGAAGTGATGCGGCAAAAGGAAACGGTCGGCAAGTTCCGGTCGCGATGTGCGTTCCACCGTGGGCAACGCGTCATAACCGGAAGTGACGCGGTGCGGCCCGAAACTCGGCGGTCATGTGTCTTCTGCTTGGAACGCACGCATCATCAAAAGTGGCGTGCATTGCGTTCCAAGCATAAATAACCTATATACACCATACATGGAGTAAAAAAAAATGGCAGAAGAAAAAGTGTAAATGAACAAAATTGTACATACATACAGAATATTAGTTATAAGAACATAATATAAGAAGCATAATAGAAAACATCAAAAGATAAATACAATTGCCATAAAGACATATCTAGAACACCAATTTAGGAATATTAGAATATAAAATCATATATATATATATATATATATATATATATATATATATATATATATATAATTACAATATTCAAAATACTTGATGATTATAATATTATGGCAATAGTGCTGGTACCAACATAGATGATACAAATAGGTATAATATAGTGGGAGAGGGGGAGATATGTTGCAAAGAGGGAAAGGTTTATCCATAAATATATTAAAAAAGGGTAAAAATTCCAGATAGGGAGATGGGCTAAGGCTAAGATAAAAAAATATTTATTTTATTTTTAAAAAATTATAAAAAATTATACAAATCAAATTCAATATTTAGACCTTTAGGATGAAGGGTATCTAGATAATATACACATTTCATCTCAGTCTTCCCAATCTGTTTGATTATATCGCCACCTGCTTATTAACAATTGCAATACCTGTGAACGTGAGTAATTTAGGGTTATTATCATGTATACAAAAGTGAAAAGAAACAGCGTGGTTGGCAAAGCCCTTTTCTATGTTTCTGCAATGCTCTGCTATTCTCACTTTGAGGGGTCTAATAGTTCTGCCGATATATTGAAGCCCACATGGGCATTCTAATAGATAAATAACATTTTTGCTGTTGCATGTAATAATATTTTTTATGTTGTATATTTTCCCTGTATTATTAGATTTAAAATCGGTAGTTACTTTAGGTGTTGGTTTAGTCGTCCTGCATGCTATACAGCAATTGCATTTAAAGAAGCCTTTTTTTGTCGTCATAAAATTATCCAGTTTTTTGGGGCTAGTTTTTGTGAATTTTTTGGTAATGTGCATCTTTAAATTGGGGGCACCTCTAAAGAATACCTTTGTTTATCGGGTATAATTTCGCCTAATATCTCATCTTCTTTTAAAAGGTGCCAGTGCTTGTTTAAAATGTACCTGAGTTGTTTATTTTTATTATTACAATCCATTACAATAGGTAATGTAAAATCTTGTTTTGCATCTTTCTTCTTTTTTTGCACCAATTTTTTCCCATTTAAAATTAGTCTCCTTAATCGTATCTTCTATTTTAGTATTGTTGTACCCTTTTTGTATAAATCTTTTCTTTAGATCAGTGTTTCCCAACCCAGTCCTCAAGCACACCTACCAGTCCAGGATTTAGGGGTGACCCAGTTGTGTCTAAGGTGTTTCTTCTTTTTTTTCTAAAAACACCTTAGACAAAACTGGGTAATCCTTAAATCCTGGACTGGTAGGTGTGCCTTGAGGACTGGGTTGGAAACACTGCTTTAGATCATATGCCTGTTTGTAAAAAATCGGAGTTTCGGAACAGTTCCTTCTGAGTCTCAGCAGTTGACTCTTGGGTATGCTGTCCAACCATACTTTATTATGGCAACATACACTGGCATACAGACACATACTGACATATATACACACACTGGCATACATACATACATACACTGGCAAACATACATACACTGGCATCCATACATATATAGGCATACAGACACACACTGGCATACATACATACATGCATACATACATACAATCATACGTACACTGGCATACATACACACCTCATTTTCAGCCTTACCATTTCGTCGCAGGAGGGTGGCTGGGGATGATGTGAGTCAGCTGCCTCTCCTCGTGGCCTTCATGCTTTCTCTCCACGGAGTAAAATGGGAGGAAGTGACCGGACGTCACTTCATCCCAGCAGCACTTGCTTTCCGGCTTGATTTTATTTTTAATTTTTTTTAAAGGGGCCCGGTCGCGATATTACAGCGCTGACCGGGCCCCTGAAGATAATAGGGCCCATTGGGCCACCTGATGGGCCCCATCAGTGTGTGGGCCCCGGTGCAGATGCACCGGCGGCATTTCCGCTGATCCACGTGGGGCCTGGGCGGCCGGGCCCCCCAGGGCCGCCGGGCCCGTGACAACCATCATGGTTGTCACCCCCTGATGGCAGCCCTAGACACACCACAGGATCCTGTTCTTCCCCTGCCGGTGAGGGATATACCGGAACTATACCTTCAACTTTCCTAATCATTGATGGTACCACTGAGGCCTTCTCAACATCTGAGCAGTGAGTTGGCTACAGCATGTGCCTTCCTGAAATGGAGGATGTATCTCGCACCACCAAAACCGGAGGCCTACTTAATGATACTATGACTCAGCTGGGTAAGCTTTTTGCCGATGTCTGGTCACAATTAGGCCATCCCCAAAAGGCCCACCTCAAATGCCACTGCAGAATATCCCATGACCATTGGATTTTCCTGCTCAAGAACAGGTCTTAGTTCTTAGGCCTTCTACAGAAGATTTCCAGGCTGTCTAATCTGCCAGGTAGCCTGCAGTGTCCTGCAGCTATTGCCATACACTTGGGCCTTTAGCCTTGAGGGGTGTGAGGATATGTATGGGGGTTAATTATAATTAATTAATTTATATTAATTAAAAATAATATATTCATAAAAAATATTACAATTAATAATCTTTATTAAAATATCAGGGGTTGACATTTTATTGACGGTATTTCCATTTAGTATTTAAAGCGAAGAGTTACTCAATGTTTTAACTATTTAGACCTGGAGTATGTTGTTCCAATTTAATATTTCATACATTAATATCTCAACTATTTCTAAAAATTATAATATTTATTTCTGTCAATAAGTGTAAATATACATGGTAATTAGTGAATACATTTTTCAATAATATTAAACAAGATATGGCATAGTACAGTATCACAATCTCAGTAGCTGTTTCAAACTCTTTAGAGTGATGGGATTGTTAGTTCATGACAATTTCAATCAACTGGGTTAGCATTTAGAATATGTTACTACTATACAATATGTTACTACTATACAATTGATTGAGACAATCAGCAAATAGAATGTTACCATTTCTTAAATTATAAGGAACCATTTGAGTTTATCAGCATAGGGATTATTATAATTTAAAGACAGATGTTCAGGATCTTAAAGAAATACAATATTAGTGTTTACTCTTAGTGAGATTTACAATGTGTGAATTGCTTGCTTATTGTAAACACCATTCATTAGACTTTGCTGGACAGAGTTTGTTATTTACTCAGGTGAGGTGATCTACACACAAAGTTCTATGGACAATGTTTTATCGAAAAACATTGTGCTTGAGGTCCACCCATCGTTTGACTCCGAACGGAGCATGCAAGTTTTGGGCCTGTGTTAATTGTGCTGCCTGCTAGTAGTGGATGAGGTGTGGTAGACCTAAGCCTCCTGCCTTATTGGGTATGTATAGGGTTTGTCTTTTTATCCTGGCGTGTCTGTTGGACCAGATGTACTTATCAATTGTTGTTTCTAGTGCTTTGAAGTCTAGTCCAGAGATTGGTATTGGGAGAGCTTGGAATAAGTATAAGGAGCCTTGGTAGAACATTCATTTTGATAGAGGCCAGCCTGGCCAGCCAGGAGATTGGCATGTCCTGCCATGTGGATATGTTGAGGGTGATTTTCAGTATGGTGGGTGTATAGTTCAGTGAGTAGCTGTGGGATAGATCTGCTGGTAGGGAGACTCCTAAATATTGTACATGGGTGGATTGTAGATTGAAGGGATATGTTCGTTGTAGGGCCTCTAAGGTGGGAGGGAGACTCTGGCGTATTCTTCTAGGGTCTGTAGGAGTGGTGGTAGGGAGGTTGGTGGTTCTGTGATCGTTATGAGCAGGTCGTCTGCATAAGCTGCGGTATTTTAATCTTCCTCGCAACTTTTAAGACCTTTTATGGTGGCATTGTGCCTGAGGGTTTGTAGAAGTGGTTCTAGGGACATGGCAAACAAGACGGGGGATAGGGGACATCCCTGGCGTGTGCCGTTGTGTATTGTGAAGGTGGGTGGCTGGGTGAGTGGAAGTAGTAAGTTGGCCTTTGGTGTAGCTTATAGCTTATAACGTTTGCAGCGATCTGGAAAGCTCGACGGGCTTTTTTTTTTTTTTTTTTTTAGGGTTGCGCACAGGAAGGGCCAGAGCAGTATGTTGAAAGCTTTTTCAGCATCCAGCGAAAGTAAGAGGGTTGGGATACGTCTCGTGTGTGCGGTCCATATGAGGTCATATGTGCGTCTCATATTTGCGCTGGCCTGTCTTGTGGGGATGAATCCAACTTGGTCTGGGTTGATTAACTGAGGTAGAAAGGGGCATAGGTGGTCTGCTAGGAGTTTTGTAAATAGTTTTATGTACACCTTGAGTAAAACGATTGGTCGGTAATGTCCGGGGTCGAGGTGTGTTTTGTTCAGCTTGGGGAGGAGGCAAATGTTTGCCTGTAGCATTTCTTTGGCAGTGGTTCGCCTGTTATTATGGCATTGAACATATTGCAGAGGTGTGGAGTCAACATGGGGGTGAACGTTTTGTAATATAGTCCCGTTAAACTGTTTTGGCCTGGGCTTTTATTTGGTTTGAGTGATTTTTTTGTCCCTACAAGTTCTTCTGGTGTGATTGGGTTCGTTAGCCTTTGTACCGCTTCATTGGGCAGGGAGGGTAGTGGGGCCTTGTCCAGGTAATGGTCAATTAAGGTTTTGTTAGCGATTGGTTTACGACGTGTGTCGGGGTCGTGATCGTATAGGGCTGTGAAGTATTTTTTGAACACTTTAGCGATTTTGTCCAGGTCTTCCGTTATGGATCTGTCCGGGGTGGCTATTTTGTCAATCTGTTTTTGGAGAGTTCTCAGTTTGTCTGCATGGTAGGAGAGTGTCGGCCTTATTTACCTTGTCGTAGAAGAATTGTTTTGAGGGCTCTAGTCGAGTCTTTCGCCATGTATTCTTTAATGTCTGTTTGACATTTTTTGATTTGCTCATTCAGTTCCGGTGTAGGGTCGAGTTTAAGTTTGGCCTCTAGGGTTCTGAGTGTTGTCAGTGTTTGTTCTAGGTGGGCTACCTGCATTTTCTTGTGTATGGTTGCCAAGTTGATTATTGATCCTCTTAGGACCATCTTGTGGGCAGCCCAGAATGTGCACTTAGAGTCCACCAAGTCCTTGTTTAGGTTGAAGTATTCCGACATGATTTGCGTGATCGATTGTCGGATCTGTGGGTTGTGTAAGAGGGTGGGGTTTAGCCGCCAGACCAGGGTCGAGTCGTGCATAGTATGGTGATCCAGGTGATGCGGTCGATGGTCGCGTTTTTGACCATGGGTGCCAGTGCAAGGGATATCAGGAAGAGACCGATGCCGGAGTGTGGGTGTGAGAAGAATGTGTAGTCCAGGGCGATTGTTCGTTGAATAGAAAGGGGGCATGTTTTTCGGACCACTATGGCTAACCCCTTTTGTTTGCCGTTGGGAGAGCTGGCGTAGTGCTTCATTCAGTAATGTCGGCTCAGGAGAGGAAACTGTTGAGCTTGGGTGAAATGTGTCTCCTGGAGGAGAAGTATGTCCGCTCTCGATCTGTTTGCCCAGCGCATGAATTGGTGCCATTTAGAGTGGTTGTTGAGGCCTTTGCAAGTGATTGATAGGCAGGTCAGAGAGATTGGCATGCTGCGGAATGAGTTATAGTTTGTAGCTTTTATGTACACTTATATGTAGTGACGGTGGCCTGGAGGCATGAGAGAGAAAGAGAAAGGCTGCTGCATATTGTAGGGGCCCTGCCTATGTGAGGGTATGTTGGGGGGCAGTTGTAGAGGGTGGGTTTTGATGGATGTGATTGAGTATATGTATGGGCCTGGCCAGGTGGGTACCCGCGGGTCATATCCAGGTGTCAGCCGTGTTGTTGGGTGTGTGCTGCAATGGCGCTAGTGTGGGCTTGCGTTCGGGTGCATAGGGATGAGCTTCCCCTTAGAGGGTCCGGTGGCTGTCTCCTCGGTGTTGGTCGGTGTTTCCTCGGTAGGCTTCAGGGGCTGGGCCCGGGCTCCTTGTTGTGGAGTAGGGCCTGTCAGATTTGGATATAGTCTGCAGGTGGTGTAGTCTCCCCTATATGTGGTTGTAGTTTGGTTTTTGCCTCATCGGGAGTGATCTGTGGTTAGTTGAGCTTGTGAGGTAGGGGCCTGTAGAGTTTCGCCTATAGAGGGTTTTTGTCCCTACCTGAGGCTTGTGTGTCGTATTGTCCATTTGTGTGTGTTTGTGTGACTCATTGGTGATGTGTTGATGGGCGTAAGCGGGTAGAGTGTGCGGTCCTAGTCAGTTTGTGCGGTCCTAGTCAGCTAGGGGTCCACATGGCCCAGCCAATTATAAACGTTTCATATACCTTAACTATTTACAGTCAGAGAGGTCTCTCCTGCAGTTGGTTGGTGGGCAACCCTGGACATTATATTCAATCAGGTACAAACCACCTATTACCAATTGGAGCAGACACCAACTGACTACTATCAAGTGCATTAAACACAGGGACTTCGGTCCAGGAGCTTAACATACTTCAGCATTCACAGCCAAATCATCTACAGGAGGTGTTCCAGCCTTGCTCCTACTACGCATATTGGTGAGATCCATCCAATTACCATGCATAAATTATGCTTACTACTGGCTTCCATAGTGTGTACACACTGAGACTGTAAATACATTTTTTCCATTAATTTTTTCTTTTTTTCTTTTTTTCATTTTTTTCTGCCAGCAAGAAACCTTGTTTATATATAGGCCTCCCAGATACATAGTGCAACTGGGCACTGTTACTACTGACTGGGTCGGACTCATTTGGGTCATTCTATTACAATATGGTGTATCATTGACAAACTTATTAGTTGTGATAGTGATAGGATGATTTATGTGTATCAAGTTGTTCAGCATTTCACATTTCTTTGACTTTATCATGCATATTATGTTAATTTCTAACACTATTCAGTGTGAATAAGCAACTCATCAAATATAAGATTTTCTCTTAGCGAGACATCCTGAGTGCGGTGTCATATTTTTATTTCTCTATGGCATCTACTCTATCTGTTGTGGCACATTGTTGCCATTACATGTCAGCTACCTGTCGTTCAACTGTTGTTAGTCTGGTGTATTGGGTACTTGTGGAGGATTCAAGCAGCATGATCTTTGTTGTTGCACCTTATAGTTGGGCGTCCTTATAGTAGGCTGTGTATGCCACTATTTGCTTATGCAGGTCTGCCAGCATGCTTTTGAGCAGATCTGCTGTAACTGGGTTCACTGTTTTTGAGTGTTTGGTGGTATTTTCTGACAGTAGACTGATCGATGGTCCCTCCCCAGGGCCAATAGAGGCTTCCTCCAAGGAGTATGATATTTAATTCCCAAAGCAAAATCTTGGCCCACATGACCTGTTGGGAGCTCCGTAGCAAATCCCCAATATCTTTGCTTGTAGGACCTTTATCGGCTATGGATTTTTAGTTTTTTCGGCCCATTATCTGCACCTAGAGTGGGTGCAAGGTGTGCTAAGTGTTGGCCCAGATTCCACCAGAAAATCACATTTTGTGCCAGTCAGGGTTCAGAGCTCACTATCCCTGCTAGCTCTGCCTCCCCACGCCTCTTTTTTTGAGTCAGCTGCCATATTTCTTTCTACTCAGATTCACTATTGTAACTTCTGGCAAAGATCTAAATATGCAAGCTTGTAGATCATTGTAACGGAGCTCCCTGTACCCCGGTTGGGTACCTCCGCCAAGGACCGCTTCCTAGCTGGAACAGGGGACAAACTGCAGCACTTCTGCCCACAGTCGCCTTTGGTTGACTGGGGTCCTGGAACTGCTCCCTCTTGGAGCCAAATGGGGATTTCACTCTAGACATCCCAGGCACTGGACGGCACTCAGTCCTGGGAGCTCTAGTCCTTACAAGGACTTTCCCCACTGAATTATCCACACTGGAACAGTGATTAGCCCTTTCCCCTCCCAGTAACCAGACAACACATAGTTCTGGGAGTACAAGCTGGAATGTGTTTAATGGCAGCCACAGCTGGCCTTATATGCAGGTCTGCATGCAAGGGGCACTCCCCCCTAGACCTGAGAGTAGACTACAGTAAAAACATGCACACAATTACATTAGCCCTCAGATCCAGGACACTTCCATACAAAACAAGATAATCTCTCCCCTGTGCCTGGGAGATAATTGAGTCAAGCACTGTATTAAACTCTCTCCAAGCACAAAAAAAAAAAAAAACATTTCCCAAAACCCCCAAAATACCGTAAAGATATATAAAACCCCACAAATGTTAGCCACGATCTGGGTGACCAAAATACCCCAAAATCACCCAGATCGGTTCAGGGGTTCAGGAATTTCCTGGAAGTCATAATTTTACCAACCGCACACATGGTTCCCTAGCTGAAAATAATTCCAAAGAGTCAGTAAAGCGCCGCTGGGGACCGACCGGGAACCGACCGGGAACCGACCGGGAACCGACCGGGAACCGACCGGGAACCGCAATGTCTTCATGATGAAAATAGTTCCAGGGATTTCATTGCTAAGTTCCCCAGAAGTCTAGTCGCGGTTTTAGTCCATGCGAACAAGAGGGCCACCACCATGTGGTCGAATGGGGGCCACTTCAGCTGTTCGTGAGTTTGAAGAACCATTGTCTAAAGTCCCAATAGCCACAAATAGGGTCTCTTAGCCAAAACAAATTAAAGGGGCCATAGTCATAGGGCAAATGGTTGGCAAGTAGTCCTCTCCAAAAAAACAGTGGCGAGGTCACTTTTGCCACACCACACTGCAACATTTCATTGGCCGATGTGTGCAAAGCCCTGCCCCCTGACCATCAACAGCCCTCCCACTGTACCTTGTGTCATCAGACTGCAAAGGAGTGGGAAAGAAGTACCCACTACGAAGGCTGCAACTCCTCATAGGTAGGACTTGCCACACATCATACATAGTTCTTGAGAATACAGGAAGTAAAGGTATAGGGAATTAGTATTACTCAGGAGTTAGATTAGATTGGTGTACACTGTGTGCTGGGGAGCTACTGAGGAGTACTGTCTCTGTGTGTGTGTGTATCTGGGTCTGTGAGTGTGTAGTTGTCTGTGTGTCAAAGTGTAAATGTGTAACTGTGAGTGTGTGTCTGCATGCTTGATTGTAAGTCTGTATCTGAGTGTGTCTATAGGAGTGTGGCTGTGGGTGTGTTTATAAGAGTGTATCTATAGGAGTGTATGTGTGAGTTTGTCAATAGGCTGGTATCTGTGAGTGTGTCTATAGGAGTGTATCTGTGAGTATGTCAATACGAGTGCATCTGTGAGTGCATTTGTGAATGTCTCTATAAGTGTGCATCTGTGAGTGTCTATCGGAGTGCATGTGTGAATGTGTCTTTAGGAGTGTATTTGTGAGTGAGTGAGTGTGTGTCTTTAGGAGTGTATGTATGAGTGTCCCTATCTGTGAGTGTGTTCTGTGTAAGTCTCTATAAATGTGTAAGGAAGCAGGAACAAAAAAAACCTTTAAGCGGGTGCAGATAGTGAGCTTGGAAGGGGTTAATTGCTAGGGGAACCTATTTCCTGATGTAAATTGGGGAGATATATTGCCTGGAAATAAGGGAATTTTAGGAGGGAAATGGTGAAATTCTGGGAAATAGTAGAGATGGTAATTAACTGTGTGGTGTAAATATAACCAACCCCAGTTAAAGGTAGAGCACTCAGAACCAAGTAACTCACCCTCACCCCTCCCCCCCCCACACACCCACCAGGACTTTTGAGAACCTGAGAGGGGGAATGACAAATAGTGCAGTATGTCAAAGTAGATAAGAGTGAAAATAATTGCTAATTGGGTTCACTCACATGGTTTTGAGCCTAATTAGGACAGGCTCAAATCACGATAACAGACGTGTATTACGATCACAAATTCACTAGATGATTTTCCCTCTAGCAAAAAAAAAAAAAAAAACAGTATCTGGTGTAGTATGTTAAAAAATATAGGTAAATGAAATTAATAAGTAGAACCGCTCACCTGGATTAGAGCCTTTGAACCTGGCTCTAAGTATAGTAGCTTGTGTGTCAAATAGGGGACACAAACCCCTAGAATTTATTGTGGTAAAATCACAACATAAAATAACAAATAACAAATTTTCAAACTTTTATCCTGTGGGTGGTCCCGAGACGCGTTACTCCGTGTCGGCTTTTTCAATTGATATGGAGTTCCAGTTATCCAGTCTTTTTTTTAAATTGGTAAGTAGAGTCCTTATTGGATGATTGCTTTGCGGTTTCCACCAACCGCTATGCTTCTCACAGCTGTAAATCAATCATGTTTAATTTGGCGGTTCTGGTTATGTCACATGGAAGTGGCGTATCGTTCTTCTTAATTGTGTGTATGGTTGAGTCTGCAGAAGCCATTTTACTAGATGCAACAGAGTCTATATAAATATATAGCCTCTCCCAAAAGAGGTGATTGGCAACAAATAGAGACAAATAAAAAAAAAAAATACATATTGTCAGTATGTTTAGCTTAATATCATATATATATATATATATACATATATATATATATGGCTATTTCCCAGTACATACATTGTGAGGCACAGTGTTTAACAATAGAGAAAATGTCACCATACTTACCGTAATTTTCTTTTTCTGGATATATCCATTTCAGCATTACGATAGGGTTAGCTGCGCCCACTTGGCTGTTTAGGACAGGAAATAAAGGTATAAATACTCTTCCTACCAGACCGGATCTCCAGTCTAGTTACAAGCTCCTAAAAAAAAAAAATATATATATATATATATATATATATATATATATATATATACAGAAGGGAGGGATGCAATGCTGCCATGGAGATATCCAGGAAAAGAAAATTACGGTAAGTATGGTGAAATTTTCTCTATTCCTGGATTATATCCATGGCAGCATTACGATAGGGTAATACCCAAGCTCAACATCTGATGGGAGGGAAATAAACAAGCACCCACCAATATTTGTAAATTCAGTTAAGAACAAGAAAACCCTGGACTGCAGAGTTTCTGGGAAACTTCCCAAAATGTCAAATGAGGCCACTTTCTTGGAGTATCCAATTTGTGAAATCTGAATAGAGAACAGAAAAAATGTTATAGTCATCTGGCTAGTCATGTGACCATAGATGTCACATGACTATAACCACCCATTTCTAGATTGCCAAATCATAATGAAATCAGCAACTTACAATATCCAGGAATCTAACACCTGTCCATTCCTGGACAACAGCATCAAATTATACAGATCTGAAAGATATACCAATAAATAAGCAGGAGAAATAAACCAGGCTACGGAATTAGTCTTAGATTATCATGTACAGTAAGAAAAAAAACACTTCCCCCCAGTCAAAGACAACTGCAGAGGTACCCAAATTAGTGTCCGATAGGAGGAACAGGGAATCAGACCTCTAACCCAACTAAGCATTGGCATCCTGTTAATTGCAAAATGGGAGGAAAAGGTATTAGATATAAAATAGCAGAGGAACTGAGGCAGAACCCAACCGTGAGGGAATAGGCCAGGTTAAACAGGAATAGTTTTAAGTCTGAGAACAACTACAGCATCAGGGAAGCTGCTAATTCTTCCAGTTTCTCAGAGATCGGAGACTGTAACATAACCTCCTAAAAAAAAAAAAATTAAATAGAACATTCTCTCAAGGAGAGAGACACTGACTGGATGCTATAGGAAAACAGAAATACAGGAACAATTCAGTAATGTAGTATCGTAATAGGTAGAATACTTTATAGTGACATCTGAGAATAGAAATTTCAATAAGAACAGAGTTAAATGAAATTGCGTGAGACATACCTTATTATGACACTAAGTTCAAGGTATCAAAGCATTGCAAATATCAGCATACTCTTTATACTTGGATTGTTCCAAAAACCATTATGAATGGTAAGACAAGATACGGTTACCAGCAGGTATCAGGTAACCGGCAAACAGTGGTTGAAAAAACGCAATTGAAAAAAGTTAATCAAACATGATGAAAATAGGTAGATAAATAATAAGTGCAAAAACAGACACATTGTCTGAACAGATACTGCATCTATCCAAAACATAATATGAAAATTCTCTGGACATTAAATCCGAAATATGGTAACGTTGGATCTCCTAAACCTGGAATTTAGAGATTAGCACGGTCTGTGCCACAACATAGGATAACCAGGCAGGATAATACCAGATATTAAATTGTACAACAGTATGACAACTTAAACCAAGCAGCACTGGAAAACATCCTGTTGCATTAAATATTCCTTTGTTATAAATAATAGCAGATTTTGAGTAGATATAAGATGAACTTCTTATTAGTAAATTATATAGGGCTTACCAGAGACAGTAGAACTATCTTTAGGATCCATTGTAATCCACCTTCGACTCCTCTGTACGTATGTGAGCAGTAGCAGGAGGAACAAAACCAATAACATTCCAGTGGAAAAGGTAATACGGAATAGAACTCACAAGATTGAATTCAGAGGCCCAAAGCTAAAACATATCGGCCGTTATGATTCACTACAGATTATACATAGTGAAACAGGATTCCACCACTGTGAAGGTTTAACTAAAAAAGGCTACAATTAAAATAATTAACCTAGCCCACCTTCAACATTTCCACTTGTCACTAGAAATAGAATATTTAGATCAAGCAAGTAGAAATTCACTTCTGGTAAGCGTGCCACAGACCTTCCAGGCCTGCAGTGGCAATCAAACCTTCAAGTCTAGCCAGCAGCATAGGACAAGAAACTTCAAGCCCATCAGAGTCATTTAAATTATTTGTGATTAAAAATATGAATGGAATTTGGGGAATCACTGTACAGAACAAAACCGACTTTATTTCGGACAAGAAACACAAGCATAACATGACAATTCTGGAACAGTATCCATCATGAATGAATCTAAGATGAAAATAATGTAATACTGCTCATAGATACCGAGTTATAGAATATGTCACACTGTAGATATACCGAGTTAAAGAGCATGCCACACTGTAGATATACAGACTTATAAAATGTGTCACACTGTAGGAATACATAACTATAGTAACACTTTAGACAGACAGATATAGAATGTGTCACACATAAACAAGACTCCTGTTTTCAGTGTCAGGACAATTCACAAGGCCCAGTAACACCTGCATTGCATCTGAAGTAATTAATTAGAACTGCAAGACTTTATTCTGTTACCGGGTGTGTCCTGCAAACTGCAATTCACATGCAAAAGGCTTTCTGGTATGACAAATAGAATGCCTTATACTGCAAGTAAAGCCTCACACCGAATCTAGTTACTTACCCTCTCTTCAATAAGAACTGTGCTCTCGACTTCTGCACGAGGCATAGCATATTTCACAATTGTTGGTCACAAAACTGCACTCAACTTATACACGAGATATACGGTAGGTAATCTTAAGAGAACAAAATTTCTATTTAATTCTATAAAAACCTTTCACACACCTTTAACCCCTTAAGGACACATGACATGTGTGACATGTCATGATTCCCTTTTATTCCAGAAGCTTGGTCCTTAAGGGGTTAAACCTGCTTGCCTACATGCTGAGTGTCACAACAACCAGTAATATAATGCCTTATAAGATCATTCTCTTAAAGGGCCTGAACTAGTTGTGATCACCACAAGTGAGAATAAATCAATCCACATAATGAATTAAAACCGAGGCAACAGTGAACTTCGCATTGGATAGAAGTGCAAAAAATAAAGAATATATTTCATTCTCTGAGGTAAGGCAGGCTGGAAATCACTGCAACATGTCTTGTTGTAAACCAGGTCCAGTGTAGACAAAAAGGCCAGAATTGATATTCCCTGAAATAAGGACTGCCAGAAATTACCCCCACAATCTTGTAATAACAAGGGCCATTGAACACATTCTCTGTGTTAAGTCCTGCTGGACACCATACCTACACATCTTGAAAAGACAAGGACCAAGGTGGATTTTCTCTCTGCTGGAAAACACAGTCACCTTTCTTGTTACAGACAAGGCCAGGAGTGGACTCTGTTGGAATTAAGGCCTGGTTGGAATCACTTGTCACACATCTTGTTAACACAAGGCCCATTATGGATAGTCTCTGTAATTAAGTCTGATGGAATTCACTGCCACATATCCTGTTAAAAACAAGGGCCAGTGTGGGCTTAGAATTAGGTTGAAAATTCATGAGAACATGTTCCATATAAATAGTGCTACCGCCAAGATCAAAGCAATATATGTTTCTCCTTGAGCACCATATTTTAAGGAAGTTCTCCTTCCGGACACCAGGAATACATCCTTCATCCAGAGACTTATACAGGGAGTGCAGAATTATTAGGCAAGTTGTATTTTTGAGGATTAATTTTATTATTGAACAACAACCATGTTCTCAATGAACCCAAAAAACTCATTAATATCAAAGCTGAATATTTTTGGAAGTAGTTTTTAGTTTGTTTTTAGTTTTAGCTATTTTAGGGGGATATCTGTGTGTGCAGGTGACTATTACTGTGCATAATTATTAGGCAACTTAACAAAAAACAAATATATACCCATTTCAATACCAATATAGCCACCTTTCTTTGCAAGGACACTCAAAAGCCTGCCATCCATGGATTCTGTCAGTGTTTTGATCTGTTCACCATCAACATTGCGTGCAGAAGCAACCACAACCTCCCAGACACTGTTCAGAGAGGTGTACTGTTTTCCCTCCGTGTAAATCTCACATTTGATGATGGACCACAGGTTCTCAATGGGGTGAACAAGGAGGCCATGTCATTGGATTTTCTTATTTTATACCCTTTCTTGCCAGCCACGCTGTGGAGTACTTGGACGCGTGTGATGGAGCATTGTCCTGCATGAAAATCATGTTTTTCTTGAAGGATGCAGACTTCTTCCTGTACCACTGCTTGAAGAAGGTGTCTTCCAGAAACTGGCAGTAGGACTGGGAGTTGAGCTTGACTCCATCCTCAACCCAAAAAGGCCCCACAAGCTCATCTTTGATGATACCAGCCCAAACCAGTACTCCACCTCCACCTTGCTGGCGTCTGAGTTGGACTGGAGCTCTCTTCCCTTTACCAATCCAGCCACAGGCCCATCCATCTGGCCCATCAAGACTCACTCTCATTTCATCAGTCCATAAAACCTTAGAAAAATCAGTCTTGAGATATTTCTTGGCCCAGTCTTGACGTTTCAGCTTGTGTGTCTTGTTCAGTGGTGGTCGTCTTTCAGCCTTTCTTACCTTGGCCATGTCTCTGAGTATTGCACACCTTGTGCTTTTGGGCACTCCAGTGATGTTGCAGCTCTGAAATATGGCCAAACTGGTGGCAAGTGGCATCTTGGCAGCTGCACGCTTGACTTTTCTCAGTTCATGGGCAGTTATTTTGCGCCTTGGTTTTTCCACACGCTTCTTGCGACCCTGTTGACTATTTTGAATGAAACACTTGATTGTTCGATGATCACGCTTCAGAAGCTTTGCAATTTTAAGAATGCTGCATACCTCTGCAAGATATCTCACTATTTTTGACTTTCCTGTCAAGTCCTTCTTTTGACCCATTTTGCCAAAGGAAAGGAAGTTGCCTAATAATTATGCACACCTGATATAGGGTGCTGATGTCATTAGACCACACCCCTTCTCATTACAGAGATGCACATCACCTAATATGCTTAATTGGTAGTAGGCTTTCGAGCCTATACAGCTTGGAGTAAGACAACATGCATAAAGAGGATGATGTGGTCAAAATACTCATTTGCCTAATAATTCTGCACTCCCTGTATGTTTACCAATACTTTCAGGTACCAATATTATACCGCTACCCCAAGGATCACACTGGCCGATATCCAATACCATACATATGTACACTGCAGTTTTACCGCTACCCAGAGGATCACTGCGGATTTATATCCTATGACATATGTGTATACACCATGCACCGCTACCATTAGGATCACTGCGGCAATAGTCTGAATGTTAAAATGCATGTGTCACACATATTAACCGCTACCACTAGGATCACTGTGGAATAATCATAGTTAAAACGTGTATAAATCACACACCGCTACCATTAGGATCACTGTGGTAATGTCATAATGCATGAGTCACTTATAAATAACCGCTACCCTTAGGATCACAGCGGATATAGTTTGCCATCACAATATACCCATATATTACCGCTATCCTTTGCTGCGGAATTCTTCAAATAGTAAGGATACAAGGCATATATTTACCACTATAGCTTACATTGGATAGGTTTTACCGCTACCCAGTGGTCTGATCAGGAGAATCCTTATGTACTTTCCAAAGAGTACAGCTAAACCCTCCTGGGTAAGAAGAGGTAAACCAAGTCCAAGTCCAAGTCCATGTCCATGTCCATGTCCAAGTCCAAATCCAGGTCCAAATCCAGGTCCAGGTCCAAATAAGGTAATGCAACTTACCTGAAACCATGTCCACAGCCAAGAGGACAGGAAAAAAGACTGGAGATCCGGTCTGGTAGGAGGAGTATTTATACCTTTATTTCCTGTCCTAAACAGCCAAGTGGGCGGAGCTAACCCTATCGTAATGCTGCCATGGATATATCCAGGAAAGAATATTATGCTTAATGGACACATCAGCAATATATAAGATGGTACTATGGATCGGAATGTAAAAAAAAATATCCAAATCTTATATTTAAAAAAGGCATGGTGAATAAGATAACAAAAATATATATATAGAATGAAAATATATATTAATAGTCATAAAATTGGAGGGAATACAAAAAAGTTATATATAAAATGTTTATAAAAAATGACAAAGTTCAAAATCACTATTTAACCCATGAGGTATCATTGAATTTAGATTAAAAATCCACCTGATTTACATCTGGCCTATTCGCTGGATCAGATCCCCCCTCCCCCTCTAATTTGGTATCATTCTTTGTATACCCATAAATTGGAGGTCACTTGGATTTTTATTATGCATTTTTAGGAAGTGTGATGAAAGGCCATGCTTTATCAAAACCATTGTTAATGTTCCTGATATGTTCTTGTATGCATGCATTTAAGGGATGGATGGTACGGCCAACATAAAAGAGACCACATTGGCATATGATGACATATATAACTTTTTTGTAATGGCATGTGATTAATTCATTTATTTTAAAAATCTGTTCCGAATTTTTTGGGTGGCGGAAATCTTTAATCTGTCTTTTTTTACTCAAAGTGTTTTAACACGCTCCGCAAGTTCCACAGCCAAAGAAGCTCTTTTTTACTCATTCAAAAAATTTGTGTTTTCTGTCTCTTTTATGTGGTTGTGGACCAACACACTATTCAAGCTAGGGCCTCCTCTATATACAACGGTCGTTTTTTTGGAAAGTATGGTACTTTGTAAATCGTAATTTTTTAGGATTGGCCAATATTTATTCAAGATCCTTTCACGTGCTTATTTTAACAATTAAAATTGCATATAAAAACTGGTTCATCCCTACTTTCAATTTTATTTTTCTCCTTATATTTTATTAGAGATGACCTGTCTTCTAATTTTACTTTCTCATAGGCTTTAGTCAGTAGTTCATCTTTATATCGTTTTTCTTTAAAATTGTGTATTATTTTCTGTGCTTGGTCTTGAAACATTGATTTGTCCGTACAGTTACGTCTGATGAAGTTGTGCTTTAGGAGCATTAAGTAGCCAAGGTGAAAAATGGCAACTATTCTCTTGTATGTAACTGTTTGTCTACTTTTTTTAAAATTAAATTTTCTATATAAATGTTAAGATCCAATAAATTGGCTTTGGTTTTACTATAATTTGTAACACGCGTAATTCCCCAATTATTTTGATTAAGTTGAGTTAAAAATGATTGTAAAGATTCTTCATTGCCCCTACAAATAAAAAAAAAAAAACAATCTATGTGCCTGCAATAGGTCATACGGTTTGTCTCCCATCTACTATCTCTATAAATAAATTCTTGTTCCCAATGGGACATGAAGAGATTAGCGTAGCTGGGAGCAAACCTTGTGCCCATCACATTACCATACACCTGAAGATAAAAGTTGTCACCAAACCAAAAATAGTTGTGGTGGAGTATCCAATCTATTCCCTCTATGATAAAATTGATCTAGTCTGGATGAAACCTCTGAGATTTTTCTAGCAATTCTCTTGTTGCTAAACAACCTTTATCATGTGGGATTATTGTATAGAGAGGTTACGTCGGATGGCACAAGATAAGTCGTCCTCCCACTCAATATGTTCTAAACCTGTAAAATACTGATCGTGTCTCTGAGGTAGCTAGGGCATTGTTGTACGGTTGGTTGCAAATTGCGGTCTATGTATTGGTACAGTCTGCTGGCAGGGCAGCATTAAGAGCACAGTGGGCCTGGTGCTGACAATTATAATGGGCCTAATTACGGAATCTTATCGACCAAAAACACTAAAACAGTCATACCTCCCAAGCGTCATGTATCTGATGGAGATGGTGCTGGAGGGAAACTCGTAGGATGCAGCTATAAGAAAACACACTCTATGCTAATTTCTCTCTAATTTATGCTCTCATCTTTCAAGTAAATCCATAACCCCTAACAGCAGTGTCCAGTGAAGCAGGAAGTCAATGGGCGAGGTAAAAGGGTGACAAGATCTGCCAAAAGGGGTGAACATGCCCAAAAAGGGGGCATGTGTGTCCAAAGAATTTAAAGGATAGCCTGGCATGAATGCATGTCAAGCTGCCTGCCAATCCTGCAGGCTGTCCAACTAAGGACATACCATGCAGGCAGCATCTTGAGCTTGGCATAAATGCGTCTAATGATGCGCTCACTCCATGCTTTCTAAGGACTGTCCCCTAGCACTCGCTGGTCCACTTGTCTTCTTACCTTCTTACTAGCAGGCAGAAGCTCCTGGTATATAGTCTGAGACAGAGAAAAGGTGTATGTAGTGAGTGTAGAAGAAAGGGGACATGCCACAGTGTTAGAGAGACCAACGTCTGCATTACCTAAACTAATTTTAATGTCAGCCAGTCCACACAAGTTTGTTCCCATACATCCCTCTTAAGCTTCCAAACTTAAAGGGACACTATAGTCACCAGAACAACTACAGCTTATTGTATTTGTTCTGGTAAGTAGAATCATTCCATGCAGGCTTTTTGCAGTAAACACTGTCTTTTCAGAGAAAATAACTCCACTGGCCGCTCCTTAGATGGCTGCTAGATGTGCTTCCTGGGGCAGTACTGCCTAGTGTGCAGCATTGCCATTCAGTGTCTCCACCCTCTGCATGCAGACACTGAACTTTACTCAGAGATGCATTGATTCAATTTATCTTTATGAGGAGATGCTGATTGGCCAGGGCTATGTTGGACTGGTGCTGGCTCTGCCCCTGATCTGCCTAGTTGACAGTCTCAGCCAATCCTATGGGGAAGTATTGTAATTTGCTCAGACCACCATTTCTGAGCCAGCAGCTGCAGAATTGAATACAAGTAATATTTTACTATATTTAGGGAGACAAGAAGGGGCCAGGGTGGTGGTTTTAACATGATAGGGTCAGAAATACATGATTGTGTTCCTGACCCTATAGTGCTCCTTTAAGCAAGAGTATGTGAAGAGTAGTTAAGGTTGCCACCTTTCTTGGAAAAAAAATACCAGCCTTAATCAGTTATGCGTGACATCACATGATGTAAATCACAAGGAGTGACATCAGAGAAAATTATGTAAAATCACCAACAAACTACTCACAGTTTGATTCTGCTGTATAGATGGATTGCTCCCAGTGTCTCAGTCTCGCAAGTCACCCAGTGTCTCAGTGTCCCTATGTATCACAGTGTCAGTGTCCCCATGTCACCCTGTCTCCCAGTGTCTGTGTCCCCATTTCTCCCAGTGTCCCAATGTCTCAGTGTGTCCCCATGTCACTAGGATACTGGGGACACTGAGAGACCTGGAGATACTGAGAGACCTGGGGACACTGAGAGACCCAGGGACACAAAGACATGGGGACACTGAGACATTTAGGGAAACTGGGAGAAATGGGGACACTGAGACACTAGGGACACATACACTGGGAGACATGGGGACACTGAAACATTTGGGGACACTAAGACACAAGGGACACAGAGACATGGGAACGCAGACACTGGGAGGCTAGGGGACACTGGGAGACTAGTGGACACTGGCTGGGAGACAGACACTTGGGGACAGTTGTGAACATAGACATGTGAACACTGGGACATATAGGGACACTGGGAGACATGGGGACACCAGGCACACTGAGACACTAGGGACACAGACACTGGGAGACATGGAGACACTGAAACATTTGGGGACACTAAGACACTAGGGACATAGACACTGGGAGACTAGGGAACACTGGGAGACTAGGGAACACTGGGAGACTAGGGAACACTGGGAGACTAGGGAACACTGGGAGACTAGGGGACACTGGGAGACTAGGGGACACTGGCTTGGAGACAGACACTTGGGGAGACATGGGGAGACATGGGGACACTAGGCACACTGAGAGACATGGGACACATATACTGGGAGACTTGGGGACACTGAGACACTAGGGACACTGGCTGGGGGACATGGGAACATAGTGTCTCTGTGTCCCAATGTCTCAGTGTCTCCCAATGTCTCTGTCTCACAGCGTCCCCATGTGTTTCAGCATCCCCATGTGTCTCAGTGTCCCCAAGTGTCACAGTATCCCCAGATCTCCCAGTGTCTGTGTCCTAGTGTCTCAGTGTCCCCTAGTGTCTGTGTCCCCTAGTGTCTCAGTGTCCCCATATGTCCCCAAGTGTCTCATTGTCCCCATGTTTTCCAGTGTTCCCAAGTGTCTGTGTTCCCAGGTCTCCCAGTGTCTGTGTTCCCAGGTCTCCCAGAGTCTGTGTCCTAGTGTCTCAGTGTCCCCTAATGTCTCAGTGTCCCCATGTGTCCCCGAGTGTCTCAGTGTCCCCTAGTGTCTCAGTGTCCCCATGTGTCCCTGCTGCCTTTCCCCCCATCCCTCACTTACCTGAGCTGTAGATCTGCTGTCTGGACTCTCTGTGCTGTGTAGCTGCTCCCCCACGGATCAGTGAGTAGTAGAGAGAGGCAGGGATATTCTGTAACTTCCAATCCCTGCCTCTCTCCAGACATCGACCCCTACTGGCCGGTGCTGGTATTGCAGAGTAATTTCCATTCATTCTGAGAAAATTACCTGTGTATTGCTGGTATTAATGCAATACCAGCACGGCCAGGCAGCCTCAAATACCGGCTGTGCCAGTAAAATACCAGTCAGGTGGCAAACCTAAGAGTAGTGTGTAAAAAAAAAAAAATATATATATTCAAATTTTTTTTTCAAGTTTTTTTTTTTTTTTAAATGGGCCTATTCCATGGGCCTGGGCCTGGAGCTGCAGCTCCATCAGCCCCTATGTTAATCCAGCCCTGTCTGCTGGATACCGACCCAATACCTGATATTATTGGTTGCCCCGGAGGTTTTTTCATATCCTTCGGGAGATAGTAAAATACAGGTATTTTAGTGTGTGGCATATTTAAAAACTCATAGTTTTTTTTTTTTATTCATTATGTCCCTTACTTTTCCTCTGTCTATCAATTGGTTGTAACTAAGTTTAATTTTGTTAGTGGGGTCCTTCTTAAGTATTTTATATCTGTTTGTATCACCCAAAATTCTATTTGCCTCCTTGACATGTCTGTATTCTCTAAAAGGACTATCCCTCCCTCTTTATCCGCTTGTTTAATTAGCGTATGATCGTTTTCAAAGTATTTGAAGGATACTCTCTCATTAAAGTTGAAATTGTGTTCATATGTATTCAGTCCCTTAATCTTATTGATTTCCTGCATTACCATTTTCTCAAATGTTATAATTTCTTCAGAAATGCAGAATTTGGGGAAGAATTTCGATTTTTCTTTTAAATCTGTGTGAATAAAATTGGACTGTTCTGTAGAGTATATTGTTGACTACCCAGAATATTTCGTATAAAACTTCTTGAGGCATAATTTTAAATCTATTAAGGTCAATATACATATTGAATTTATCTATGCCTTTCGAAGGTGCAAATTTTAAGCCCTTTTCTAGTAATGGAATTTGGGGTTGCAGTAGTGTCCTTTCTATCAGATTAAATATCCCATTATTTTTTTTTATTTTTTTTCATCAGTAATGTCTGTTTTTCCTTTATTTTCTGTATGTTTGCTCCTGCTCGATTTCCCCGTTGTCACGTATTCATCCGCATATAAAAATGTGATTAATGACCTTTACTGTTCTATCAGGAAAAGTTGTGCCAAGCAACATTACTGTCCTGACAGGAAAAGTTGTTCCGAGCAGCATTCAAATCCACAGAAGGGTTTGTGCTGAGCAGCAATTATGCAAATGGGAACCTGGTAACTGCCTTTGGGATCAAAGGCCGATTACAGCCTATCAGATCCAGAGGGGATGTATTTAGACCAAGTTCTCCTCCTTCTCAGTGCCCTGTCGTGGTTTCCCTAGTGGTTGTCCGAGAGCGCGTTCCGTATTCAAGTTTTTCTGGTTTTTGACTTTGGCTTTGATTTTGACTTCCCTTTGTTCTGGTATCCCTGACTTCTGGCTTTCCCTTATCGTTGTGTCTCTTTCTGTATCCCCTGACCTCGGCAAGTATGATGACAACTCTTTGGTATGTTAAGTCCGGCCATTCTAAGGCCCGGTAATATTACCTATTAGTCATCTGTGTGACACAATTCTACGTGCTGGATCAACTAGTAATCCTGACAATACGACATGGCCATATATCCTGTAGAATTGTGTCAGCACATAGGGAAAGCTAGTGGAGAATGATCACCGTATGGATCAGTTTTCCCAGGCTTTCAGTACGCCCCTTACTCGAACAGCGCATCTGCAACCGGCGGCTTCTCCAACTGTATCACCTCAGCCTAATGTACCTCCTGTAGTACATAAGGTATCTACTATCTCCCTATCTCCTCCCTTGCATTTCGATGGTAATATTCAAGAATGCCGAGGATTCATTAACCAAATTGAGTATCATTTTGAGGCCTCACCGGGATCTTTTCCCACTGACAGAGCTAAAATTGGTTACATGATGAACCAACTTAAAGGTAAAGATTTAGCTTGGGCTAATCCGTTATGAGAGAGTAGTAGGAGCACTGCAAACAATTACCAGGAATTTCTTGCAGAATTTAAACTTATGTTTGAACCATTAGGCAGGGAGGATGACGCCTCCACTGCCCTAATGCATATTAGACAAGGGAACCGGTCTTTCTCTGTGTATGCCATATAATTTTGCACCTTGGCTTCCAAGGTAGACTGGACTAACAGCAGATTAATCTCAGCATTTAAAAAGGCATTATCTGACACTACGTTAAATGAGATTGCTGCCAAGGAACTACCCGAAAAACGCAATGAGTTTATCACATTTATTATGCTAATTGATAATAGACTCAGCACCAGAAATAAAACCAGACATATGGCTTTGCCATTAGCACCTCATTTCTCCAGACCGGTTGTTCCTGACCTCTCTATACAGTCCGAACCCGAACCTATGCAGTTGGGGGTCACTAGAATGTCTGAGGCAGAAAAACAACATAGAAGAGAGGATCATTGCATATACTGGTGAAAAAGGAAATATGAGGAGTACTTGTCCCATACGTCCGAAAAACTACTGCCCCTAAGAACCTTAGGGGGACAGGTCTTAGGTGTAATGGATACGTCCTCTGGGAATAACATAAATAGATTTCTCCTTGATATTATGATCATAGATGACAAAAATAACTTTTCGTGCAAGGCCCTGATGGAATCAGGTGCAGCAGGAAATTGAATTGATATTAATTTTGTTAAAAAATAATGCCTATACCTATCAAGGAGAGAATATCACCTCTGCTTGAGGCTATTGATGGGAGACCACTCTCTCAACCCTTAATTACCCATGAAACCTTGCCCATTAACATGTCTATTGGTGCCTTACATAAGGAAAATATAATATTCCAAGTTATTGCATCTCCTTCTTGCCCTATCATATTAGGCTTCCCTTGGCTTAGTAAGCACAACCCTCATATCGACTGGGCTAATGAGGAAATATTGTAATGGGAAAAGGATTGTAATGGGAAGTGTATGTTACACCTCACCAAGAGAGTGGGTACCATTAAGTTACCCACTACTACATCTCAAATGCCCAAAGGTCCCATACAATACCGGGAGGTTAAGGAAGTATTTAATAAGAGTCAGTCCAATATATTACCTCCTCACAGGTCATATGACTGCTCCATAAATCTGTTACCCGGCGCTATGCCACCTAAAGGGGCAGTATATGCCTTATTGCCACAGGAGAGGGAAATAATGGAAGAATATATCAAAGACTCACTAAACAAGGGCCATATACGGAAATCATCCTCACCTGCTGGTGCAGGCTTCTTTTTTGTAGAAAAGAAAGATGGAGAATTGCGTCCATGCATTGACTACAGAGCATTAAATAAGATTACTGTTAAGAATGCTTATCCTATTCCTCTCATTTCCGAACTGGATCTCAGGAGTGCATACAATTTGGTAAGAATCAAGGAAAATCATGAGTGGAAAATGGCATTTAACACTAGATACGGGCACTATGAGTACCTTGTTATGCCTTTTGGGCTATGCAATGCACGGGCCGTATTCCAGGATTTTATTAATGATAATGATGTACTCAGGGATTAAATCTATTCATGTGTCCTGGGTTATTTGGATGATATCCTTATATATTCACTTGACCTTCAAACCCACTACAAACAAGTCAAACAAGTATTGCAAACTTTACTGGAAAACAAACTTTACTGTAAATTGGTAAAATGCTTGTTTGATCAGACTGAAGTACAGTTTTTGGGGTATAACATTTTTGCCTCTGGTTTTCAGATGGACACTAATAAACTAGAGGCTGTTATACAGTGGCCAGTACCTAGCAGACTAAAAGACATCCAAAGATTTATTGGGTTTGTGAACTATTACAGAAGATTTATCAAGGGGTTTTCTTCTGTAATAGCCCCCATCACCAATATGACACGTAAGGGGGCTAGTAGTATGGCATGGTCTAAGGAAGCTAGAGAGGCTTTTGAACTTCTTAAACAAAGGTTTGCTTCTGCCGACATACTAAGACACCCTGACACCAGCAAACCCTTCATATTGGAAGTCGATGCCTCCGGAACTGGGGTAGGAGCAGATCTTTCTCAAAAGGAGAGTCAGGACACCCCTTTGCATCCTTGTGGTTACTTTTCTAGAAAGTTGTCTCCCGCTGAGCGCAATTATGATAACGCACCCTACTCCAAGAGTGTGTGTGACGTAGTTGTGGTAGTGAAATGGTTAAAGTACACTATTTGTCTGCACTAGACCGGAAATAATGACAAAATCCCCCTTTTAACACCACCCACACTTAAACATAATAATATAACTATTACTATCTTAACACTGCCACCACCAAGACAATTTATAAATGGAGTGCCTTGGTCCCCCAGGTAAATCAACAATAAAACCCACCAAATATTACTTAGTGGGGCGGGGCCGGACCGCCGAGCTGGACGGTCGCAGGCAAGTGGAGCTCCTGCACCAAAAACCTAATGGTGAACCCAAAACCTGTATTTTTCTGGACCAACTGACCGACAGCCACGGCGCCCGACGCAGAAAGACTGCTGAAACCAGGGAGAGGCTGGCTCTCCGGGCTTCAGTCCCCTGGCGGAGAGGCTTTGGGTGTCTCAAGCAGAGGCCTTCTCCGGCGGTGAGTGGGGCGGACGGCCGCTGCCCCACTATCCTGCACTCCAGCATCCAGCCCAGAGCGTGCACCCGAGCGGATCCGGCTCCGTTTCCCCCCCCCTATGGACCGGGGGGGTGATCCCAGTCCTCACCCTAACAGCCTGCTCGAGCCACAGTGGACGAAACCGCTGCACCTAAAATGGCGGCCGCCATGTGCACAAGAGAGAGGAAGAGGATCAGCACCCTCCCTGTGCAAGCGACTGATACCGCGGCTGAAGCCCCCAGACACTGCCACGCAAGGGATTAAAATCCCTACCATCTACCCCAACAACCGTCCATACCGACATCAGCCACACAGGGGGGACAGAATTATCCTGCGACCTGATAACAGCAGGCTGCAAGGACCGGGCAGGGTGCCATGCAGGGTGCCCCTGCAAGAAACTGGACCTATCACTCACCCTTCGTCCAACCTGCCGCCCAGCGACCGCACGAAAACTACACTGAGCCTCCCATCACGGCTGACCCAGACCTCCAAAGGCCCATCCACGCCATAAAGCAGCTGCAGCCCCTGTGACACCAGCGTGCAACCCACAGAACAGCAGAGCTGAACAGCGGTTAAACGAGCTGAACTGGCACCGATTGGCAGTGGGACTCCCCTCCCGAGTACGGTCTCAAGACCATCAAATTGTCGGCCCCCCGTGGGGACACAGCGGATAGCCCGGGCTGGCATGGGTGATAATAACGACAGTATTACAGAGACTGTTGATACTACTAAAATGTATGAAGACAAAGCGACAAATGTTTAAAGTGACAACAGTTAACGCGACGAATGCTATTATTTCTGTGACCGATGAGAGCACTAAAGCGACTGACCATAGAATTAAAGCGACCGTTTATTGCCTGAAAGCGACTAACAAATATCTAGCATGACCATCATTTACAATGCCTAGGCCCTAACATGTCTGTACAGCTACTAAAATCCTAGCATGCGACATCTGTACAACTAGTGTAAACTATGACTAAGCCTTATTACCATATAAATCTATTGTGTAAGCTGACCTTAGGCTGACTATAACATAAAAAAAAAAAAATTGTGCCTGTTAATCACTGGTCCCGCTTGTTTAGCGTGGAAAATGCTTGGGGATTGCTTTCGGGGCACCTCATGCCTATCTGTAATATCTATGCGCACTACCAAAATAAAGAATTAAAAAAAAAAAAAATATTACTTAGCACAATTTCTATGTAATTACAAAAATACTAACTAGTCTCTTCAGGTAACGTGATTCTTAACCGGACAAAGGTAGAACTTAATAAATGAATGTTTATTATGAGCAAAAATAGTCACAGTGCATATAACAATATATAATAAACAAATTATTTACACCAACAGCATTTAAAAACAAAAAGGATAAAATAACAGAAGTCCTAATTACTCACTTAGGTTTTCAAAGTACAACTTCTGTCCAGGGGGTCTCTGGCAAGGAAGGATGATGGTGACTCACTCAAAATTAGATCTTGGCCCCAAGCAAGTACACTACCACCCTTCAGGATCACAGGAGATATACCCTGTGGATTATCACACCTCACCCAGGGGCGTACCTATAGTGATTCTAAGTGACCACCTCCTTTGTTCCAGAAACAATTAGCCAAATATAAACAACAAGCCACAGAAATAATAATTGCCTCTATGAATTTGTTATTGTTTTCCCATTCCATAGACATGTTGCACGCCCCGCCCACGATCCAATAGTACAGACGTCACAACTCCTGCCACACGGTTTAAGTTGTGCAACTCATGTTTAGGCTTAATTAAGAGATTGGGCTTGTCCCATTCCAAATATAATAAAAATGAGGCTTTATTATTATTTGGTGGGGTAAATATGCATGTTTTTGTCCTTCCTTTGGATATGAAACTGGAACAAAGCTAATGACATGTACATATCAAAGAGATTTATTCATCACTTACAAGTACATGCCAAATGGATGAAGAGACATTCAGACTTTTTCCAAGTGTAGAACCTCACACCTTGCAGAGCCTTAATTACTTCCCATCCATATAGTAAACTCCTTTTCACATTCCTATGCCATTCATACTACCCCTTCTGTGACCTCTGTGGGGGTTCCAGCTTCAAAAGATGTAACCCCTGTTGAGCTCAGCAATAGCATCTCTGTAATTTGTGCCACAAATTACATTAAAGGATAATATTTCATAGTGTAATAATAAATTATGCACCCTTGCCGTGACAGTCGATGCCTCCGAAACTGGGGTAGGAGCAGATCTTACTCAAAGGAGAGTCAGGACACCCCTTTGCATCCTTGTGGTTACTTTTCCAGAAAGTTGTCTCCCGCTGAGCGCAATTATGATATTGGCAACAGAGAATTGTTGGCCATTATCCTAGTGCTTAAAGAGTGGCAACATATTTTGGAAGGTTCCACAGATCCCCTTTTGATCATTACGGACCATAATAATTTGGCTTAGTAGGGGATGCTAAACATCTATCTTCTAGACAGGCTAGATGGTCTTTGTTTCTGTCTCGCTTTAACTCCCTTATAACTTACAGACCTGGTCCCAAAAATGTGAAGGTTGATACCTTGTCTAGACAGTTGTATTCTGAGTCTTTACAGGAACACGAGGCATCCCCTATCGTGCCTCCTGAATGTATCATTGCTTCTACTGTTTTTTCACTGTTTTCTCCCTTGCTTGGTGCTATAATGGAGGCTCAGTCTCAGGCACCATGCAATAAACAACTGGACAAATTGTTTGTTCCATTAGGTGAAAGAAAGAATGTGCTGAGGGTGTTCCATGACAATGTGACTGCTGGACACCCAGGTATCAATAATTCCATATCTGCGATCACAGGATCATTTTGGTGTGCTTCCCTTAAAAACGATGTGCAGGCTTGTTCCGTTTGTGCTGTTTCTAAGGTCCCTCATAAGCTTCCTTGTGGTTTGTTGCAACCACTTCCTGTACCTAGTGTCCCATGTTCCCACTTGTCAATGGACTTCATCGTTGAATTTCCAAGTTCCAATGGCTATACCATCATTCTTATGGTGGTTGACTGTTTCTCCAAGATGGCTCATTTTATTCCACTAAAAAAATTGCCATCCTCTCAAGACCTAGTTCTTATCTTTATATGTAAGATTGTCCGACTGCATGGCATTCCTCGCAATATTGTGTCTGATATGGGCTCTCAGTTTGTGTCTCGGTTTTGGAGGGCGTTCAGTAAACAGTTGGGCATTGAATTGTCTTTTTCTTCCGCTTACCATCCCCAAACTAATGGCACGGCTGAGACGGCTAACCAGTCATTAGAGTTATATCTGCGTTGTTTTGTAAATAGCACTCAAGATAATTGGTCTGAATTACTACCCTGGGCCGAGTTTGCTAGGAACAATGCTACCCATGACTCTTCTGGTCACAGCCCAGTCTTTGTTAATAACGGACTTCATCCTACTGTCCTGCCGGCTGTTTTCTCCGAGACAACTATCCCTGCTTTGGATGATCGCCTTTCTTCTATCTGTGATAATTGGACAAAAGTTCATTCCGCTGCGGCTGATCGCTTAAAGTTCTATGTGGTTAAACAGCGGGATGCCAACCCCTTTTACCAAGTGGGTGACAGGGTATGATTATCATTGCACAACATCAAATTAAAAGTTCCTAGTATGACGTTTGCACCCAGATTCCTGGGTCCCTTTCGTATCCTTTGGAGGATTAATACTGTGTCATATTCTCTGGCCCTCCCGGCTTCATTACGTATTCCAAATACCTTTCATGTGTCGCTACTCAAACCTCTTGTTTGCAATAAATACACTGTATCATGTGTCCCTCCTCCTCCCTTAGTTGTTTCTGGACAGGAAGAGTATGAGGTCTCTTCCATAATTGATTCCAGGTTTTCTCGGGGCACTTTACAGTACTTGGTGGATTGGAAAGGTTATGGACCAGCCAATCGTTCTTGGGTTCCGGCATCTGATATACATGCTGGCCGCAAAATTCATTTTTTTCATGTCATGTTGCCTCTCAAGACTGGTCCTGCCCGCCCGTTGGGCGTTCTTAAGGTGGGGGGTAATGTCATGTATTCATCCACATATAAAAATGTGATTAATGACATTTACTGTTCTGACAGGAAAAGTTGTGCTGCGCAACATTACTGTCCTGACAGGAAAAGTTGTGCCGAGCAGCAATCAAATCCACAGAAGGGTTTGTGCTGGGCAGCAATTATGCAAATGGAGACCTGGTAACTGCCTTTGGAGTCAAAGGCTGATTACAGCCTATCAGATCCAGAGGAGAGGTATTTAGGCCCAGTTCTCATCCTGCTCAGTGCCCTGTCGTAGTTTCCCTAGTGGTTGTCCGAGACCACGTTCCTGTTTCAAGTTTTTCTGGTTTTTGACTTTGACTTTGGCTTTGATTTTGACTTCCCTGTATTCTGGTATCCCTGACTTCTGGCTTTCCCTTATTGTTTTGTCTCTTTCTGTATCCCCTGACCTCGGCAAGTATCCTGACTACTCTTTGGTACCTTAAGTCCGGCCATTCTAAGGCCCAGTAATACATTACTTATTAGTCATCTGTGTGACACAATTCTACGTGCTGGATCAACTAGTAATCCTGACACCTGTCTTCTGGACTCCTTTGTCTCTTTCCTGGGATCTCTGAGGTAGTGTAATATTTGGGTCTGTCTCTTGTGTGAAGTGTCTGAAAACCTTCTTCTTGTGGTGATCTCTCTAAATGATTAAATCTGTTGTAGGAGAGATATTGGGTTGGTTCTTTTTTTTGAGGTGTGTCCTCTAGTAGATTGACATTCCCTATTGGGTATAGTCAATAGATTTCTCTTTGGTCTCTCTTGGTGTACATGATTATTCTCTCAATGTTGTCTTTCTGGAGTTCTATATCTCTAAGAGAGTTTTTTGTTCCCAGAATGTTCTATGTGACGTGTGAAAAGAAGGTCTTAAATCTATTGGTCTTTTATCTCTTGTCTTCCTTTGTATAGTGTGTGGGTCTTAAACTGACAGTTCTTTGGTCTTTGGATTGTCTCATTGGAATCCATTGTTCTATGGTTACTCCTTTGTGTGTTATGGTGGAGTGTGTGGTTTTTCGTATATGATCTTACCTGTTTTTTTGCATAATCAGTTTTATCTCTTCGGTATTTTCTTTATTTCAATTACTTTCTAGTTTTTCTAAATGTATCTGTATTTCCCTAGTTATTTGTTCATACTCCTCAGGAGAGGTATCTGAGATTAGAACATTTTGTAATTGATTAATTTATGTGTCTAGTTTAATTAGGGTATTTATCTGTCTACAAAAAAATCAGAACACATTTTTAAAATAAATGAATTAATCACATGCCATTCCAAAAAAGTTATATATGTCATTATATGCCCATGTGGTCTCTTTTATGTTGGCCGTACCATCCGTCCCTTAAATGTATGCATACACGAACATATCGGGAACATTAAGAATGTGTCCCGGTTCCCGGTTCACTCCTTAGGTGATATCCCTTTATACAGTGCTACTGCTCACCACTCTCCTTGTTTTGTGCTGTTCTTTACTTCTTGGAACATTGGACACTTCAGCTGGCCCTTGTTAGGCACCTTTATAACCTGGCCTCACCCTTCCCTCAGGGTTAGATCATTGTTTGTTCCTGTGGCAGTTTAGTCTCTGCATCCTGTTTTACTGTTCCTTTGGTAGTTTAGTCTCTACATCCTCTTTCCTTGTATCCTGTGACTCTGAGCTGCATCTTATGGATTTGCATCCTGTGACTCTGACCCGACATCATCTGGTCCTGTGTCTCTGGTCTTGTATTCAGTGACTTTGTTCCAGTGACTCTGATCTACATGCTATGGCCTGGTATCCTGTGATTTTGGCCTTACATCCTTTTGGCACTAAATGTATATGCTGCGGCTCTGGACCTGAGTCCCGTTTGTCTCTCATGGTGCCTGCCACGGTCCTGCCCAGTGTACTCCATTTAACCTACAAGACTGTACTTGATACTCTGCCTGCACCTCCCGTGCTAGACCTAGGTCTACTGTATATTTTGTATTTGCATTGTATTACTGTACATTGTTTGGTTATCTAGTGTCATTTTGGTTATTTCATAATGTACTTATTTGTACATTCTTATTCCTTGTGTTTGTCATTTCTCTCTGCATATTGGGTTCCTGCACTTAAAGGGATATTGCTGTCTCAAGGCAGCACCCCTTCCTAACCCTGACAGAATGGTTTTGAGGAGATGAAAGAAAAACCTTGGTGCAACAATAACAGCCTAGTCTATGGGATCGGATCCTAGGGTTATCGGAGAGGGGCGTGATGACGTAGGCGCGCGCTCATGCCAGAAGAAAGGGAACACACCTTGTTTGGCAGTCGGATGGAGCTCCGTGAATACTGAGCAAAGAAAACCAGCTGACACCGAGGGACGATACCACGGCAGCAGGAACCATATAAGCCTGAACAGGGTAACTGGCGCAACACTGAACACCAGACATGAAAACCCTGTGTAGCTGCATAAATCTGTGGTGAGAATCCCATATATGATTAAAGGGACACTCCAGGCACCCAGACCACTTCGGCTCATTGGAGTGGTCTGGGTGCCAACTCCCACTACCCTTAACCCTGCAAGTGTAATTATTGCAGTTTTTTTTTTAAACTGCAATAATTACCTTGCAGGGTTAAGTCCTCCCCTAGTGGCTGTCTAATAGACAGCCACTAGAGGACACTTCCTGCTTCATAGCACAGGTTTTCTGTGCTAGAGCGTCGCTGGACGTCCTCACGCTGTGTGAGGACCTCCAGCGTCGCTCTATTCCCTATAGGGAAGCATTGAAATTCATTTTCAATGCTTTCCTATGGGGTGCGCTAATGCGCATGCGCGGCATTGCCGCGCATGCGCATTAGGTCTCCTCGGCCGGCGGGCGAGATCAGTCTCGCCCACCGGCCGACGTATGCAGAAGGAGGAGTGGCGGGGGAGGAGGAAGCAGCGACGTGGGACCTGTCGCTGCCCCTGGTAAGTCACTGAAGGGGTTTTCACCCCTTCAGCAACTGGGGATTGGAGGGTGGGAGGGAGAGGGACCCTCCAGTGCCAGGAAAACGGATCGTTTTCCTGGCACTGGAGTTTCCCTTTAACTGCTTAATTGCTCAGCCCAGCTCTGCATAATATTTAATCTTAACACGTGGAAACCAGGAGAATAGCAGGTTTCTGACAAAGTTTTTTGTAAAGCTAAATACGTGTACCAGCAATTATGCTAGAAAAGAAAGATTAAACAAGATAAAGGAGTTAAGCAAGCTAGTGAAGCCATCTAAAAAAAAAATATATATATATATATACATATACATAAAGGCTCATTGACAAAGGGAAAACCATAAATTAAAAAAAAGGGAGAGTAATACATTTTACTACAGCTGAGAAAACCTGAAAAGGGTTAATGAAAAAACAAGTGATCTGAAGATTTGAGCTTCACCCGAATATTTGTAAACTTTACATCTCCATTACACCTCTACTGCCCTTATTTTGGTATATTGTCCCTTCTGAATGTTTATCAAGCTTGCCATGATCAAGTCTGATTATCCAACTATTATGGATATAAAATCTTTTTTTTTTTTTTTTTTTTTTTTAAATGTATTTGTTTTAAATGAATGCTGAAGCAGAAGCCAATAATAAATCAGTTAGAGACTTTACATATTTAGCAGAAATCCAACAGAGATCCTCTTTAAACAAGTAGTGAAATGACACACAGAAATTATAAAAAAAAACATAATTTGTATATATTACAATCAATAGATGTTTGTCATAAAGAAAACTATGTTCAAAAAAAAAAAAAGAGATTAAAAAGACAGATGAAAAATGGCATCTAAAAGAACAATAGAAAAGCATAAGAAAAAATAAAGGAACAATGTCAAAGATTCCAAAACAGATAATAGACTATCAGGCTTTTTCTCACCTACTGCCCAAACAGAACAAATAGAAATAACAAGCAATCTATAGCCCACCTGGCAGCTGAAATATCGGTGGAAGAGATTGATAGGGCCATTACCGTCCTGAAAGGAAACAAAGCCCCTGGCCCCGACGGGTTTGATGAGACCTACTATAAGACCTTCCGTAACATTCTCATGCCCCAATTGCACAAACTTTTTAATGACTTTAAGGGGACTGGGGTGCCAGGTGCGGACATGTCATTAGCAAATATAGTATTGTTACCCAAACCAGACAAAGATCCTCTGCTGCCTGTGACGATCCCTCCAACCACTTACCACCCTTCTCCGCCAACAGGGCCTCAAATACCGCGGGCCACCGTCCCACACTCTGACCATCCAGCAGGGACCGAACTCACATCAGATACATTAATTGAATGATGCAGAACCACTACTACAAACACTGGGCCTACCAAGGGACTCCCTCAACCAGACGGGCCAGAAGAGCACAGCTTCCCCGCAGCACAGGTGGGACCCGACCAGAACTGTCCCGTTCATGCCGCAAGGCCTCACACCCGATCCCTACATTGCTGTCACTACCTGAACTGGGCCTGGCAGCAGCATGAGATACCTGACATAAAGCCGCGGTCCAGAACGTCAAACATGCTGCACACCCACGAGGACTGTCATACTCCCCGTCATTTCCTAAATTTTAACCCCAACGACGACTGTTTCATTCTGCTGCATTACCGATTGTATTTTATTAATTACTTCTCTTTGAATTTAACGTAGAGGTAACCCAACTAACCACGCCACAGACTAGCCAGTACACATACCTTTTTGGGCTGTCAGACTCGGGCAGACTGCCCACTGACACACATCACATCTTTAGCCCCGCTGGGCAATATAGCTTAGTCATAATTTAATTTACTTGATACAGCACACATTTATACATTTATTGTTATTGTTTTTTTTTTTTTTCAATTTGACAATTTTTATTGCGTTTTAACCACATCCAACAGGGTACAGAAGAGAAAGGGACTGCATTCAAGGACATGGTAAACACATCTGTAGTCTTACAATAAGTAAATGTTTTCATATTTTATGGGGGTGGGGGAGAAGGGGGAGGGTTAGGGGGGGGGTTGCATCACAATAAGACAGTCAAACAACATATCGACATTGAACAGCTCAGCAGAAGTCAATCCTATACCCATATAGCTGCGATTACCGATCAACTCATCAACTCATCGACCACACAGTATCCTTCAATACAATACAACCGGGCCTCGTATATTACTTATTTAAGAGCCTTCCTGAAAGAGGGGGGGAGGGGGAGGGGGGTTACCATAGAACCGTTAGGTAGGAATAGCAGGCGTTGCATTACCGGATCTCCATGTGTGCCAGAGCTCCCAGGTCCTCCGATATAGGGAAGAGGGGGGGAACAAGGTTTTATATGATGTCTCATATATCCATTGTTTCTGCAATTCGTCTATCAGGGCCCCTTTGTTAGGGAGAATCGTGGATTTCCATCTCCTAGCAATTAATTGTTGTGCCGTTAAGGCAATGTGCAAAATCATTTTCTTTACATGTTGGGGGAGCTCTCTAGGGAGGTCAAGGAGTAGGCAAGATAACGGAGTAAATGCAAGAGGGTGGCGGGTAATAACCCGAATCAGGTCATGGACCTCGGTCCAGTAGTGAAGGAGCCGCGGACAGCTCCACCAAATATGGTACATCGAGCCTTCTTGCGTATGGCATCTCCAACATTTGGAGGAGGTGGAGGGGAAATTTTTTTGCAGCCTGGTCGGCACTAAGTACCACCGGTACAGTATTTTACGGTGTTGTTCTATGAGGGCAGAGGATTTTAGTAGTTTGAGTGGATCTGAGCAAATCGTGTCCCAAGATGTAAGTGGCCCTGTGCAACCCAGGTCATTCTCCCAGCGTTGAGCATAAATAGTGGTGGAAAAGTGGATATGGTCGGCTATGGAGCTGAGGCACATGGAGATCGGTTTACAATGCGGTAACACCTTAGCCGATAAACACAATTGTTCCCATCCGGTAATCTTATTGGCGTCTCTGGGGGTACCTGGGCAGCGTGTCCTTTCTCTAGACAGGTAGGATTTAAGTTGCAGGTATGAGTAGAGCGAGGATTGTGTGATCTCATATCTGCCTTGTAGATTGGGGAAGTCCATGAGCTTGTCAGCAGAGTAGAGGTGACAAAGGTGCGTTACCCCTTTCTGGTGCCACGGAGCTGAGTGAAATGTGGGGATAATGTAGGGGATGGCCCTGAGGGGGGTCGCTAAAGAAAGGCCCGGGGTGCTGCCCAATCTGGGTCTGTATTTGTCCCATATCTGGAACATCAGTGTCAGTTGTGGAGGGAGGGGGAGAAGGGTAGGCCTGGCACTTGGGGGCGTCCAGAGTATGTGGGGAAGTTCATGATTGCCCAGGAGGTCTCTTTCCAGTGATACCCACTGTGGACCAGGGTCGGAGACTATGTGAGGGATAATCGTAGCTAATACAGCAGCGTGGTAGTAAGCCCCATCTTCTTGGAGGTTGTAGGAGTGCAGCTGAAACCCTGGCCTTGCCACCCGCCCACACAAATCTTCCCATGTCAGCTTGTATTGTTTTGAAGTATGATGGGGGGAGATGAAGGGGAAGAGTGCGGAACAGGTATAACAGTCTCGGGAGTATGGACATTTTCAGCGTTGCTATGCGGTCAGACAGGACAGGTAGAGTGGCGACCAGCGCTTCAAGAGCTGATTACAGCTATTCCACACTGCGATATAATTAGCCGCTACAAGGTTCGCTGGGTTCTTAGTTATCATCAACCCTAAATATTTAAGGGAATCCACCCTCCAGTCAAAGTCGTATGCGTGGGTAAGGGTCTTGAGCACCTGGGCTGGGATACCCACCGGTAAGGCCTGTGTCTTAGCCGCATTTACTGAGTAGTACGATACCCGTCCATAGTCCTTGAGCAATTGGAGTAATGTGGGGAGGGAGACTAGGGGATTCTTGAGGTATAGTAGCACGTCGTCTGCGAACGCGCTAATCTTAACGTGTTTGTCCCCTAATTGTATTCCCTGTATCGAATCCGTGTGTCTTATACGGTGCAGGAGAGGTTCTAGTGCAAGGACGTATAGCAAGGGAGACAGGGGGCAACCCTGTCTTGTCCCGTTAGTTATGGTGAAGGCGGGGGACAGGAAGCCCGCGTGGTTTACCTGCGCTGAGGGTGAGGAGTAGAGGGCAAAAATCTGGCGTATCGTCTGTGGGGGAAACCCGTACTTGACCAGTACCTGCTCCAGGAAGGCCCAGCCGAGGCGGTCAAAAGCCTTTTCCGCGTCTAGTGCAAGGAGCAGACCACCCCGGCCCGACCTCCCCAGTTCCCGCTGGACAAGAGTCAGCTTTCTGGTGTTATCCAGGCCCTGTCTACCTTTCACAAAACCTGTCTGATCGTCATGAATCAGAGATGGCAAAATGGCGTTCAATCTGTTTGCAAGAATTTTTGCGTAGATCTTTGCGTCAGTGTTTAATAGGGATATAGGCCTATAATTCTTGCATCTGTCAGTAGGTTTATCGGGCTTGGGAATCGTCACTATGGTGGCCAGCAGCATCTCTGGGGGGAGTCTACCTGAAGAAGCTGTACGCCTGTACAGTTTTAGGAGCCGCGGCGCCAATAAGTCACTAAACTCCTGGTAATATGCATTAGAGAGACCATCTGCCCCCGGGGACTTTCTTGGGGGGAGTTGTTTGATGGTATGGGATATTTCTGAAACCGTGCTAGGTTGCAGGAGAGCCTGGCATTGGTCTACGGACACCTTGGGTAGTGTGATGTCTTCAAGGTAACGTGTTGCGTGTAAGCTTTGTGGATGTGGTATTGTGGCGTCTGTACGGAGATTGTAAAGTTTCGAGTAGAAGGCTGCAAATGTATTGCTTATCGCTTGCAGGTCTATGTGTTTACGTCCGTCGTCGTCCAGAATATGGGGTACCCTGGTTTGGGTCAGTCGTGCCCTAAGCCTGGCCGCTAAAATGTTTGTGGCCTTGCCGGACGTGTGATACGTGGTAGCTCTTAACTTATATAGGAGGCTGTTTTTTTCGGCTTGCATCTTAGCGATCGTCGAGTGTATCTCGTTTATTTTAGTTAAGTTTTCCTGTGTGGGGTGGGCCTTGTTATTCATGTTAAGTTTGGCTAGTTGTGCGTAAGCCGCCTTAAGTGTAGAGAGGTTAAGTTTTTTGAGATAAGAGGCTCATTTGATAAAAAGCCCTCGTACTACCGCCTTATGGCCACACCAAACGATATCCTCCGCAGTTTCCCCTGACTCGTTCATTTGAAAGTATTCTGTTAGTGTGGAGCGGACTAGGTCTCGAAAGGTCTCGTCTATCAGGAGGGAGTCGTTGAGGCGCCATTGCCCTCGGCCTCTAAACTGAAATGTGTAGTGGAGGTGGAGATGTACCGGACTATGGTCCGACCAGGTGATGTCACCTATCTGGCAGTCTTGTAATTGCGCTAAGGTGGTAGTGTCAAGGAAGAACGTGTCTATTCTAGTGTACGTGTTGTGTACCTTGGAGTGGAACGTGTAATCAATCTGGCTGGGGTGGAGGGTGCGCCATGCATCGTATAGGCCATATTGAGTAATCAGTTTAGAGATACCTTTGCATGTGAGAGCCATCTGGGTTTGTCTGCGGCCTGTAGGACGGGCTGTAGTATCCAGCACGGGGTGTTGGATAAAATTGAAGTCTCCGCAGAGGATGAGACCGCCTATTCTTGCCTCATCTATGGACAGGAAGAGGGTTCGTAGGAATTTCCTGCCTTTCGAATCTATGATTTTCTTGTGAAGCGTCAGGGACATGTCTCTGTGGATGAGGACGGAAACTCCCTTAGTTTTAGATTCGGAGAGTGAGTGGTATTGGGTTGGATAATGCTTGTTGTAGATAGACGGAGTGTGGTCTTTTTTAAAGTGGGTCTCTTGCACACATGCCACATCTACGCCTTCTTTCTTTAAGTCCCTAAGTAATAGGCTCCGTTTACCAGGGGTATTGAGCCCCTTAACATTCAGGGTTGTAATTTTCATAATGTTTTAAATGGTTTGATGGGTTACCATAGGAGGGGGAAAGTAGTCCCCTATCGTCATATACGTCCGGGGCGGGGGATGTAGTAACGTTTCCATGGGGAACAGCCGTATGGGCGCGTGGCGCCATTGATAAGGCGCGTGATGCTGGGTAGACCTTGGGGGAGGGGAGAACAACTAGGGAGGGGAGGTTGGTTCCCGCAACGGCGGGTCGGTCAATGCTCAGCCAGTCTGAGCGAAAATGTGGACTGGCACGTCCAGAACCACATGAGCCAGGGGCGGCCGGTGGTGTCTCCACAATCTGGAGGCACTTCGCATGGCTCGATCAGGGCTATTGCGAAGCTAGGGGGATTATTGTGCAACCTCTAGAGGAATATATCCTCAGCCACTAACTCTTTATTTTAACCTAAAAGTATGTCGCCTCAACCCTTGTCAAGTTGTAATATATGTCTGGTACAGTAGAATAGGCAGTGTGACATTCTAACCATAGAGGCTATACAGAAGAGTTATGGAAGTAGAGTTACGAGTAGCAAATTAAATATAACAATAAAACAATATAACAATATAACAACTTTTGTATATGATACCCTATATGAGAGGCACTACTGGTCTTAAGTTTGAGTCCAGTCCTGCGTTAATCTGGGGACTTTGGAAGGTGCTTGGGGGTCCGGCAATGGAATACCCCAGTCTTGCAGCTTTCTCCGGCCTTCCGCTTCTGTCTCCACGGCGTGTATCACACCTTGCTTCTGGATCAACAATTTCGCCGGAAATCCCCAGCGATAACCAATATTGTTGGATCTGAGGGTGGTTGATTTGCGGAATTGTAGAGTGGAAGCCGACAGGTCTGCGAAAATTTTGATGTTGGAGTAAGGCTCTGGGAGAGCCGCGTTTCTGCAGGCCTTTGCGATACGCTCCTTCACATGGTAGAAGTGAATACGGGCTATGACATCTCTCGCAGCAGAGGAGGGCAGATGATTTGGCCTGCGTAGCCGGTGGGCCCTATCAATTACAAGTAGGTCAGGATGCGTAGATGGGACCAATTCTTGAAACAAGTCGGACAAATATTTGTCCAGGTCTGCATTTTGCACGGATTCTGGGATCCCCCTGAATTGGAGGTTATTCCTCCTTGAACGGTCTTCCAAGTCTGCACATTTTCGTTTCTGTGCTTCTAGGGAGGACTCCAGCTCTTGCAGCCTATCAGCTAAGCTGTTATGTGCCACTGCAAAGTCGTCGAGTGATTTCTCCACGTGGGCTGTCCTCCCCCCTAGCTCTAGGAGATCTTTGTGGAGGTCTGCGGTAAGTGAGTGTATCTGTGCTTTGATGCTGGATTGGAGCTTGTCTGACATCTCTGTCATTAGTGCTCTCATTCCTGAGGCTGTGAGGGGGCCATCTTCTGAGGCTGAGCTTGGGGACGGAGGGAGGGAGTGTGTATGCTCCTCCGAGCGGTTTCCGCCGCCATCTTGGATCGGGCTGTCCTTACCCTTCCCTGACGGAGTTCTTGCCAGAAAAAAGGAGGCTTTCTCCGTCCTGAGCGATTTTTGCTTGGTCCTCTGGGACATACTGAAGTGAGGATTGGGTTCCCGTTGTAAATGTCGCTGGTTGTGCCGTTTAGTTCAGCCCCGGGAGAGTCGAGCCGCGGGAGCTTCACATACGTGCGACCGTTCTCCTCGAGCTCCAAGCCACGCCCCTATTGTTATTGTTTAAATTGTCTAGATTAACGGCACCCACATGCTGGCTAATCCCTGACCTGAAGCCCACTTGGACCCATACAAAATGTCTAGCACAGGGCTCCGAATTGGGACATTAATACACACCCACCCCCACAAGCTCTGGGGCTAAAAGACCCCTAGCCACCCAGTCACACTTGCAGGCCATGATGGCGCACTGACAACACTACAGACACCCAGATCGCCCCAGATGGCCAGATACATAGGCTACTACTCACCAGCACGCAGCAAGGTCATACACACCTACAACCTGTTAATTCTGCCAGAAGTTATTTAATCCGCTAGTTAAGCATGACAACCTGCCTCAGCTAAAAATGTTGGTATAGCTAGCAAACAACACACAACATGTTATTAATGCTTATTTTGCCGAAAGCCACCCATCCGACTTTCTCTCTTCACTCATACGTTTAGAACCAAACAACACTATAGGCTAACCGAATGAGCCTGTGTCTACATGTTCTTAAAACCTTTTAAAACAACAAAAACAAACAAGAGGTTATGTAATTCACCTATGAACAGTCAGAAACTAACGGTACACTGATAAGACTCAGACAGCAATGAGTTAATTAATAACATGGCCTGTTATTTAACACTTTACAACTTGCATACTTTTATTGTACTCACCTACTAGCCCTCATATATATGTATAAAAATGTGCAACATAATTCTGTCTTGCACAACAAAAATAAAGAATACATAATTTTGAGGCATGCTATCACTGATTTATGCTGCCCATTTAACATACCAGTCCTCACACCCTTACAGTAATACTACTGCTTACTTATCACCTGGCATGCCCAGCAGTACCATACACGCTGCTATGCTTGTTGCATACTACCTTGATGCCTCACATTCAGGGACACACATATACATTTAATGTACCTGCTCATTCCAGGTTCATTTGTTAAGCCTTGTTTAGAAATGTATTAATTAAGCCTGGTATTTAACACTTAAACGACTATATCTTGAATCGTTACTTCTTTTTATTTAAAAATATATGCAAACCCAACATGCCATGATACTGTTTTGCTATGACCATGGAAACCGAGCCTGCTGATGCTGTTGTGGCGATACAGGCACTGTTGTACCTACCTGCATATCAAAAATAAAGAATTATAATATATGTTCTAAATAGATCAATTGGCGGGTGGACCCGTAAAGAACAAACGTTGCTACATAGCATGGCTAAAACAGGAACTGCCCCACACTGCAAGCGTAATAAACAGAATCAAAGAGACTCATCTGATAGACGACCTGACAGCTAGAGTGACGGGTACGATTAAGGCATTACACAAATTATCGGAACAATGGGACAGTAGTCCTCTGGGCTCTTAGGCCACTCCGGAATGCGGGGTTGGGGGTGGGTGGGGGTGCTGGGGACATTTAGGGGAGAGAGAAAAGAACAAATAAATGTAGAATCCATCCAAGAAACTCATTGGAGGCAATATGACAGAATTAACTTTGGAGGTAAAAACTTCCCTAAAATAATTAAAGCAATTAAAGCATCTCTGAAAGAAAAGAAAAAAAAAATGTTGAGTAGCCATAATATTTTCAAAAGAAATAGAAATAGAGCATCAAGTAATAGACCAAGAGGGAAGATATATTATTCTACAATTTAAAATGAATGAATTAACATACCCGTTTGTCAATCTATATATACCTAAAACAAATGCAATACCGACTCTGAAACAAATCCTTAATAGTATAAATAAAATAAAATTAGGACGTACAATTATAGTAGGGGATTTCAACGGTATTTTAGATCCAAACATGGATAAAAAAAGTCTTAAAAGGACAGACAATGGATAAAAGAATATATAAACAAGCAAATGCATTATCAAATATTCTAACTGAAAATAACCTATTTGATTCATGACGGGTCTTACATCCAATGCAGAGAGATTTCACTCACTATTTGAAAGTCCATTTGTCACATTCCAGGATAGATATGATGTGGAGAGAGGGAAATCTCATAGATAATATAAATAAAATTGAAATAAAAACCAATACTTGGTCAGACCATGACTTTCTTATTTGGAAATTAAAAGATAAAATGGAAAATAAGAGACACCCCACTTGGCATATAAATGACTATTATACGACAAATCAAACATCAAATCAATTAAATAAATAATTGATTATTATTTCCTGGAAAATAACCCTGAGGATACAACTCCCACAACAAACTGGTGTGCGTTTAAATCTGTTTTAAGGGGGCATCTGATAAAACGTAATACTCAATTGAAAAGGAAAAGAGGATAAAGTAAAGCACAACTATATATATATATATATATATATATATATATATATATATATATATATATATATATATATATATATTTGATCAGATAGCTAATACAAATAAATCAGAAGTTTCAAACAAATACCAACTTGAGTTGAGGGAGGTACAAGAACTTATAACCCCAAAATTAAGAGAAAGAATTAACAAAAACATTGAAAAATGTAAATTAAAATACTACAGTAAAGGAAATAAAGCAGATAAAATACACTCAGCACATTTGAGAAAAAAGCAAACCCTTAAACGAATAACTAAGATAATAAGAAATGGGGAGACAATACTAACTCCAGAAAATGTAGGTCAAAGTTGTAAGGACTATTATAGCTATTTTTATAATTTAAAAGTGTAATATGATAATTTAAAAATAAAAAACTATTTGATAAGAGCTAATTTAAATAAAATATCAGAAACTCAGAGAAAGGATCTAAATCACACCATTGATAAACAGGAAATATATATAAAAGATAAACAAGATGGAGAACATAAAGACACTGGGCCCAGATGGTCTTAGTGATCTATTTTATAAAACTTTTAAAAATCAAGTGGAAGAACAACTGACCAAAAGTTTCAATTATAGTGTAATGTATATCTCCTACTGAAATGCCACAGGCTAACCTTTTGCCAATTTTAAAACAAGAGAAAACCCCTACAGTGGTTGAAAGTTATAGGCCAATTCCATTGATTAATGGAGATACTAAGATATTTTCTGCAATCTTGGCAAATAGATTGAAACATATACTGAATACTATAATACATCCAGACCAAATAGGTTTTGTTCCAGGAAGAAGTACCTCATATAACACAAGGAGAAAGCGTTCGACAGGGTCAGCTGGGAATTTATGAGCCAATCCTTACAACAATTTGGGATCCAGTGATGGATGTATCGGGCTATATTAGCTTTATACACAACACCTTCAGCAAGAGTGGTGGGACCAAATCTATGCTCGAACTGGTTTTCGCTTAGTAACGGCACCAGGCAGGGATGCCCCCTTTCTCCACTCTTTTATATTATGCCCATTGAATATTTTGCTAATTGTATAAGAAACAATAAGAACATTAAAGGATATAGAGGTAAAGAAGGGGAACAAAAAATGAATATGTACGCAGATGATTTACTGATTACAGTTTCAAACCTGAGCAGTTCAATTGACTATCTTATGAATGAGAAAGAAGAATATGGACAAGAAGCAAACTATAAAATTAATATTGACAAAACAATAATAATGGAGGGGCGTGGCCAACCGCAGAGCTTAATGGACGCACACTGATACAGCTCCCTGAGACCCAAGCTACAATCCACAGCGATCGGAGATTTCTCCTAAACATGGGCAACCACAAATGACAGAATTTATCACAGGGGCAATCGGGGAAGACCCCCACAACAAAATCAGGCGCTCTTACCCGATATTTTAAGGACACCTCGGATCGGGAGGTAGAGGCCGCGTCTGGCCAAACTAAAATGGCGGAAACAGACCAGGCCGCGGATATGCAACCCTGCAGCCCATCTGCCTCTGATTATTCATATAGATCCAACGACTCAACTCCGGACCCGGACATCAGAACGCTGCTTAAAAACTAACCATCTAAAGAAGACTTGCAGACTATGATGGGGAAACTGGAGGCCACCTTCCTTTCCAAAATGGACGCCATGGGCTCGGATGTACGCCAGCTGGGCCTCCAAGTCACTGAGCTAGAGGAAGAACGAGACGTGATTCAAGCTCAGGTATTAAATATGGCCACAACATTAAATTCTCATTTACTGCACCTTGCATCCACCCAGCGACACATAGATGATTTGGATAACCGGGGTCGTAGGAATAATCTGAGGATAAGGGGTATCCCGGAATCCCAGGGTGAGAACTTAGAAGTTATACTCTCAGAACTGTTTAATCTCATACTAGGCGAACCTAACACCAACCAAATTATACTTGATAGAGCACACAGATCGCTACGCCCGAGAGGTATCTCCCCTGAGGCACCCAGAGACGCCATATGCAGGGTGCATTATTTCTCAATTAAGGACAATATCCTAAAATCGTTACAAGACACTTCTCAGCCCTTACTGTTTCATGGACACCCGATCCAAATATACCCCGACCTATCATGGTATACATTACAAGCTCGAAGAGCTTTAAAACCAGTTACAGAACTTCTAAGAAACAGACATATTAAATATAGATGGGGGTTCCCATTTGCCTTAATAGTCTCCAATAAAGGAAATATGCTCACAATCACTTCCCCGCTGGACGTCCCTCCATTCCTCAGGGCTCTTGACCTACCGGATACCCAAGTTATGGACTGGAACTCCCCACAGCCTCAACAAGACGTATCAGTAAGCTTACCTCAACGACAAATTTGGCTTACTGCAGCTAATAAAAGAAGGAACGATCAAAGGTTCCAATCACCCCTTCAAAAACCCAAGTCGAATAGGGAGGACATAATTCGCCACACTCTGGAATCCCCTTCATAAAGAAACAAAAAAAACTAAAGGAACCTTGCCGAATTGCGTATTCGACACCTCCCAGGGCAACCCAGCTTAAGCTAACACCGTCCAACAAACCCACAATCCCTCCCCCCTCGCCCCCTCTATTCCAATGAACCTACAACGAATATTCCTAATGACAAAAATATACTGTCACCTACTTGCTATCCAGCCTCAATAGTAGAATGGGTTTCTGGACCACGTCAACTGGCAGCAAAGTATGTACCCGGACCCAGGGAGACAAGTAGCCCAAAAGAGACCGCCAGATACTTACCCTGCTTCAGATGCCATTCAGCTTGATCAGAGGACATTAATTTGACCGTATGTATGGAAAATTGCAGACACCACCTCATGGACCTCAATCACACTGACCACACGACCCACAGACGACAACCCTCTGAGCAGAACAACGCATCTTCGCAACAAGAAAATACAAACTATTTGCAAACTTCCATATGCAAACCATTTGCAAACTTCCATATGATCATGGCATGGCTCACAGGGATATTTCTGGACGCTCAAGTTGGTCCCATACTACACAAGACTATGATAGATTATTTAAGCTCAAGCCTTGCTCTCTCCAAATGAAGCTGCGGCTCAGGTCTTATCACCAGTACTATTGTAATTTATAATGCTGTGACCTCTTTAAAATGTTTTGTTTTACTTATTTTAGGAAACCTACAATAGTGGGATCCTGATATACTAGGCAGGTTGCAAAGATGGGTGAAATACCCTTACTATATATTGCAAAAGGGAAGTAAATAATTTAAAATGTGTCTCTTTAGTTATTTCTCCCCTACACTCTCTTTCCTTCTCCCCTCCTATATTTTCCCTTTCCACCCTCAGCCCCCTCCATCCGCTACTTAAGGTTGCTATAACATTACTCAAACCTGATCTCCAAAAGGTTACTTAATTCTAAAGGACGTAGCCCAGGGTCATCTGCCTGACCACAAAACCCCTCATTGTCTAGGACTCTATCTTTTGCGTCGCGATAGAGGACCTCAACTCTCGTTCTTGAGAGAATCTCTCAAAGTAGAGACAACTCCTTCGCCCCAATCCCCTAACGCCAGATTCCAACATTGCTATACCCCAACTGCAAACCGCAGAATCCCTTAGGGACCCATCAACGGACCAAGGACCCCAACCCATAATTCTAAGTAGCGGCACAACAGCCGCCCTTGGTTTAGTTTAGAGGGTCCTCTGACGATCATTACATCGCGCAAACTTTTATTCGCTATTATTATTGAAACGTTTATGTTATAACTGTTTATAGACAAGTTGGTTATAGAATTCAACATTACTCTGAACGTATATTGTTAGTACAAGGCACACTTGTTATACTACGGTAGGATACTGCACTACCTTCCTCATAGTACATTCTGACCTTTCGGTGATTAATTATACACCTACGTAGACAAACTCATTGCAACTACGCTCAATACACTGAAAAAGCGCAAGCATACTGTTACATTACCCTCATCCCCAGGACGTTAACTATGGCTTCCATACAAATAGTAACACAAAATGCCAGGGGCCTAAACACCCCAGAAAAAAGGTCCATAGCGCTCTCTGAATTCCGTAGGAATAAAGCGGATATAGTCTTCCTTCAGGAGACACATTTCCGCAAAGATATAGCTCCTACCCTGCGCAGTAGAGAATACCCACAAGGCTTCTACGGGCACTACTCAGAATCTAAATCGAGAGGGGTAGCGATTTTAATTGGGAAACAGGCACACTTCACACCCCAAGAGCACTTGACAGACAATTCAGGTAGATTTGAGTTTGTAAAAGGGAAGGTTGGCAACACTCAAATAACCCTGGCCAATCTCTACCTACCGAACAGAAAACAAAATCTCTTTTTAAAGAAAACACTCCGTAAACTTTCGGATTTCCGAGAGGAAATACTAAGAGTAGGAGGGGACATTAACATCTCCCTAAATGGTGATCTAGACTCCACTGCCAAATTGCAACCTCACACAACCCTAATTCGGCACCAAGTTAACACCACATTATATGAGGCCCAATTATATGACTGTTGGAGATTCATACATCCCACACAAAAGGATTACTCTTTTTTCTCACCGCCGTCAGGGAAATATTCCGGAATAGACAGCCTTTTCCTCCAGCACAGATTCTTGCACCTAATCACTGTGGCTGAATACGGACCGATCACTTGGTCGGACCATGCACCGTTGATACTGATACTAACCATTCCAACCCTCCTGAACCCCTCGACACAATGGAAATTAAATGACTTAATATTAAATGACACAGACACCATAACACAACTAAAAAAAGCGGCCGACCTGTATTTCCAAGAGAACACGCACCCAGACACCAACCCTTCCATCCTATGGGAGGCTCACAAAGCGGTCATGAGAGGAGAACTAATCCGCATGGCCTCCTCCTTAAAGTGCAAGAGAGAAATAAGGATAGAACAATTAACACGTAAACTGAAGGCCCTAGAAAACAACCAACAAAAACACGCCCCTCCCATTGATAACTATAAATTGCTTGTAACCACAAGATCGGAACTCACAACTCCTTTACAACTACACGCAAAACGTAGATTGACATTGACAAAACACCTATATTACTCAAAGGGAGGTAAGGCGGGTAAATTGCTTGCACAATCCATAAAGCAAGATAAACAATCCACCTTCATTTCAGAAATAAACACTGGAGCGGGGAAGATAACACGGAATATGCCAGACATAATCAAGGAATTTCACCAATTTTACACTAATCTGTACAACATAAACAAAGTCCAGCCAACCACGGATGAAATCCATACATACTTACTAGCCAGAATTAAGAGAACTCTGCCATCTAACGAAATCGCTTTCCTAGACGAACCGATCTCAGTGGAAGAATTTAAAAACACGGTCAAAGCACTCCCAATAAGCAAAAGTCCGGGCCCAGATGGGTATACCGGAAAATACTACAAAATTATGACACACACACTGGCCCACCCCTTTGTCGCGGCGTTTAATACCCAAAAACTGTCCAAGTGCATACCCCGGTCGGCATTGGAAGCGACAATCACCCTCATTCCTAAGCCAGGTAAAGACCCTACAATGTGCAGTAGTTACAGACCGATCTCTCTCATAAACATCGACCAAAAATTTTTGACGAAAATCATGGCAAACAGACTTAAAGCTCTGTTACCGAACTTGCTGCATCAAGACCAGGCGGGTTTTGTGCCTGGCAGGGAAGCAAAACATAATACAATGAAAATAATCAATCTAACACACTGGGCCCAAAAACACAAAGTACAAAGTATCCTGCTTGCCATAGATGCCGAAAAGGCATTTGATAGGGTTAATTGGGCACTACTCACACAAACGATGAGTAGTCTGGGATTTGGGCCGTGCTGGCTGGTAAGGCTGGCTGCGATATACTCAGTTCCCACAGCCAGACTGCGTATCAATGGCCAGCTTTCACTCCCTGTCACAATCACGAACGGCACTAGACAAGGGTGCCCCCTCTCCCCACGCCTTTTCATATTGGTTCTTGAACCATTCCTCCAAGGAATAAGAGACAACCAAGACATAACAGGCCTACGGATAAACGGGCACGAAGGTCATGGCATTTGCAGATGACCTCCTGTTCACCATATCACACCCACTCTCTACAATACCAGCCATTATAAAAGAAATGGACACCTACAGTAAGGTCTCTAACTTTCAAGCTAACATAACAAAATGTGACCTAATGCCCATATACACCACAAAAGATCTAGACACCCAATTACAGAAGAGGTTCCACTTCACGTGGGCGGCTGACTCCATCAAATATCTAGGAGTTCTAGTCCCAACCAAACTCCATCAAATTTACAACCTAAACTTTCTCCCCTTACTGACCGAAATCACCAAGGACCTACAAAGCTGGAATAAACCCTGTTTCGGATGGTTCTGTAGAATCAACATCATAAAAATGAATGTTCTACCTCGACTACTCTATGTTCTCCAAACGCTCCCAATACTGCTACCCCACAGTTTCCTCACAAAAGTTAAATCAGTACTTATGAATTACATATGGCCCAACGCCCATCCGAGAATAGCCTACATGACGCTGATTAAAAACAGAGATAACGGAGGGTTAAATTTGCCTGACATCGATACTTATCACAAGGCTATTCATCTATGCAGAATTTACGAATGGACCAAAACAACTGCACCAACACTTCACTGGGTCCAACTAGAAAGGGCATTCTCTGACACCCCCTTAGAGATCAGCCCATTGCTATCCAAAACACGTTCGACCTCACACTCACACATTAACTCCCACCCCACAATTAAAGCCACACTACAGTCCTGGCACAAACTGACAAAAACTATGTCAATCTCGCCATTTCCTTCCCCATTATACCTGCTCACACACAACCCAGACTTCCAAAGGGGGGACTCGGGTTCAACCTATAGCACCTACCATGGGGCAAAACACTACTGCTGCGTGACGTGACTATAGACAACAAACTAAAAACTCTGATACCCGACGAATCCCCGACCTGGAACCAAAGACTGCATTATAATCATTTATCTCACTTTATCACAAAACAGGCATTGGTTCCTAAGGAGACTAGGTCACTGACATAGTTGGAACAACTATGCTTGGATCATCAGCACACAAAAAAGATCTTATCTATTATGTACAAGGTGATTATCGATGCACAAGAAGTAGCACCTCCCAAATGTACCCTCAAATGTACAGACAAATTAAAATTAGACTATACGCAACAACAATGGAAATCGATATTCCAAACAATCCACAAGTCGACTACGTCCACCCTGGCCCAAGAAAGTAATTACAAACGTGTCACACGCTGGCACTACACGCCAGTAAAATTACAACAAATATACACTTTAGAAAAAAGTGAATGCTGGAAATGCCAGCACAAAGAGGCGAATCATGCACACATTTGGTGGGTCTGCCCAATTATAGCAAAGTTTTGGAGTAGGATCCACACACTCATCCAACTGATTATGGGAGTCAACATCACACTTGCACCTCAACATTTCATCTTCCTACTACCACCACCAGGCTTACGCAAAGAACAAACCATCCTCTTCAGACATTTAGTCATGGCAGCCACACAACTTATACCCAAGTATTGGAAGCAGTCACAAGCTCCATCTATTAGAGAGTGGATTCTCAGAGTAGATGACACCAAACAAATGGAAGGGTTGTCATACGCCATATCCAAGAACTACAATTTTTTCTCCAAAATCTGGGACCCTTGGACCAAAACCATAATATCATAATAACTTGACAACACAGAAGAGGACTTCTCCTCACCTCATCCCCTCCCCCCCCCCCCCCCCCCACACACAGGATATATTCTCACTATTATGACTTCTAGGACGTTACTTAGGTAACAAAACTACTTAAGAATCCGGTATCCTTATGGAACATTAAAATTCTTACACGGAGACTGTCCACTAAAGTCAACTCTCCGCAACAATGCTGTTACTACTCTTACTGTTCACATTGATTATTCTACAAATGTGAAATCTAACTGCTTGCATGTAAGCTCTGTTTACTAATGTGTCAAATTGTAATATGCTCAATCACTGCACATGTCTTTCACTGTTTGTATACTTGTGTCAAATCTTTGTATGCGTTGAGTTAAAAATCTGTATGCATTATCCTTCTTCGAAAAAAAAAAAAAAAATGTCAAATAAAAAAAAAAAAAACAATAATAATGGATCTTAATTTACATACAGATTTAAAACAAGATATTAGAGCTAAATACAGATTATCTTGGATGAAAAAAAGACATGACCTATTTAGGGATAAATCTAGCAAGAGACTTAAACAATATTAGAGATATTAATTTGTGGTCACTATTACGCCACACAAAAACTGTACAAATATAAAAACATCATGGATGGGAAGAATAAATATTATCAACTCATATATCCTCCCTAAATGGCAATATATGTTTAGGATGATTCCTCTAAACTTTTCCGATTGGTGGCTAAATCTAACTCAGAAGAGTATTATAAATTTAATTTGGCGTGGGGAAAAACCAAGACTAAATCGAAAACATTCTGGCACAAACTAACATGAATGGCGGAATTAATTTCCGTTAATTAAGAATTCCTTCTTGGCTAGTATGTTATATTAAATATATATAATACTCAACTAGGTAATCAAGAAAAAGAAGCATGGTACCAAACTGAATCTGAATCTTGTCAGACAAAAGATTTGAGTTCTCTGTTATGGCAACCTAAAGACTTGAATAAGATAGTAATAGCCAGAAACTCCAATACTATTTTGGATCATCTTTTGGGTTTCTGGATTAGATTAAAAAACCAATTGAGTAGACAAAACAATGATTTACACTGAGCGTTGAACTAACAGCATAAGAGAGCCTCCCCCTTAGATGACAGATTGAAGTATGTTTGTTTTCTTTTTCTTTTTGCTTTTTAAATGTACCGTAATATGTTTTGTATGTTGTGTATTATTTTCCTTTTCGATACATACTCGACTGTGAAAATAACTGTATGTACAAGTAATATGTATAAATACAATATGGACTAGTGTAGATTTATCTGTATATAAAAATGGATAACTAAGAATGGGTATGATGCACCCTCAGACAAAATAAATAAATATTTTATTAATAACTAGTACATATAGATGACTTAATCGGACAATAGTGATGTAGTCTCAAATGTATATGTGAAAGCAACATTTATTTAAGAAATATATTAAGATAGAGAAGAATACTGTGCAATATTGCATGTCTGCTTTTGTAATAATGATAGATTTTTATTATGTCTATATTATGTCTAAAAAGTGAATAAAGATATTAAAAAAAAAAATGGGTTTGAGAAGCATAGCCTTTCACGGCACTTCCTAAAAATGCATAATAAAAATCCAAGTAACCTCCAATTTATGGGTATACAAAAAATAATACCAAATTGGAGGGGGGAAGATCTGATACAGTGGATAGGCCAGATGGAAATGAGGTGGATTTTTAATCTAACTACAATTATACCTTATGGGTTAAATAGTGATTTTGAACTTTGTCATTTGTTATAAACATATATCGGTTTTCATATATATATATATATATATATATATATATATATATACATATATATATATATATATATATATAATATTATTAATATTTTTTTAATGTATTATCTTATTCATCATGCCTTTTTTAAATATAATATTTTTTATCAATTTTTTACATCCCCATCCATAGTAGCATCTTATACATTGCTGATGTGTTCATTAAGCATAATGTTCTTTGTTAAACACTGTGCCTCACAATGTATGTACTGGGGAATCACCATTTGTATATTTAATATTAAGATAAACATACTGACAATATGTAATTTTTTTGTTATTTGTCTCTGTTATTTGCCAATCACCATTTATGGGAGAGGCTTCATATTTATACATACGTGAGAAGCATAGCGGTTGGTGGAAACCGCGGAGCAATCATCCAATAAGGACTCTACTTACCAATTTAAAAAGAAGACTGGACAACTGGAACTACATACTGATTGAAAAAGCCGACATGGCGAAACGTGTCTCGGGACCACCCACAGGATCGAAGTTTGAAAATTTGTTATTATTTGTTATTTTATATTGTGTTTTTACCACAATCAATTATATTCTTCAACCATACCTTTTCCTGTGAACTCCAGAACCAGGTGTTCCAGTCACATAAAGAAGGGTTTGTGTCCCCTATTTGACACACAAGCTACTATACTTAGAGCCAGGTTCAAAGTATCTAATCCAGGTGAGCGGTTCTACTTATTAATTCCATTCACCTATACTTTTTTTAACATACTACACCAGATACTGTTTTTTTATCATTTTGCTAGAGGGAAAATCAGGATATACCATCTAGAGGATTTGTGATCCTAAATACACGCCTGCCAGAGTGATCTGAGCCTGTCCCAATTAGGCTCAGAACCATGTGAGTGAACCCAATTATTAATTATTTTCACTCTTACCTACTTTGACATACTACTTGAGTTACTTGATTCTGAGCACTATACCTTTAACTGGGGTTGTTTTTTACACCACACAGTTAATTACCATCTCTACTATTTATTTGTGCTAAGGAGTGAGATAATTGCACATCGGTGGTAGCAGCACAGATTTTTTTCACTTCTGTAGCATTACTGCTATAAGTGCCTATATACACAAAATCTCTACTATTGTAACAAATTCTGTGAAATGTCAGGACCTACACTTGTTAAGTACAGGGGTAATTGTCAGGAGGCTGTTGCCAGAAACGCCTGCCATTGTGCTAAGACCCGCCATGTAGAGCCTTGTTCATTGGTTAAGAGCTTCAGGTGAGCGCTGTTAGCCAATGAGCTAGGCAATGTGCAACTGAACAGACATAGCTCAGTTGCACTAACCAGAGTTTTCTTGCAGGACCCTCTGGCAGCAGGAAAGGCAGTGGTGCATGTCTATCAGTACCTATGTGGATAGTTAATACAATGTTAAAAAAAACTCTGCACACCAGTCAAGCCATAAGAATTGCTTTTCCTACAAAAATCACAAATTAGCTAAATGCATTTTTCCCTGTGTATCCCTGCACCGGCCCTGCCTGTACTCTTGTATGCTAGACAGATTCCACATCTATAAAAACCTTGCTCTATATTTAAGAAGTGTTTCTTTAAGGTATTATAAATGTGGTTCTTTTCAAATGCTTGTCCTATCTTTTTTGCTCATGTATGTTATTTTTTTTTGGTAGAATTCTGTTTAAAATTTGATATTTTAGTAGAAGAGGCCAACATGTATAAATGGCTTTATTGCCTTTGTGACTACGGTTATTACAATTGCAAATAAAAAATATATTTTTTATTGTAGTAATAGCTTACTATCCAAGGAACATAATGATCTTCACAATTATTTAGTAAGTGTTCTTGGTACCCTTTTTTCTATAAAAAAAAACTGTTTTATTTTTTTTTGTGCTTGCCCAACTTCTGTGTCCTTGCAATACTTAATAATCTTTGCTAATTGTCTTTTAGGTACACCCTTAAGCCATGGTTTATAATAGCAACTCTTCAACTCTTAATATTAATAAAGCTCCAAATTATGTTCCTCTTACCTGTTTTCCCTCGTGGTCCTGGCTCCTGTTCTACGCTTACCTGACCGCTTACCAAACAGTTCGTTAACCCATTGCCTCCTCACGGCGTCCTCGCAGCCTGGTCTCAGCGCCTCTAGTGGTTCTAAAAGCGTAAGTCAAAATCCTTACCATAAGGCAACGGTCGCAAAAGTTACACGCTTTCACGGTAGGGGTTTCGTTCGTTTACAATTGGCGTTCAGTTTAATTATCTGTCCATTTACTTGCACGCCGTTCGGCACGATTTTGTTTGTTAATAACAGGTCATATACATATTTCTATCGTATGTTAAACCGTTAAACCCCACGGACGCAGCCATTCATTTAATTTCTTACAGCGATGTATGTTTGTTTTATTAAGCCAGATTATATGAATTGTATCTAGGGGGCTAAACAAACGAATGATAAGGTTTTACAGTGTATCCCTCTCCGTTCGGCGGTAAGTTCCTGGCATGAGACTGTTCACAAATTCTCAGCCGATTAGCCTGATTATTAAAGTCAAATGCCCCTATTGGTTAAAAAGGATACTACAGTTATAATTTATGCTCATGAGTTAGGACAAATTCAATGTAATTATAGACAGGTTTGATATAGCTGATTTTGTCCTGATACCATTCTCACAGGTTTTCATTTTGGGAATTAATCTTTGAATTGTGACAACTGTGTCAAAACTAGTTGTCTTATTAGGTTGGTAATTTGGTTACAGTTACTATTATAGGTTTGCTAGTTTATATGTTGGTTATTTAGTAGGCATTTAACATTTCACTTGCCTTAGGTACCTGATCTTACAGACGGTTGCTTTAAAAGCACGACAAACCCGTCATATGCCTTTTCATATTATCACTCCTCATCATAGTATCTGGTAGGTTCCTTTTATTTATTCGTGCCCACGATCTGGCCAGCTAAATCTATACGCACAGCTATTCATTCATGTTCGTATCTATAGGTCGCAGCACGCATCTACTGCCACCTTCTCGTTCATATTTTTCTACATAACATCTCGTCCTGACTCAAACTTTATCAGGTATGACATCATAACCATGTACCTTTCTAGTTTTAGAGTGGTACTGGCCTTTAAGATTTAGATTGTCCAACTAGGTTCTGTTTCCGGTCTAAATCCATAAGCTTGTGTTCCCGAGAGGTCAACACCCATCCTCATACTCGGAGGTATACGCCCCTCGGGCCAAATCATAGTTAGACGCCTTGCATGGTCGCATAGAGAGGGCCTCCCATGTCACTCCCATACTATCTTATGCTTTAGTTATCACCAAGATGCCAACACCCCTCCACAACGTTTCGGTGGCCTCAATTTCCCTTCGGGCCAACGCATATGTAGTGCCTCTCACGCCGCTTGGCAATTAGCCGGGACTCACCTGTCATGTTTCAAATAGCATAATTGTTTTGCCGCTTGGTATCTAGCTAGCCTGCCAGTACCTTGCAACTTCACCCTAGAATAATGATTAAGTTGCTTTATATATTTTCAGTTATGCTCAAGTTCCTGATATTCCTGAGGAGCAATCACTTCCCAGCATGCCCGCTAGGTCCGGTACTCCAGCCCAAGGAGCTGATGTCACTAGTCCATTTTCCCTGAGATCATGGAATATCCCACTCCTCAATCAAAGTGAGTTAAAAGCCAAAATACATTTATATTTTAAGGTATTTTGGCTACTTTTAACTCAATTTGATTGTGCCATTTTACTTTTTTATTCATTATTGTTATTTTTGCTTGGTATCCTGATTTTATTCTTCCTGCTGAGTATCACTCCAAAGACATCCGAGGTGGGGTTATACCACTAATGCTTAGTCATTGAGCAGTCTGCCTGCTCAATCCTATGTGAGTACACATTTTATTATTTATACTCCTTATATACTATTTTATACAGCGAGCACTATTAGTTGTCTCTCTTCTCTCTTATGATCTTCATATCGGTAAAAGACTTAACCCTCTACATGTATCCCACAAGCAGGGATTATACCGCTGTACACCTTTCACACTAGAGCTGGTTCAAACTCTACTAGACGTGAGTAGTACTATATTAGACTCTGTTGTGCTACATACCATCTTTACCAGACGTACTGTCCTATCATCTGTCTTTTTCTTCCACATACAGATTAAAAGACCAATACTTCCCTATGCATCCTATAAGCGTAGATTGTACCGCTGTATGCCATCCACACTAGTGCTAGAGCTAGTTCAGCTCTACTACATGTGAGTAGGATTAACATAGATCTCTTCTTCCTGCAATTCAACCCAGACATATTTGCACTACTATCTTTTCTCTCTTTACATACGGATCCTGGAAAGCCGTCTTCACTTGATCCATATAGAGAATATTCCTCCACATAGACCGTCGGTGCCCCATCAGGCCCAACTAAAGACTTTGTTTTGGCACCACTTATTCTTTTGGACTTGGTTCATTTTAGCTGTACAATAGTCAGCTTTGGCACAACCTTCTTCTGTCTTGTATTGTGTGTTACCTTTGTCTATAGAGCCTAGAGGGAACCCTATTTTTAGGTTGTTGCCTCCTACTTTACCTATTTATAGTATTGGTTTATTTTAGTGCTGTTTCCTTCTTTTGTATATTCCTACTTCACGTATCACATTAGACAATCACGCATTCTCTGATTTACTTATGTGGCGGTTTTTCCTTACATCTTGGAATGGGCGGGCCATGTTTATTCCGCCCCTCTCTGACATTTCACCCACTCTTTGGACAGATGCCGCGGCAAACTCTGGTTTTGCTGCCGTCTTGGAAGATCAATGGCTTTGGGGTTAAGTCCATGCCCAGCTTCTCCACTACTTCGGCCTTGTTTGAGTTATATCCGATCGTGGCAGCTGCCATTGCCTGGGGGCCAAAATGGTCCAATCACTTGGTCAGATGTTATTCAGATAACTTAGCCACTTGCCACATTGTGAATAAAGGCCGGTCTTCATCTTTAGTCATCATGAGATTGTTGCGGAAACTCACATGGGTAGCAGCCACTTGCCAATTTTTTGCACACACATCTCAGCTGACCATTTGGTTTTGTTTTAAGGCTTTCTTCCAGACACTACCCACCGCTTCCAGACTGGCTACCCCTGCCCCACCATTTCAAGACATGCTCATGGATTCATTGACTCTTACAAGAGTATATAGTGAGTTCGGCAGTTGTGAGTTGTAAGAGTCAGTGTGTTTATAGTTTATTGTGTGATTAATTTTAAATTGTTCATAACCTCTTTCATTGAGCTCTTTGTGCAGACATATTTCCTGAGTCCACAATGAGTGTATAATTTATGGGAATACCTCCATTTTCTGCTTAAGCATTTTGAACAAAGTTCTATGCAATCTACACTATTATGTGTTTTTTTGTATTTTCTTTTATATGAACTGAGGAACTGTGATAGGAAGATTTCTTCTTGAACATTTAGTATTATCTTCTGCATGGTTTTCATCATTTTACACTGTATATATTTTTTATGTGGTAGGGACACATCACCTAAACAGTCACTTACAATATACTACTCCACTCTCAATAATTCATTTTCTGTTGTCAATGTTGTGTGTTCAAGGGTACCACATACAGAGTGTTTTGAAGCAGCAATACCAACATCATACCAACTCTAAATAGTGATAAATTACTTTATTTTTTAAAGAGCACTCCAAAAATCATCTGTTCATTAATACTTTGTATTGAACCCGAATATATGTGTATACTGTTTTATTTGAATATTGGAAGATTGCCCTAACAAAAAGATAAAGCAATATATAAAACTAAAAGTTTAATAAATAAGTATCTTTAAAAAGTATTTGTGATTTAGTACCAAAGCATTACCATAAAAAAATAAAAATAATAACAGGAAAAAAAAAAAAGAAATATATACATGATATGTATTTTTTTTTTCATATCCTAGCAAAAAAAACATGTATAGCTCATAGATACAGGCAGAAGGCCAGGTTGCCACAGTATGTAGTGAGAGATAGAATTTTCTCAAACTATTCTTTGTTGCCCTTGGATGGTATTAAAGGGACATTATTGTCACCAGAACAACTACAGCTTCTTGAATTTGTTCTGGTGAGTAGAATCATTACCTTCTGGCTTTTTGCTGTAAACACTGTATTTTCAGAGAAAATGAGGTGTTTACATTACAGCCTAGTGATAACTTCACTGGCCAATCCTAAGATGTCTGTTAGAGATCCTTCCTGGGTCATGGCTGCATAAAATGCATCCAAACATTCAGTGTCTCCACCCTCTGCATGCAGGCACTGAACTTTCCTCATAGAGATTCATTGATTCAATTCATCTCTATGAGGAGATGCTGATTGGCCAGGGCTGTGTTTGAAGTGTGCTGGCTCTGCCCCGATCTGCTTCCTTTTCAGTCTCAGCCAATCCTATGGGGAAGCATTGTGATTGGATCAGGCTACCACTTCTGAAGATGTCAGCAGGTAATTCTGTTCTGAGGCAAACAGCATGCAGAGCTACAGCTTCAGACTTGGATACAAGTACAATTTTGCTATATTTAGGGAGGCATGAGGGGGTCATTGAATAATGCTTTCTTATGGGGAAATCCTAATGCGAGCACGGCCACTGTCGTGCATGTGCATTAAGTCTCTCCTGCCGGCTGACTTTGACGCGGGAGGGGCGTGGGTGGAGCTTTTCCCAGCGTCAACGGACATGGGTGCTGGATTCAGGTGAGTGACTGAAGGGGTTTTAACCCCTTCAGCCCTGCATGAGGGGGGTGGGGCACGAGGGAGGGGGCACTATAGGATTCTACAGTGATAAGAAAATGGGTTTGTTTTCCTGGCACTATAGAATCACTTTAAAAAAATTTTCCAAATTGTTTCCTGGAAATTAGAAAAAAATCGAATGGTTAATAACCACCCGAGTGAGCTGCATGTGGTGATTAAGAAATCCTATGCTTTGCCTTCAAGGGCACCTATTCTTGGTCATATTCTGTATTTCTAATCTTTCTGGAGCTCTATCAGGGATGATAAATAGAGTGCACCATATCAATATAGTGTGGGTATCCAGGAGCTAAAAAAATAATATAGACAGGATAAAATACAGAGAATAAATAGTTGGTTCACAGATAAAATAATCCAAAGTAATATACAACCCTTGATGGAATATCTATAACGTAAACAGAAAAGTCCAGAATAAAATAAAAGTCCAAAGTAATATGCAAGTCCTATATGTAGTACCTACAGCATAAGCAACCCTAACCCTGCTTATGAGAACAACACAGGGCTGATGGTACTGATGTCTTAAAATATACTTTTATGTATATAAAAGATAATTATGATATATGAAAGAGCATATTAGTATAAGGAACTAATTGCTCAAGACAAAATTGCAATAGTGCCACATTGTTTAAAAATAGAGTAACTGGAAATGTAAAAAATAAATAAAATCATTGATTAAAAATATATTCCAAGTATAAAAATAGTGATGAAAGTCAGAGGGCATCAGATAATCCAGTATATAAGGAATACAATCAGCAAGTAAACCTGCAGTCCTGACCCTGATGGATGAGGATTATAGGAGTAAGTTTATCCTCTGTGTCCTGACAGCTGGTGAGGGCGGCGTGCGTGTCACTGTGCGTTCGACTTCTGACCTCACATCGAGGGGTGTACCCCCGGTCTCACGGGATGATGTTAGTATTGGGTCCGGAATCCTGGGCAGACAGGAGTGCTTGCTGTCAAATCCCCACTGGCAAGTGCTCCACTCTGCGTTAACTTAAATGTGAATAAGATGGCAGTGACCTATGTTTGCTCATTACTTGAATACTATTACCTCTTATGATGGAACATAAATATATAAGTTAAGTAACATGAGATAAGCAATAATAAAACACCATTAACTGAGTAAGGACAACTTAACTAAGAAAGAGAGGAATTCCCTTAAAGCTCTAATGAAAATAGAAGACATCACCATCAAACCAACTGATAAAGGAGGCAGATTGGTCATTCTCAACACAGAAGACTACAATGAAGAAAATTTGAGGCTATTGGGTGATACCTCCACATACAAAATGTTGGAGAATAATCCCACTCCTCTTTGCATTGAGAGACTGAAAGAAATCCTGGAATATGGCAAAGAGAGAGGAATCATCAATAAGAGAGAATTTAAATATATGTGTTTGAAGTTTCCTAGGGTACCAATATTTTACCATCTACACAAAATCCAAAAAGAAACTACAGAAACCTTCTGGTAGACCTATCATATCCGGTATTGGATCATTAATGGCCAATGTATCAGAATATGTGGATCACTACTTACAAAATCTGGTTCTATGTTTTAAATCCTACCTTAAAGATTCCACGCAAATTCTTAATTTATTATCTAACTTTAGAAGATATGAATTTAGTAACGGCTGATGTCACCTCACTATATACTGTCATAGAACATCTACAAGGGTGTGAGGCCATTCAATACTCTCCCGCAGTCTATTCAGAACTTAAAAACTACCAAATCAACTTTTTAATTCAGTGTATAGCTTTTATCCTAAGTCAACTATTTCTGGTCGGATGGTCACTGTTATCTCCAATTGGAGGGTACAGCCATGGTGTAATGGCCACCCAGGTTGTTGGAGGGGTGTATGCTGTTGGAGACATCCTTTTCCCAGCGAGATGCTGTGCTGCAGAGTATTCCCGATATCCCACCTGCTGGATCAGTGTAGAGAGGGTGAAGTAAAGCTCTTACAAGAGCTAGTGAATTAGCTGGAAGCAGGTACCCCTCAATAATGAGACAAGGCTACATATTGAGGGTTAAGCAGAACTGTTTTAACACAAACATTTATTTCATAGGCATTTTCCCACAAGGTTACCACCCACGTGGACCTTGTTAGGCACTGAAGACACAAACTTAACAGCCAATCATTTACAGTTACACAGTTAAACACTCCCATTCATTATTGTATATTCCTCCCCTCTGCTTGGGAAATAATTGAATTAATTGCTGTATCAACTGAATTATATCCAAGCGAAAAATATACTTTGACCCAAACTACACAGTCAATTTTATTAAAAGTTAAATTTTTGGAACAAGCATAATTGGGGGACACACATTATCAAAAATCACACAAATTTGTTCAGGGGTTTGGGAGATAGTGGAACGTCCCTTCCCTGTCCGGCCTCACACGAGGCTCCTGCTTTTTATGGTTCATGTCTTTGCTGGTCGTGTGCCGCCTTGTTTGTGCAATACTTTTACTGAACGCCGCCTCGTTCGTATGAATCTGGGCGAAGCTAAGTGTTCCTGGAAGTCTCAGCGGTGTTCGGGAGTTTGAGTGTCAGAAAATAGTTCCAGACACTCGACGACCAAACACTGCTGGATGTGTTCGACAAAACAAGATGGCCGCCACCACGTGTTTGTACATACGAATCGACAGCCACCCATTGTACCACTTAGAATGCTTGTGGTTTTGCGTTCTGGCACAGGGTCAAGGGGGTAATTGGCGGCACACGCCTGGGCTGGGTGGTCTCTCATTCAGCAGTTTTGTTCGTTCATACGAATGGGCAGTGTTATTTGTTTTCCCACTTGTATGCTTCAAATATAAAACTGGTAGCAAATACAAAGTAACAAATCCAGGTGGTTTACAATGTTTCAGTATGTGGGCCAGGTAATAACAGGGGTTCTGTTACACATGGGAATATGTTTTGCACAGAGTTATGCAATTTTTTCCATGGGCAAGAAGGAAGACGAATACATCTGGGACCACTGCCTATTCGGCGCAGAACTCTTCCTATGGCGCAGATACATTGATGACTGCTTTTTTATATGGAGAGGGAATATGGAGTCACTAGTAGACTTTAAGATTTACTTCAACCACAACCCGAACAATCTTAAATTCACCTTTTCACATTGTACAGACCAAATAGAATTTTTGGACTTGGGCATCTACATTGAGGAAGGGAAACTGCATACCAAAACCTTCAAGAAGAACGTAGACTGTAGCAGTTTCATCCCTTTTAATAGCCACCACAAACCCATGTGGCTCAAAAATATTCCTTACAGTCAATTTAGGCGAATCAATTGTTCACAATTAGACATATGAAGAGAGCAAATGGAGGATATGAAGCAAAGGTTTGTTTAAAAAGGCAATTCATCTTCACTCCTAGAAGAAGCAATGAAAAATGCACTAGACATCCCAAGGAAGGACACTCTACTAAGTAGGGTTCAATCTCTGAATAAAGCTCTGGCTTTTATAACTAAATAAAACAACCAGTCACACGTCACACAGAACATACTTAAGAAACACTGGGGAATTCTCAAGAGTGATCTCATGCTTTCACAATTCCTAGAAGATAACCCTCAGGTCATATTCACAAGGGCCCCAAGCTTAAAGCTAATGTTGGCTCCAACCCTAAAATCCATTCATCACACTAAGGACAAAGATCCAATTAAAGGCTTCCTAAGATGCAAAAAATGTCAAGGATCCAAAAACAATCCTTTCCAAAAGGTAGAAAGTTCAAAATGAATATCCTTGTTTTTTTCTATGTATTTTAAGCTGTTGGATACTAAGCTACTGCTGCTGTAAGCGTGGTGGTTTAATCTTTCTGTATGTATATGATGTTTGTATCACACAGCTATGTTACATTGCTGCCAGCCTCCCCACATTTGTCTTATTAATAGTTTATAAGTATGTAGAGGCAGCACCCCTTCCTGTCTCATCAGAGAAATTTGCCTTTTAGCTGATACCAGCAAGGTGATTTGTATGTGTTATAGCCCTATTCAGGGTTAAGTATGTAGGGGTTTATAAAACACCCCTTCATGTCTCATTAGAGATGTTTACACTTTGTCTGATACCAGCAAAGTTTATTGTATGTGTAGAAGCCCTATAAAGGGTTTTATAAAATACACCTTCCTGTCGCACTGGAGATTCTTGGCTGATATCAGCATATCTAATGGCTAGTGTAGGAATTCACCTATTGAGGCTTGCCTTGACTTGGCAGGTGAGTTTATATATTCAAATGGCCATTGGAATAAAACTAAAGAGCCTCCATTTTTTTTTTTAAATGTACATGGGGATTTAAGCCAGAGCACAGGTTCTCTCTGTATTTGCCTATTAATGGCGCACAGACTCCCTCAAATTTTTGGGGGTAGCCCTGACATAGCAGCTATCAGGCCTCTATAAGGTGAATTACCAACCATTGCTCAGTGACATGAAAACACAATCAACCACCACATAAGTATCTATCTATCCTTTGTAATCAAAAGCAAACTATACATGTTGTATGCAGGCTGCTTCCAAATGGAGAAATTAATAGACCCCTCAACTTTCACTTTTTTAAATATATACATAATTTCACATTAAACATGGTGTTAAGACACTCACTGCTGAAATAGACGAAACCGCCGTTTAGCCGATAATCCCTTTTTGTAGAAATGCAGGCTTTACACAGCCGAACCGAGTGCAAGGGAATGCGGTAACTCACGAAAATAAAATCAGCTGAACTCCTTTCACGGCTAAAATAGACGAAATGCGCTTTCCAAGTAATAATTCCCCACACAAACGAGACCAAGCTCCGTCTTGAGGGTCAAACAGGATTCTGTTTAATGGGGGCTACCTGCCCGGTATTTATGCAGGTCTCCCACCTGGTGGACACTCCCCTAGGGGACCAGATGGAAGACTGTAACACATATTGGACAGTAGCCAATCGCAGTGGCTTAGGTATAATCACTCCCCTTTACACACATAAATAGCTCCTCTCTATCCTGGAGATAATTGGGAAGAAACCTAATTATCTCCAGAGATAGAGGCAAATCACCATTTTAAATGCAGTAATAAAAATACATTAAAATACCTAAATGTTAAAATACCGAATATATGTGGTTCGTTTAACGTATCCCCAGATAGCCTGGATCTGAGTGCACATTTCTACCGAATAGCGCTCAGATCCAATGTACACAGTTCTTTCGCCATGCAGTCAAATTCTCTTACAAGTCTTTCGGTATACGATTGACTCCATAGGACGGCTATCTGGGCGAAGTCCATACGTACGTTACAAACTCCCGAACGGACCGGTGTTCGTATGCCTCGACAAAATAGAAGGCGGGCGGTAGTTTTCAGCGGTGTTCGGTAGATAAAGTGTCAGTTTTTAGTTCCATAGAATACTCGCCGAACACCGCTGATCCTTCTCGTGTTCCAAAATGGCCGCCGCCTTGTGGTCGGCATACGAACGACGACCACCCATACTAATAGAATAGAGAGGTGTCTGCGGTTAACCACAACGTTCTAATTGGGGTCAAGAGGTTAACCAGCAGCACACTCCTCTCCTGGGTGGCCGTCCGTTCGGTAGTTTCAATCGGTATTTAAAGAAACACACGAACAGGGGCATACGGACAGGAAATCACGAAATAAAGGCAAACAGACGAACCAGCAATCTTAGGCATTACAGATGGATCTGTCACACATGGGGATACTATACCCATACATAGAGGCCCATTATGATTGTTAATAAAAACAATAAAAATAATTTAATTTGGGTCTTAGCTCAAAAATCCCAGAAACAAATATATGCATGATGAAAAAATGTCAGCCTTCCTCACATTTGTTTTTTGCTGTTGATCCAAAAGAAGAAAAATGTCAGCCTTCCTCACATTTGTTTTTTGCTGTTGATCCAAAAGAAAGCAAAAAAAAAAAAAACAGTTTGAAGCACTTCCAATTTTGCAACAAACTCAGAAAAAATCCCTTCTTGACCCCAGAATGGCAGTCAGATTTATCCTTGGATCAAGAAGTTATTACCCTACAATGAAAAATTATAACCTTGAATATTCTGTTTTTGCAAGTATGCATCTAGTTGCTGTTTGAACATCTGTATGGAATCTGATAAAACCACTTCTTCGGGCAAAGAATTCAACATCCTTATTGTTCTTACAGTAAAAAAAAAAAAAAAACCTTTTCTTTGCCTTAGACAAAATCTTCTTTCTTCTAGTCTGAAAGGTAGGACCTCGTGTCCTATGTAAAGTCTGGTTTGTGAATATATTTCCACATAGGTTTGTATTAACCCTGAATATATTTGTATAATGTTATCATATCCCCTCTCAGGTGACATGTTTCTAAACTAAATAGGTTTAAATGTGTTAACCTTTCTTCATAGATGATATGTTCCATTCCTTTTATTAATTTTGTAGCCCGCCTCTGCACTTTTTCTAGTGCCTTAATATCCTTCTTTAGAACAGGTGCCCAAAATTGCACAGCATATTCAATATGTAGTCTAACCAGTGATTTATAAAGAGGCAAAATTATATCCTCATCCCGAGAATGAATGCCCTTTTTCATGCATGGCAATCCCTTACTGGCCTTAGCCACTGCTGATTGACATTGCACATTGTTGCATAGTTTGTTGTCTATAACAATTCCCAAGTCCTTTCCGTGTGTTGTTATCCCTAATTAGCTTCCATTAAGGGTATATGTTGCTTGTGTATTCTTTACGCCTGTGACAAAGTGCCCTTTGCCACTTGGTTTGGAGAGGCCTGCTTGCCAGCCTCTTGCCTTGTGACTATGGCCCCTGGGAGATTGCGCCCTTTAAAAACATTATTTGGGCTTATTGGATTTTGAAACACACTTTGTCTACCCTTTAATTCCCTGAAAATGTGCCTCTGGCCCTCTCCCGTTTTCCTGTCTATTGTTTTTCCAGCAGGGTGATGTCCCAGGGATACTGCCAGACCAATTTAAACTGGCTGCTTTGTCCCTCCTCAATCTCTCATCAGCCCTTGCTAAACTTTAACCCCATGGCGATTTTATTCTGTTTGTGGGATCTGAGCGCTGTTCGGATATATCGAGCGCTCAGATCCAAGCTATCTGGGCATAGGTTGAATGTGGGGATTCTGTTCAGTGTAATAGGAATTATGTATTTAGGTATTTTTTACTGTTGTTGTAAATGTAGATATTCCCTTTACCTGGAGATAATGAAGTTACCACACCCACTTAAGCCAAATATTTCCAGGGCCGGCTGTACAGCCTAAATCTATGGAACTGTTTTGGGCAGGAAAGCCATGCTTGCAGTCGGTCTAGGAGGACTTCCAACTAACTTTTAAACCACTGGAGGGAATTGTCTGATTCTTGGATATGTTTGTATTTAGAATATGTAGTTTTATTAATATTGCATGTATACTTTTAAAGTTATAAGAATTATATAAAAAAACTGTATTTTTCTGCCTGTGATAATTACATTAGCCCATTGTGTGCAGTAATTCTATCACAGGCAGAGGGGAGGATTTTGCTGGAATGATGTATTATTATTATGACTGTATTATCATGTGTTTGATTGGCTGCTCCACAAGACCATGTGGGTGGTAACTTTGTGTAAAAACCTGCATAAAAGAAAGCCATTTGGTGCTGATTAAACAGATCTTCTTGACCCTCAACACATAGTCTTGTCTCGTGATTGGAGGGGACAGCTATATTCACACTGGGGATTGCTATACTTGTATACTCCCTTGAGCTTTAATCACTTAGCTCTTCTAAGAGCTGTTCCTGATACGTTCTCCTGGAGGAATGGTCTTCCCCACACAGTCCTGGATGTCGGAGGTTCATACAGGGTGGAAGGAAGAGGTCTTTCCCACACGGTCCTGGAAGACAGAAGCTGATCCAGGGTGGAAGGAAGACGGCAAGACTACCAGTTAAGCTACGGCGGTTGTGGATTCTGCGGTGGTTGTGGTGTCCGGTGCGGTGCTTGTGGTCCTCAACGCAAGCTGGGAAGCGTCCATCAAAGGAAGGTACTTGGTCGGAATACGGGTGTTCCGTTACATTGGTGACAGCCGTGGGATGGCTTTCTAGCATGAGGAGCAGCATCCTGGAGACTTCGAGCAAGCATTGCAGTCAAGCAAGGTTTGACGTTCTACTGAAGGAGCGGTTGGCTTTCTATGGACCCAACCCAATGGAGAAACGTATACAGTTCATGAGGAAAGGACTGATTGAGGATCTGCAGGAGTTAACAGAATGGCGGTTAGAGACGGCGAAGTATTCCGTCCCTGTGCCCCAGCAACAGCTTGTCCTTCAGGTAGAGGAGACAACCGGTCTCTCTAACCCAGCAGCAGTGTTAACTGCAGGAGGAGCAGGCAGCCGTCCTCTCTCCCCAGCTGCAGTGTTCTCTAAATGGAGTGGAGGCAACCGGTTTCACTCCCCAGCGGCAGGGTGAATTTAAGGTAGAGGAGACAACCGGTCTCTCTCCCCAGTAACAGTCTGTTCTGCAGGGAGAGGAGGCAGCAGGCCTCTCTCTCCCCAGCGACAGTGTTCCCCACAGGGAGTGGAGACAATCGGTTTCACTCACCAGTGGCAGCGTGAGTTTCAGGGAGGTCCTAATCTCGTGGGAGGGGGGGGGGGGAGAGAAAGACACCCAGGCCCTCTGAGTGGGTCAAGCCCATGCAGTGTCTGCCCAGGCTCAGATTAGTCCATGAGAATTAACTGACGGTTGCTAATGTCATGGCACAGTCTGAGCATCCCGTCTCCCTAGTTTGCTCAAAGAAGAAAGGTATAACATGTTGCATTTTAGTTTCATAGGGTAGAAGCTACGTGGCTGCATATGAAGCCACAGGTCCGAGTACAATTGAAGTTCAGTGCCGTTATAGAAAACCTGTGGTGACTCTCTGGCTTTAACGAGGATGTCCTCCTTGTGTTGGAAATTAACCAAGCAGCAGATGGGGTATCCAAGCAGTAGATGTCCTCCTTATGTTGGAAATTAGCCAAGCAGCAGATGGGGTGGTTTTCCTGTGGGCCTTTGGTGCATAAAGCCCTGTGATCTCTGGCAACATCTGTTTGGGTGTCCAGTGGTTAAAGATTCTGGTCATGACGTCCTTGATCGGTGTTCTCTTATCCGATTCTCTGGTATGCCCATGACCCTGATATTTTATGTTCTGCCTCAGTTATTCAGCTCAGACAAATGGCCTGTCTTCAATGTGATAGGCCATTTGTCTGAGCTGTGTAGTTTTGCAGTTTCAAGGTGTCCATGTTAGCAGCATGTTTTACTAGGATATGGCCACAGTTGGCTTCTAGCTGGGATACCATGTGGTTGTGGCCCTGCGCATCAGCCCTGATTGTGTTGCATGACACTATGATGAAATTGCTTAGTTCAGCATTTGCCTCTCTGAGATCAGTCTTAGTGGGGAGCATTTTAATAAGCAATAAACAGTTCAGGGAAAGGCGGGCTGAGTGCTCACTTCCAATGGGTGGGAAGTCAGGTCCAAGGCCTGTGAAGTCAGGTCGGACGGAGTTACAAGGTACTGCCACAGTGAAGGGTTTATTAAATTCCTGTCCTAATGTGTTTTACACCCCACCTCCTATAGAATGTAAGCTCAATTGAGCAGGGTCCTCTTCAACCTATTGTTCCGTAAGTTTTTTTGTAATTGTCCTATTTAAAGTTAAATCCCCTCTCATAATATTGTAAAGTGCTACGGAATCGGTTGGCGCTATATAAATGGCAATAATAATAATAATTGACCTTTTGGGGGCATCTGGGGTCTCTTTCAATGTTCGGTTCATCTTGTCCATGGTGTCAGCTCTGGAGCGCAGTAGGCAAGGATTTAAGCAGAGCCAGGATGGAGCTCAGAAAATATGCAGCCATATTCTGTGGCTGCCAATTACGTGGGAACTGACCCCCAGGCAAGAGGAAATTCAGACTAACTAGTAATTTCAGCAGCAACTTACCCCAAAATATTTTAAGGCATTTCAAGGGAAGACCATCTAGACCAGGGGCCCTGTTAGATTTGATGAGCTTTAACACTCCATCAAGCTTTATTAAGGATAATGTGGAATCAAGTTTATCTGCTACATCAGAGGATAGAGATTGATTAATATATATATATATGTTTAATTGTGTTTATTTTTGTATCAACACCTCACTGTGGCAACATTGCCATGGTTGTAGAATTTACATACGTGAGTATATACAATCATTAGTCAGAGAAAGCAGTATAACATATGAAGTGTAAATAGAATAGGATGGCGCAGAAGTATGGAGAAGAGAAATTAAATAGATAAATGCAGCAACCTACAAGGGGATCTGATACAATTCACCAAGTAAAACATAAACCATAAAGAGTAGGTGCGCAAAATAAATATATCACTTCAACAATAGAATGTGCAAAGCATGCAGATTTATCTTGCAATTAGCTGTAAAATCGCAGGTATATTCACATGTTGGGAAAACACCATATATCAAGTGATTGGTGACAAAATCGCAGGTATATATATATAATGGGAAAACATCCATCTAGAAAGTTTGACCCATTTACAGCACACATTGATGTGCTGAAATATGGTAGAAAACTATCTATCAAAAAATTCTTTCTCAACTCCAATAAAGAATATAATAATACTGAGAGGGAAGACCAGTTCAAACACTCCAATTTACAAAATAGGTCCACCTTCTACCCGAGTTATTTAAAACAGGGTGCAATAGAAACCTTTGAGAGGGTGGTCTCACATGATCTAAAGAAGTTGCAAAAGAGACAACAAGAGCCGAACCTCACACATGATGAGAGACAGGCATTGAAAGGTCTTAGAGAAAATGAACACATCATCATCAAACCCGCAGATAAAGGCGGAAGCTTGGTGGTGATGGATACAACTAAATACGTGGCAGAGTGCAATAGGCAACTAGAGGACCGGGTAGTGTATGAAAGACTGAAGAAAGACCCATTAGGGGATATAAGAAAGTCTCTTGTAAAAATTCTAGACACGGGTAAATTGGAAGGGATTCTCTCCAAAAAGGAATACGAATTTTTAAATATCAAATCCCCAAGAACCCCAGTCTTTTATATACTCCCGAAAATCCATAAAAATCTGGAAAAACCCCCGGGTAGGCCCATAGTGTCGGGTATTATGTCCATCTCCTATAACATCTCCAAGTACATAGATTCATTCTTACAATCTATTGTTCCTCTCACTAAATCATATTTGAAGGACACTATGGACGTACTCGATATGGTGAAGGATTTTGTATGGAAGGGAGAATACCTTCTGATTACGTGTGACGTGTCTTCACTGTACACCTGCATCCCACATGATAGGGGATGCGCAGCAGTAGAACACTTTTTGTTGAAAAATCATAATTTACCCCCCTCACAGGTGAAGTTTCTTTTGGAGTGCATTCGGTGGTCCCTCCAAAACAATTATTTTTGGTTTGATTCTTCATTTTTTCTGCAGTTGCGTGGAACGGCGATGGGCAGCACGTATGCACCTAGCTATGCCAACCTATTCATGGCCCATTGGGAGGAAAGTTTCATCTATGGTGACCATGGCTGGGGTGCACACGTGCTTGCCTATCGCCGTTACATAGATGATATGTTCCTTATATGGAATGGCACTGAGGATACCTTTCTAGACTACTTGAGGTTCCTTAACCATAATGACTGGGGAATTGAACTTACCCACAATATCAGTCCCTCAGCCATTGACTTTTTAGACCTGAATATCTACGTAGCGGGAGATACATTGAAGACTAAAACCTTCTTCAAGAAGGTGGATGCCAATGGTTATGTGGCATATAACAGTGGCCATTATTCACCCTGGCTCAATGGTATCCCGAAAGGACAACTGTTGAGACTGAGGCGGAATTGCACAGAGGACAACATCTTTCAGACACAAGCTAAAGAGTTACTGAATAAGTTTAAGGAGAAGGAATATCCTGATGATATTCTAAACAAGACATGGCATGAGGTGGAAAAGCTAACACAGAGAGATGTTCTGGAAAAACCTGTAAATAGTGGAAAGGACGCCCCAAAAGATCTAATGGTGTTCAATTTTAATTCAGAACATAAAGCAATAAAACGAGTGATTAACAAATCCTGGCATATCCTAAAAATGGATAAAGATCTTGGAGATACATTACCTGACAAACCAAATATCACCTTTAGGGGCGCACCGAGTTTCAAGACTTCATTGGTGAAAAGTTTCTTAAAAGAAAAAATTCCACCAATAACCAATAATGCATTTGGAGACCTAAAAGGTTTTTACAAATGTAGAACATGTCTGGGGTGCAGAGACACACGCCGGACTGATAAAGTAGTATACAAATTTCAGTCAACTAAAAATAAAAAGGAATATGATATAAGGGAGCATATCACATGCCGAAGTGCTAATGTAATATATCTTTTAGAATGTCCCTGTGGTCTCCAGTATATTGGGAGAACCACACGGCCTCTCTATGTGAGAATACGTGAACATGTATACAATATTCGGAAGGGGGTCACAAGCCACAGTGTCTCCAATCACTTTAAGGAGATGCACAACCAAGACCCTGTAGGCCTTTCGTTTATAGGGATTAAAAGAGTGTACAAAGATTGGAGAGGGGGTGATTTCATTAAGAAAATCGGGCAGGAGGAGATGAAATGGGCCTACTATATGGACACATTATCCCCTATGGGACTGAATATCGATTTTGACCTTTTTAATTTCCTCTAACCCCCTCTCGTGTTTCACCCTCTAATTTCCTCTAGTGTTTAGCCTTCTCTGACAGTTATTTGGGACATATGATCAGTATAATTCCCTCTAACTTCCTCTAGTGTTTAACCTTCTAACCCCCTCTAGTGTTTAACCTTCCCTGACAGTTATTTTGGACATAGGATCAGTATATTTGAAACAGATGATCAGTATAATTACCTCTAACTTTCTCTAGTGTTTTACCCTCTAACTTCCTCTAGTGTTTAACCCTCTCTGACAGTTATTCCGGTCATAAGATCAGTATGGCTAATATTTAGCATTTATTTAGTTCTGAATAGAGAGATAATAATGTGTCTAGATGGGTATGTGTTTAGTAGATATCCCCCCTTTCTTAGGCTTTGAAAAATTGGTGATAGCTTAATATATTTCAGGCTGTCTTTATTCTACCTATGCTCATGTATAAATTCAATTTTTCTATAAGATGTATTCATTTAAAATGTACTTAGACATTATGCTAAGCCATTCCGATTTTGTTTTAAGTATTATCGTTGTTTTTATTTTTATATATATATATATGTTTGTAGTATAAATTTTTTTTTAAAGTATTAATATATTTTCTTCCCACATTTTTTAGATATCATTTTAGTATATGTATGTATCTACAACTAATTGTAACCAAACTAAAAGATACATTGGTAGTTGGTTTTTTGAAATACATTTTGCACTCTATATGTATGATATAACAGGCTCAAGTAATGAGGCTTGCAAAGATGCCAATTGGGCTAATTGGGTAGATACCATTTAAAGGACATTGGGAGCCACTCACATCTTACGCTTGAGAAAGCCCCAAGAGGCGGGGCGAAACGCGTTGCGTGATACCGGAAACCGGAAGTCGGAAGTAACTTCGCTGGCTGGGAGCGTGGGAGACAGAGTAAAAGAACTACCACTTTCGTTTTCATTTTACTCGGAAAGTGCAACTCTGGACCTTTTGAACTCTCATACTAGCGACAGAAAGACTTACTTTATATTTTATAAGTTATTTTTATACACATTTTTATGTTGAAATAAAATGGATTTTTACTTCTGACCGGACCGGCTACCGAGTGATTGTTCCCAGTTATCTACCTACCGGATCCCACGATCACAGGGGACTGATCCCCCCAGAGCCAGATAGTCTGGAGTGGTACTACAACCACTCCACAATTGTGAGTTTGGAATATTCCTTTTCAGTTATATTTATCTGTTCCACAATACTGCACTAGGTCTGTGTCTTTTTATATTTTCAGATCGGACCATCTAAGCAGACCTGTGCAAGTATTAATTATTTATTATTTTTGATCAGTGTGTATCTTGCTTGCACAAGTCACTCGATATATGGTGTTTTCCCATTATATATATATACCTGCGATTTTGTCACCAATCACTTGATATATGGTGTTTTCCCAACATGTGAATATACCTGCGATTTTACAGCTAATTGCAAGATAAATCTGCATGCTTTGCACATTCTATTGTTGAAGTGATATATTTATTTTGCGCACCTACTCTTTATGGTTTAAGTATAACATATGAACTGACAATTTTATATCCTAAAAACAAACAAGATGAATTGTACATATTGAGACCTAAACGAGAAGTGGCAGGTAAATCGCTAAGCTACGTGTCAGGTTACATATGAGGTTTGTGTTCTACCTGCCCAAAGTGGTGTTAAAAAAGGGGCCATACTGTCTACTAGGAAGAGAGACATAGTGTAACGAAAATATACCCCAACTCGCAGGATTCAACTAGACAGAAGACTACACAGAGGAGAGATACGTCTACCGGACCTTAGAATGGCCGGACTCGACGTATATGAGAGGAGTCAGGAATGATCCGAGGTCAAGCGCACAAAGAGACAGCGTAAACTAGGACTAGCCGGGGTCTGGTACACAGCAAACAGCAAGCCGGAAAACAGAATAGAAAAGGATAAAGAGATAACATAGTCAGAAACAAAGCCAAGGTCAATACGAAGGAACACAACTGAACACAACAAGCACTAAAGGGAACTGCAACAGAAACCACGACAGGGCAAGGACTAAGGGAAAAAAGGTGAGTATAAATACCTTCTAAATAAATGTGATTGGCTCCTGTCATATCCACACCCCCAAAATGTAAGTGTATGGGGAGTGTGGCATGACAGGGGCCAATGGGAGCCTTTTGCCAATTTAGGCTCCCACTGTTTCTTTAAGAGCACGCCCGAGACCCGCGGCGCGCTCTTAGATTCAGGCGGGACACGTGACCGCTTCTCGTGGTCACTGCCCGCCTTCCTGTTGCAGCCGTCAGATGAGCCGCGCGCGGCTCGTGCAGCAGCAGGACCGCGCGCGGCTCGAAGAGAGGACCGTGGCCGGCCCCTGGATAAGGTAAGTAACGCTACACATAGGGAATTAACAAACTAAGGAAAACAAGTTAGGGCAATAACAATTAGTCAGGGTGAGCTAGATAACTGAAAAAGATTTTTACGCCTCTCTTGTCTATAATGTGGGAATAATTTCTGCCATTGGGGCTTTGAGGCAGGGGGATTATTTGGTAACTTCACCCATCAGTCTGCACCAAGTAAAGGTAACTGATCTATCTTGGAGAATGAATAAAAAAAAGACATAAGGGGGCATGGTTATTGCTTGACCAAAATGGCCGCTTAATACAGGAGCTCCGCACCTAAGCGCACCTAAAATGCCATGGCAGACAACAAAGGCAAGCAGTTTCAGACCAAACTGCAGACCTACCTGTTCCACAAGTCCAGAGGCATGGACTCCCGCAGCGGTGCCAGCTCTCCTTCCTCTACTCCACATAGGGAGGATGACCATGTGGAAGGCCCTTCAGCTAAAGCTTGCAGACATTGAGGATTGCTCATGCCACAACAACATGTGCATTAGGGGCATCCCTGACACAGTACAAGCAACATAACTTGAAGATTACTTTAAGGCCTAACTTTCTTGCATTGTGCCAGACCTCCTTGCCTCTGTATATTGATAGGATACACCAACTCCCCAAAGACCGCAATGCACCCCCACATTCCTCGAAAGACACTGTTGTGAGGATCCACTTCTTTCACCACAAAACCCAAATAATGTTGGCTGCAGGTCACCCAGGAGACAGCCTGATAAATATACCAGCCTACAGCTTTCCCAGACCTCTCTGCCTACACCATGAGCAAGCGGCGGGAATTCCAACCCATTACACAGGCCCTGCGGCAGCATAACATTTCCTACCACTGGGGATGCCCCATCAAACTCCTCATCACCCAGAATGGCACCACCAAGATGATCCCCATGCCTGCAGAGGGCTAGAAACTGCACTGTTCCCTTAGCCTCTCCACCACCTGCCGATGGCGATCGTCGACATGGCCCTATTCGACTGGCCAGGGAATGGACGCATGCCCCTATGACCCACTCAAAGTCACCCTCCAAGGGCTGAAGGAGGCCCGGAGGCCAACCACCAGAACAGAGTTGGGAACTCAGGAACTTTCAGAACTCTATTCTGTTCCTGATGCCTCTACCTTTGTGGCTTGACTGAGATCACATTGAAGGATGAGTACTTCCGCCATTGTCTCATTGGGCTTTTTTTGCCTGGGCTGGGTTGCTCTCCTCCCTAATTGGGGGGGGGGGGAGGGACTGTGCCACTTGACATACCTATTAAGGGATACTCTTAGCTCACCACCAATCCTGTCTAGTGCACTGTAATATTATTGTGTTACCCCCTTAGCTGCTGTGCCTATAGCTCTTGGGGTGTGTCTTGCATGGCCCTTGTAACGGACCGTTTCAGCAGACAAGGGGTTAAAATCCGTTTAGGCGATATTCCCCTTTCAGATATAAAGGCAGCTACTGTAGAACACCAAACTCCTGAGCTGGATACAAAATAGCACTCCAACTCCTGAACTGGAACCTAACAAATAGCTGCTAGCAGACAAACAGGAAAAGCAGACAATCAGCTTACACTCCTGGCAATCAGTCTCTAACAGCATACAGTAAATCCCCCCAAGAACCAGACAAGGCTCCATCTTGAGGGTCAAGCAGTGGTCTGTTTTAATTAACACTCACAGACTTTTATGCATGTTACAAATCATTATTTGTAACGGGCCCTTTAAATGGAACATTGCCCTGCTTCCCTGGATTGTGGAGGAGCCTAATGGCCAGCCTCCTGCCTCATGACTATGGCCCCTGGAAGATTGTGCCCCTGAAAATGTATTAACTTTTATTGGTGTGTATGGCCCTTTAAGAACCGTCTGGGGACATATTGTGACTTTGCTGAACAATGCCCCTTTAAGACTATGTCCCCAGACCTGTAAAATAACTTGTTCCTGGCTTTCCCCCACTTGGTTCAGTAAATAGGGCTTACTGAACCGAGTACCACACAGGCGGACCACCCAGAAGCTAAAGTGTGCAGGCAATTTACCTCCCAGGCTGTGAGGTTACTGCCGGTTAATTGCACGTGGCGGCGGCCATCTTGGTTTACTCGAATGCGGTCAGCGGTGTATGCTAAAGATTTTGTGGAACTAAAATCGGCTACACATTTTGCCGAACACCGCTGACCCTTACCTTCTCCCATACGGAACTTGCAGCTCCAGAGACTAAGTCCCGTTCGAAATGTTTTTTCGGCATGAAATTGACCGACCGCACAGCCCAAATCTATGGAACTGTTTTGGGCAGGAAATTGTGCTTGCGGTCGGTCATAAAGGACTTCCAGCTAACTTTTGATCACTGGAGGGATTTGGCTGATTTTTGGAAGGGTTTATGTTTGATGTATGCTGAGTCTGAATATGCAACTTTTATTGAAATTGAATGTATGGTTTTAAAGTTACAGTGTGTGTGTAAAAACTGTATTTTTACTGTCTGTGATAATTATGTTAATCCCTTGTGTAGCATAATTATATCACAGACATAGGGGAGGATTTTGTGTGTAATTACTGGGAGTGGTTTTAATGATGTACGTGTATGATTGGTTGTTTTGTCCCGCCCTGTGGGTGGTCCTGTATTTACAAAATGGTAATAAAAACCAGGCTGGGTGTTCCAGCACCTCAGACCTCTTCTAACCCTCTAACTTGTAGCCTCGACTCATGTTTGTAGGGGACAGCTATAATCACTACAGGGATTGCTATGCTCTTCATACTCCCTTAGCTGTTGAGCTCTTGTAAGAGCTCTTGTTCCTGATCCTGCTTCGCTCTACAGAAGGGAGAGGTTCACCTATTGGAACCTGGAGCCTGGTCGTAGGTCCAGGGCACAGAGCAGACGGCGAGATACCAGCCTAGCAGCGGTGGTTCGTGGAGTTCGCAGTGCTTATGGTGGCTATGGTGCTGATGGTCCTTTGGAAAGCGCTAGGAGCATCCTTTCTACGGTCCAACTTCCAGCCAGCCTGGAGGCAACCGTAACAATGCAAGTCCCCATGCAAGGGGACATCCCACAGGGAGGGATAATATGTAACCAATCCCGTACAATAAAACATAAAACACACCCAGCACAAACACATAAAATCCTCCCCTCTGCCTGTGATATAATTACTGAACACAATGGGTTCATGTAATTTATCGCAGGCAGGAAAAATACAGTTTTTACAGCAAATTCATAACTTCTAAAATATACATCACATTCACATAAAAATTATATATTGGGGGGCGTGGCCTGACCGCTGGAGGAGACGGACGTGTAGGCGATCAGCTCCCGGAGAGAGCCCGCATAATATAGCTATTTGACGAGCACATAACGAAATTTAACCATCAAATACATTACTAGATATCGCGGAGAGGAAGATGGCACAACGCTCAGCAAAAAGAACGAAGCTGAAACAAGCAGAACTACAAGTCACGGCCTTATCGCCGCCAACACGCCGCGCACAAGATGGCGCTGGTAGGCCCACATCACCGGCCTCGAGTTCTGGGAGAAGCGATGAAACCACTATATCGCTCACAACAGCACCGGCTACAGACTCCTCAATTAAGAAAATGCTTGCAGAATTGCAAGCCTCTCTGCGTTCCGATTTTGCGAATTTGGCCAAAGAGATCAGAATGGAAGTGAAAGCCCTTGGCGAACGCACAGAGTGTTTGGAATAGAAAACAGAGGAGATAATTAATGCACATAATAACGTGGCCTCCGCCTGTGAAACGCTAGAAAATAAACTGACCTCAGTGCTGGTGAAATTGGCTGACCACGAAGACAGAGACCAACGGAATAATGTTCGAATTCGCGGTATCCCTGAGGAGATCGCCCCTGCGGATTTGGGGAAATACACGACAGAACTCTTTCAGGAAATACTCCCGGAGGTCCCGGTATCTGAACTCTTACTGGACAGGATTCATAGACTGCCTAAGCCTAAGCATCTCCCAGTATCCATCCCACGAGACGTTATCACTAGGCTTCATTACTATACGACGAAGGAAAATCTCATGCAAACAGCAAAGAGGATGCAAACGCTACCTGGGATATATAGCAAGCTCCAAATATTCACGGATCTATCGGCGGCTACTTTGGCTACACGGAGATCCTTCAGTCGCATTACTAAGGCACTACGAGCTGCGGACATTCCGTATAAGTGGGGTTTCCCCACGAAGCTTATCATCCGACGGAACGGCACAGAACACCACTTACCCTCACCAGAAGACGGGGACAAGCTACTGTCCGGATGGGGCCTACCCGTGGAAACGAATAACAGCGATCCGGCCTCCCAACGCTACTTTACCAGATCACCGATGAAACTGACCCAGAACTGGCAAACTGTCGCCACAGCTAAGTGACTGCAATACTCACCCTCTCTAGGTTTCTTTTAACCTGGCTATAGTCAGGGTATACTGGTAACCTGTCTGGAACTGATTTTCAAATTCCACCCAATACCTAATTATTCCTACTGATGACAGGGTTGTTATACTTATGGTGGACAGGCGGGTTGGCTTGCTGAGGGGGCTCCTAATCTCGGGCCCCACCATCAAGTCACGAGTCTCACAACCCCCATAGAATGGACAAATGCAAATGTCTTTCTAATGCCATAAAAGCAAAGTATATGTAACCTTTCAATATCTCTCCCTAGAGGTTAAATACGGGCTCTCTCCCCCCCCAAATGGGCTTTATTTTTTGCCTATTAACCAAGTCATGGTTAAGTCTCAATTTGGAGACACTTCTCTTGTATATATTTGGTTGTTTAATTTCTGTTTCCCCCTGTTACTTAATCCCCCCCTGGTGCTTTTAAAGGAACGTAATAAGAGTGCGTATTCTAGCTTTAATACTGGTCTGGAGTCAAATGCTCATACTAACCACTTCGCAGTGCCGCTTTTACAAACTATTTCCTGCAAAATACAGTACCATCCATGCAAATGTCTGACTAGTTGCCAACACTTAAGCAGCCTCTATCTTTATTTTCTGAATCTAGGTATTTTACAATTTGGTAAAAGTCTTAGGAATCTTTTGTATAAATCTGATGTCTATTAACATTTTTTCTTTAAATACCAAAGGCCTAAACTCGCCTCACAAACGTAGAATGGCACTCCTGGAAGCAAAAAAACATAACGCACATATAGCGTTTTATCAAGAAACCCACTTCCAAATAAATAATCAACCCAAATTTTTCTCTAAACACTTCCCAGTAGGCTTCCACAGTACCTATAAATCAAAGAAGAGAGGAGTGACAATCTTGATAAACAAGGACTTATCCTTCCAATTAGTAAAGAAAATAGGTGATAGGGAAGGGAGGTTTCTCATATTACAATGTGTCATTAATGACGCACAATTCACCCTGGTTAATATATATGGTCCTCACACAGACCAACGGGTCTTCTTAGAGAAAATTCTCACCTTATCCACTGCACATAAGTTTGGCGAGCTTATCATAGGAGGGGATACAAACTTTCTCCTTGACCCAGCTTTAGACACCACTTCTACTGACAAAGTCCAAAAATCTACAGCCACACAAAGGGTAAGCTCTGCAAAAATTATAGGAGATACGCTTTTAGAACATGGGTTCCTGGACATATGAAGGGCACTTAACCCATTAGACAAGGACTTTACGTACCACTCTCTTAGCCATACCTCATACTCGCGTATAGACCGATTTTTAATCCCCAAATCACAGACTCTACAAATAACGAAAGTGGGCATAGGAGACATTACGTGGTCAGATCATGCCCCAATTTTGATGACGACCAAGATGCAACACCCGGTAACTGGCAAACGCACTTGGAGACTTAATGATACTCTTTTGACAGACCATACTCTAATACCACAACTCACGGCAGAATTGGAAACGTATTTCTCTCTCAATAATACAGGGGAGGTGGGAATAGAAACCCTATGGCAAGCACACAAGGCAGTACTTAGAGGCCAACTCATAAAACACGCTAGTTATAACAAAAAACAACGCCTTGCCACATACACAAAGATTCTGACTGACTTAGCCACGCTCACGCACGCTAACAAGAGATCTCCCTCACATGACACCACAACGAAAATACTCCAACTCCAGTCCATATGGACCTGGCTAAGACTACATATTTCCTTACCAGAATGAAACATAAATTTTTCAAAGATGGGAACAAAGCTGGCAAAATCTTGGCATCCCAACTCAAAGCTCGGACGTCAACGTCTAGGATTGCCTTTCTCCAGTCAGAAAAGGGACACGAAATTACTAACCCGCAGGAAATAGTGGAAGAGTTAGGCACATATTATAGCAAACTATACAACTTAGCTGAGGATGGGGACCTCCACACGCCACAACAAACTGACATTGATGACTTTTTGCGAGATGTTCAGTTACCGACCCTTACGCTGACAGAAAGACAACAACTGATTGAACCTTTCACGATTCCAGAGGTTTTACAAACTATAACACAATTACCGAAGCATAAATCACCCGGTCCAGACGGGTTCACTAACCTTTATTATTACACGTTCCGACATACATTAGCCCCGTATTTGACAGACTTATTCAATCACTGCTTTATTACAGGCAATATGCCCAAAGATATGTTGAAAGCTCACATTTCTACATTACCGAAGCCGGGCAAACCCCCCACACGCTGCCCTAATTTTAGGCCCATATCTCTCCTGAATTGCGATACCAAGCTATATGCCAAACTTATAGCGAATAGGCTAGCAAAGATAATACCTCGTATTGTGCATAATGATCAGTCAGGTTTTGTTCAAGGCAGACAGGGCTGTGATAACACTAGAAAGACCCTGAACATACTATCCCATATAGAAAAACACTGTACAGAGAGTCTGTTTTTGGCTTTAGATGCTGAAAAAGCCTTTGATCGACTTAACTGGACCTACATGTCGACAGTCCTCTCCAAGTACGGCTTTCCACCTGAATTAATACAAGGTATCTTTGCACTATATGGTAATCCAGTTGCGCAAGTCTCTAACTCAGGCTTTATCTCGCATCCTTTTAATCTTACCAATGGAACGCGGCAAGGTTGCCCGTTATCCCCACTCTTATTCATACTCTCCTTAGAACCTCTAGCCCATAAAATAAGGCATGATCCCTTGATCACAGGTATAAAGATCCACTCAAATGAATACCGACTAGCGATGTTCGCAGATGACATCTTGTTATCACTTAGCAACCCGGAGAAGTCACTGCCGACACTTTTAAACATCCTAGACTCATATGGGCGAGTATCTTATTACAGACTCAATAAAACTAAAACACAAGCGCTTGCATTCAACATTTCGACGCACAGAGTTAAAACGCTACGAACCTCTTATCAGTTTGACTGGAGGCAACACTACATTACATATCTGGGAGTAAAGCTAGCTCTACACAAACAAAGTTTCAGAGAAACTGCTATGTTTATTAATGGGTTAAGCCTTCCCCCTAATCCTCTAGTGGCTGTCTCATTGACAGCCGCTAGAGGCGCTTGCGTGATTCTCACTGTGAAAATCACAGTGAGAGCACGCAAGCGTCCATAGGAAAGCATTGTAAATGCTTTCCTATGCGACCGGCTGAATGCGCGCACAGCTAGTTCAAAATTATTCTGGCTGTTTTGACTGATTTTCCTGAGGTTATCTGTACCTGCAAGCTACCCGAGGGCAAGATCTTATTTAACCTCCCCTGGTTCCATCCAGAATTTTTATATCTCACCCTCTCCTTCCTTCTGCTTTCTCCTTTCCTTTTTCTTATCTCCCTGGTGCTTGTAATACTATGTTATAGCATGTGTTCCTTCCGTGTATGTTAGATGTATAAAACAACAATGCATGACATCATTTCCCTGATTCCAGTTATCCATCATATGATTTGCTGAGTACTGCAATACTGATCGGAATACCATTTTACAATTGTACTATAACATTTATCATGTAATTGCAACATTCTGTACGCATGCTGATCTATCTACGTTTTAACCAATGTCTGACAAGTATTGAAAAATATGAAAATCTCAATAAAAACTAAATAGCAAAAAAAACAAAAACATTAAACTGCAACTAACTAAAACCGCAAAATTAAACTATACATTGGCAGTCAGGTTTCCAGAAACACACAGATTACAGGTCCCTTAGTGGGCTCAGATTATTACTGCAGCATACAAGTTTGACATGGACAAATTCCGGATAAACTGAGTGATCTTAGCTGGATTCCAGGTGTGCGGGCGATTGGGAGCGATGTTAGGCTCGTACCAGGTCTCACAAGGAGTGTACGTGACAAGCGCCAGGGATAACAAATGTAGTGTTGTTGTAAGAGTGAGATAAGGGACCTGAGAGATCTCCACCAGGCCAGTGTGCTGCTACATAGGTCTGCATAAAATGCCAGTGACATATTCTCAAGTTGGCAAAGAGGTTTCCCCCTGAGTGCAGTCAGAACTGCCACTTTGTCCACCCCAGTCTGGAAATGGACCACCAGGTCCCTCTGGACAGTGGCTGATGCTCTAGCTGGTTTGGAGAGACTAAAACGTCCATCTCGAAGTACTGTTCTGGCCTGCCTTGGTGGTAGCAAGGTCACCAGTAGTCTACTCATAAGATGCTGTCATTCCACTTCAGGAACTTCCTCAGGGTCCCCCTGACTTTTATGTTGTTCCGATGGTGGAGATCTTCTTGTGCAGCGAAGTTCATATGTTTGGTTCGGCCATTGTAGTTCCTGAACCACTTGTTCTAGCGACCCTATTTGTTGGGAAACCATTGGGAAGCGTTCTCCATTACCCCAATGCAGCCTGTTAGGCCATGTCTGCTTTTATGGTGTTTTGCAGTTCCGCCAGGAGCCCTTTCAGGACACAGGTGGTAACTGGAGATGACAGTATAAAAGAAATATCTACAGACAAACAGTAGGCGCTATATATTTAGTGATAGTGAACACAAATATTTTTCTATTACAAGTGAAGCAGTATAAAAGCTGCACCTTAAAGTGTAAAATAGCTCAAAAACACCACTATACATACATTGCAGAAAAATAAGGTGCGCTATGACTTTAAATAACTTAATAGTGTCCAATAAAATTGTAATTCTTAATATTATATTTAAAGTGCATGTGCAATGTGCAACACGTGAAAAAAATTGGGGAAACAAATCCACACTTACAATTTTAACGCCACTGGCGTGGATCACCCCTCAGGGTTATGTAAACATGCAAAACAAACACAAGAAACAAAGATCATAGGATAATATGTCTTTAAAACTATAAGTATATGTAAGGGGAAAATTCACACTTACAAAGGTAGAGCGGTAAAAGTCTGCTCTAACTATGATGGCAGAAGTCCTCTTATCTCAGGACTCAGAGACCTTTAGTACTCAGGACAGCAGCTAAATCCTTCTGAAGCACTTTATTGAATGAAGAATTTAAAAAGTAATTCACACAAAGTGATACAATGTTTAAAAATAGCTTCAAAGTCACCCGTCCAACGATTCTCCTTGTCCAGAGGTCACGATATGTGCTGTTTGTATCCGCCGGCTGATAAGTATTACCACCTCTAGTCAATACTTCCGGGTTTCGGAGCGATCACGTGGTGACGTCGTGCGTGATGACGCGTTTCGCCAGATTGGCTTCCTCAGATCACAAGTTGGATCCTGCTGTCCTGTTAGTTTTTATGACGGTCTTTCTGGGCGTGGACTTCATGAGAAGAAAGTCTATTGGTCCTGAGTCACCTGATGACTCCATAATTAAAACGTCCAGTCTCTATTGTTTAGGCATATCGCCTAAACGGCACATATACATTGAAGTGAAGAAATATAAAAGCTAATAATACTAGCATTGCCATACATGTGTTGCGGTCACCGGCCCGCCGAGCCTCACGGCCGTGCCCGACCATCACGGCCACGCCGACAACACAAGCTTACCTGCTCGTCGGCGAGCCGGGAACCGCTCCTTCTGTTCTTCCGGGCATCACGCCCGAATCAAACATGGCGCCGACCACGTGGTCGCGCCTAAGAGTAGCTCCGCCCCCGAAAATTATACCAACGTGTGCGTGACGTCACGACGTCAACGCACACGCATGTTTTGGGGTCAGAGGTCGCCCTCTGACCAATCATAGCCTAGAGAGGGGTATTTAAACCCCTAGCTTTTCCCATTACTTTGCCATGTTGTGGTTTCAGTTTCCTGATTTCCTGAGAGTGCTATTTCCGTGATTCTGATTTCCTGGTATCCTGATCCTTGGCGTTTCCCTGGTTATTCTGATCTCTGGTTTCCCTGACTTGGCTTGTTTTATCGGTATTGAGTATTTTCTGGCTTCCTTGACCTCGGCTTTCCCTTTGACCATTCTCTGTCTCTAGCGTATTAGTCCGGCCATTCTAAGGTCCGGTTTACGCTCTATCCTGTTATTTTCCTTTTCTTACCTATGTATATGTTTACATAGTTTCTGCGTGCTGGACCACATTACTAGTCGTGCGATTACGACATGGCCATGGATCCTGCAGAACTATGCAAGCATATGATCGCCTGTGAGAGTAGGGTGGAGGATATGGACCACAGGTTAGACCAATTATCCCAGGCATTTCAGACCTTGCTCCAGAGGACTGCCTATTTAGAAGTCCCTCCGGTACCACCTGTGGTTCCGCCACCTGTAGTGGTTCCCGTACCACATAAACCACCCTCCATAACCTTGTCACCGCCCCCTCGCTATGGAGGTGATTCTAAGGAATTCAGAGTTTTTTTAAACCAAATTGAATACCACTTTGAGGCCTCCCCAGGTTAATTCCCAACAGATAGATCAAAAATAGGCTATCTGATGAACCAATTAACTGGAAAAGCCTTGACCTGGGCTAACCCCTTATGGGAAAGTGGTGACGCAGTAGCCCGTGATTACAGTACTTTTCTTACGGCCTTTAAGGCTACGTTTGAACCTAAAGGCAGGGAGAAGAACGCTGCCAAAGCCCTTATGAGAATCAAGCAAGGCAGTCGTTCTGTAGCCAATTATGCAATAGAGTTTAGGACATTAGCGTCTGACGTTGATTGGACCAATAGTGGTCTGGTGGCTGCTTTCTCTGATGGTCTAGCTGAGAGTATACAAGATGAGACTGCATCTAGAGACCTTCCGGTTAATCTTAATGAGTATATTGCCTACATGATAGACATTGATAACCGGCTCAGAGAGAGAGAGAAAAACAAACAACGTAACAGACGTTCTAATTTGTCCATAGCTCCTCGTTTCTCTAACCCAGTGGTGAGTAGCCAAACGCCTCTTCCAGAACCTGAACCCATGCAATTGGGTAGCGCTAAACTCACTGAGGCAGAGAGACAACACAGACGTAACGAGGGGTTATGTATGTATTGTGGCAAGAAGGGACATCTAAGATCGTCATGCCCTGTTCGGCCGGAAAACTTGCACACCTAAGGCACGTACGGGGACCGACCTTAGGTGTGATGTATATGTCCCCTAAATTGACTAAGAACCGTTTCCTTGTCAAAGTAACCTTATCTTTCAAGAACACTACTGTTCAGTGTGAGGCTATGATTGACTCTGGGGCAGCGGAGAATTTCCTAGACAAAGAATTCTCTGCAAAACATCTCCTGCCCTTAAGACATAAAGAGAAACCGATAGCAGTCGAGGCCATTGATGGAAGGCCTCTTACCCAGCCTTTCCTCACACACAAAACTCTGCCAATCACTGTTTCAGTGGGTATTCTCCACTCTGAAGAAATTACCTTTCAAATCATATCTTCACCTACAGTTCCGATAATACTCGGTTTCCCTTAGCTCCTGAAACACAATCCACGTTTGGATTGGATTGAAGGAGAGATTGTGAGTTGGGGTGAGAGATGCAAAGGTGTTTGCTTTAAGCAAATCCCACAACCTATTGGTACCATTAATGTTCCTATTGCACCTCCCTTGACCACACAAATTCCACCGCAGTATATGGATTTGAAAGAGGTATTTAACAAGGTCCAGTCAGAAGGGTTACCTCCTCATAGACCTTATGACTGTACCATAAACTTATTACCAGGGACTATGCCTCCCAAGGGAGGAGTCTATGCCTTGTCCCCCCAGGAAAATCTTTGTTTGGAGGAATATATTAAAGATGCTCTCAGAAAGGGTCATATCCGTAGGTCCTCCTCACCAGCCGGGGCTGGATTCTTCTTTGTCTCTAAAAAAGAAGGAGACCTACGCCCTTGTATTGATTATAGGGGTTTGAATAGGATTACCATAAAAAATGCCTACCCTATTCCCCTTATATCAGAGCTGTTTGACAGATTGAGGGGAGCTCGAGTCTTTACCAAGCTCGATCTCCGAAGCGCATACAATCTAGCCAGGATTAAGGACGGTCACGAATGGATGACCGCATTTAACACCAGAATGGGACATTACGAATACCTGGTTATGCCGTTTGGATTATGTAACGCTCCAGCGGTATTCCAGGATTTTATTAACGATGTCCTAAGAGAGTACCTTCACATGTTCGTTCTAGTGTACTTGGACGACATTCTCATCTATTCCCCAGACCTAGAGACACATCACGAACATGTGAGAATTGTACTGAAAACCCTGTTACAGAACGGCCTTTACTGTAAACTGGAGAAATGCCAGTTTGACCAAATGGAGATACAATTCCTTGGATACGTTATATCTCCGTCTGGTTTCCAGATGGATCCCCGTAAACTGGAGGCAGTCTTACAGTGGCCATTACCCAAGGGCCTTAAAGCCACTCAACGCTTTATAGGTTTTGCGAATTACTACCGCAAATTCATAAAGGGTTTTTCCTCCGTGATTTCTCCTATAACCAATTTAACCAAAAAGGAGCAAATTGTACATCTTGGCCCAAAGAAGCAAGAGAGGCATTTGAACTGTTAAAATCTTTATTTTCCTCAGCACCTGTCCTGACCCATCCTGATCCAACCAAACCATTTATCCTAGAGGTGGATGCATCAGAGACAGGAGTTGGAGACATTCTGTCTCAAAGAGAAAGTCCTGATACACCTTTACATCCTTGTGGATTTTACTCTCGCAAACTCACACCCGCAGAGAAGAATTATGACATAGGGAATAGGGAACTTTTGGCCATTGTACTTGCCCTTAAGGAATGGAGGCATCTCTTGGAAGGGTCCAAAGAGCCACTTTTGATCTTTACTGATCATAAGAATTTGGCTTATATTGGGGACGCTAAGAGACTGTCCTCTCGTCAGGCTAGATGGTCATTGTTCCTCTCCCGATTCAATTTCATAATTACGTACAGGCCTGGTACTAAAAACACCAAGGCAGATGCACTTTCTAGGCAGTTTGAGACAGATGAAGCTCCGGAACAGGTGATATATCCTATTATACCTCCTGAATGCCTCATTGCCACTACAGTTACCGAAGTGTCTTCTCCACTCTTCTGTGCCATAATAGCAGATCAAACTCAGGCACCTGTGGGAAAACCTCCGGACAAACTGTATGTGTCACCTCAGTTTCGAAAGAAGGTACTAGATTTGTTCCATGATTAGTGTTCAAACTCAAGGAAATCGGTCTCGATGAAAATGCTTGTTCTTGGGTAGAACATTGGCTTAAAAACAGAATACAAAGAGTTGTCGTTAATGGTAAATTTTCAAGCTGGACAGAGGTGGCAAGTGGTGTCCCTCAGGGGTCTGTTCTGGGACCCCTTCTATTTAACATTTTTATAAATGATCTTGAAGACAGCATTGAAAGTCATGTTTCAGTGTTTGCAGATGACACAAAACTTTGTAAAATAATACAATGTGAGCAAGATATTACTTTGCTGCAGAAGGATTTAGATAGACTGGAGGACTGGGCACTCAAATGGCAGATGAAATTTAATGTTGAAAAATGCAAAGTTATGCACTTCGGCGTAAAGAATACACAAGCAACGTATACCCTTAATGGAAGCGAATTAGGGATAACAACACATGAAAAGGACTTGGGAATTGTTATAGACAACAAACTATGCAACAATGTGCAATGTCAATCAGCAGTGGCCAAGGCCAGTAAGGTATTGTCATGCATGAAAAAGGGCATTCATTCTCGGGACGAGAATATCATTTTGCCTCTCTATAAATCACTGGTAAGACCACATATTGAATATGCTGTGCAATTTTGGGCACCTGTTCTAAAGAAGGATATCATGGCACTAGAAAAAGTGCAGAGGCGGGCTACAAAATTAATAAAAGGAATGGAACATATCAGCTATGAAGAAAGGTTAACAAATTTAAACCTATTTAGTTTAGAAAAACGTCGTCTGAGAGGGGATATGATAACATTATACAAATATATTCGGGGCCAATACAAACCATTGTGTGGAAATCTATTCACAAACCGGACTTTACATAGGACACGAGGCCATGCGTTTAGACTGGAAGAAAGAAGATTTCGTCTAAGGCAAAGGAAAGGTTTTTTTACTGTAAGAACAATCAGGATGTGGAATTCTCTGCCTGAAGAAGTGGTTTTATCAGAGTCCATACAGATGTTCAAACAGCTACTAGATGCATACTTGCAAAGACAGAATATTCAAGGATATAATCTTTCAATGTAGGGTAATAACTGCTTGATTCAAGGATAAATCTGACTGCCATTCTGGGGTCAATAAGGAATTTTTTGTCCTAGCTTGTTGCAAAATTGTGCTTCAAACTGGGGTTTTTTTTTTTTTTTTTTTTTCTTTTGGATCAACAGCAAAAAACAGGTGTGAGGAAGGCTGAACTTGATGGACGCAAGTCTCTTTTCAGCTATCTAACTATGTAACTATGTAACCTCACAGCAGGCCATCCTGGAGTCCATAAAACCCTCTCTGCCATCTCCCGGAGGTTTTGGTGGCCTGCTCTTAGAAACGATATCAAAGAATATGTTGGGGCATGTCAAATATGTGCCGTTTCTAAAGTTCCTCCTAGATCGCCTCCTGGACTCTTACAACCACTGCCCATACCCAGTGCTCCTTGGACCCACTTAGCCATGGATTTCATTGTGGATCTACCCAGTTCAAACGGGTTTAATACAGTGCTTATGGTTATCGATAGGTTCACAAAGATGGCACATTTTGTCCCCCTTAAAAAATTACCATCTGCTCAAGATCTAGTTCAAATATTCTTGAGAGAGATCTTTCGGTTGCACGGTGTACCTAAAAGCATAGTATCTGACAGAGGTACCCAGTTTGTTTCTAGGTTTTGGCGTTCCTTTTGTAAGCAATTAGGCATTGAACTCTCCTTTTCGTCGGCGTATCACCCTCAAACTAATGGAGCAGCAGAGAGGGCGAATCAGTCTCTAGAAGCCTATTTACGTTGCTTTATAAATGCCAATCAGTCTAACTGGTGTGAGCTCTTACCCATGGCTGAGTCCGCCAGTGTCAGGATCGGGACAGGGATCCAACACGCAGAGTCCAAACAGTAGAAAGGTACGTGTACCGGGCCTTAGAATGGCCGGACTAACGTACAGAGAATAACAGAGAATGGTCAGAGACAAGCCGAGGTCGAGGGAACGAGAAGACAGGTAAGCGAGAGACAAGCCGGGTCAGAGGGATAACAGAGATAAGCAGAATAGTACAACAAGCCGGGTCAGAACCAAAGAGAATACTAGAATACAAGAGCACTGAGTGACTAGACAAGCTAGAACCACGACAGGGCAATGAGCTGAAGAGAGAAGCAAGCTTAAATACCCTGACTCCGGAGAGTAGACACGCCTCCGACAAGTCCTGATTTGATATCGGACAATTGAGTGACAGGTCACTCGGGATTGGCGTCATGACGTCACGTACTGAGCGTCATGTTAGAAAAGGAAGCGGATCCCTCGCGGCCAGCGTTTAAGTGACTGGATGGACCGCGAGGAACGGAGGAAACGGCTCGTCTAGACGGATAAACGACTAAGTCTCTACCTCTCTCAGAGGTAGAGACCTCAGGTACCCTGACAGTACCCCCCCTCTCAGATACGCCCACCGGGCGGAAGGAACCGGGACGAGATGGAAAGCGGGAGTGAAACGCCCTGCGGAGGCGAGGGGCATGAACATCCTCCTGAGGTACCCAACTCCTCTCCTTAGGACCATATCCCTTCCAGTTGACTAGATATTGTAGCTTCCCCCGGGAGACTCGGGAATCGATAATGGAGTTGACCTCGTACTCCTCCTGACCCTCCACCTGAACTGAACGAGGTGAGGAAACCGTAGAGGAAAATCTGTTGCAAATTAGCGGTTTCAGCAAAGACACATGGAAGGAGTTGGGGATGCGTAAGGCAGATGGCAGAGCTAGGCGATACGCAACCGGGTTGATACGAGTCAGAACCCTGTAAGGACCTATGTAACGAGGAGCAAACTTCATAGAGGGAACTTTTAAACGAATGTTCTTAGTACTCAGCCATACTCTATCCCCAGGAACAAAAACTGGAGCCGCCCTTCTGTGCTTATCAGCGTGTTTTTTGAACAACATAGAATTATGCAGGAGAATTTGACGAGTCTGATCCCACAACTTCTTCAGATTGGCGACATGATCATCAACCGACGGTACTCCTTGGGAAGAAGAGACCGAAGGAAAAATGGAAGGATGAAAGCCATAGTTCATGAAGAAGGGGCTAGAACGAGTAGAATCACAAACGAGATTATTGTGTGCGAACTCCGCCCAAGGAATCAAACCGACCCAATCATCCTGGTGTTCGGAAACAAAGCAGCGCAGATATTGTTCAATCTTTTGATTGGTACGTTCAGCAGCCCCGTTAGACTGGGGGTGATAGGCAGAGGAAAAGTTCAATTTGATGCCTAATTGAGAACAGAAGGATCTCCAGAATCGTGAGACAAATTGAGAACCTCTATCAGAAACAATTTCAGAAGGTATCCCATGTAAGCGAAAAACCTCTCTCGCGAAAATCTCCGCCAATTCAGGAGAAGTCGGGAGTTTAGGTAACGGCACAAAATGAGCCATCTTAGTAAATCTATCAACCACCGTGAGAATAACAGTCTGTCTCTTGGAAGCAGGTAAATCCACAATAAAGTCCATGGCCAAGCAGGACCATGGTTTCTCTGGAATGTCCAAAGGGTGTAATAGACCACATGGCGATGTGTGAGGCTGTTTAGTCTTGGTACAAATCTCACAAGCTCCGATGAACTCCTTAATATCCTTTCGTAAGGAAGGCCACCAGAAATCCTTGGAGATCAGGGAATAAGTCTTGCGAATGCCAGGATGACCAGCCACCTTACTTTCGTGGAAACACTGTAAGAGCTCCAATTGGAGTTCAGGAGGAACAAAGTTTCTTCCCTCAGGAGTCTGTCCAGGTGCCAGATGTTGTGACTTCATGATCTGGGCAAGCAACGGAGAATGGATTTTGAGACTTGTGTTAGCAATAATATTGCATTTAGGTACAATAGAGGACAGAACCGGTTCAGATGAAGCAGAAGGTTCATATTGGCGAGATAGGGCATCGGCTTTAGAATTCTTCGAACCAGGCCTATAAGTGAGAACGTAATTGAAATGGGTGAGGAATAACGACCAACGAGCTTGCCTGGAAGACAATCGCTTGGCCTCTCCAATATAGGACAAGTTCTTGTGATCCGTTAAAATAGTAACAGGATGTAATGTCCCTTCCAATAAATGTCTCCATTCTTTTAAAGCCTTGATAACAGCTAGTAGTTCTCTGTCACCAATGTCATATCTGCTCTCAGCACCAGACAATTTTTTAGAAAAAAATCCACATGGGTGTAATGGTTTATCCACACCTAGCCTTTGGGATAGGATAGCACCTATGCCAGTCTCCGAGGCGTCAACCTCAAGTAGGAAAGGAAGAGTGGTATTAGGGTGAACTAAAATTGGGGCGGAAGCAAAAAGCTCCTTGAGAGTTTTGAAAGCAAGGAGAGCTTCCTTAGACCAATTCTTAGTATCAGCCCCCTGTTTGGTCATATTGGTAATGGGCGCAATAATAGAAGAATAACCCTTAATAAAGCGCCTATAATAATTGGAGAACCCAATAAATCTCTGAACGGCCTTAAGACCCTTGGGTAGAGGCCAATCTAGAATGGACTGGAGTTTATCCGGGTCCATCTTAAATCCCTCCCCAGAGATCACATAACCGAGGAAGTTTACTTGGGATTGATCGAAACTACATTTCTCCAATTTGCAGTACAGACCATGTTGACGAAGTTTGTGCAAAACCCTTCTGACTTGTTCGTGGTGAGTCTCAATCTCTCTAGAATGTATGAGTATATCGTCCAGGTTTACAATAACACACTCATGCTGAAATTCCCTAAGAACCTCATTTATCAGATCCTGGAATACAGCCGGTGCATTACATAACCCAAAAGGCATAACTGTATATTCATAGTGACCGTATCGAGTATTGAACGCCGTCATCCACTCGTGTCCCTGCTGGACTCTCACCAAGTTATATGCCCCTCTGAGATCTAACTTGGTGAAAATGTTAGAACCCTTTAAACGATCAAAGAATTCGGTAATCAAAGGAATGGGATAAGCATTCCTAATGGTTATCTTGTTCAAACCTCGATAATCAATACAAGGCCTAAGTGTACCATCCTTCTTTTTAACAAAAAAGAATCCAGCCCCGGCAGGGGAGGAGGATCTCCTAATGAATCCCTTGTCTAAATTCTCGTGAATATACTCCTCTAGAACTGAATTCTCTTTAGTAGATAACGGGTATACATGACCCCTGGGAGGCATAGTACCAGGGAGTAGGTTAATCTTGCAGTCAAAGGATCTGTGTGGAGGTAAGGTATCGGCTCTCTTTTTATCAAATACTGCCTTTAAATCCAGGTACTGAGGCGGTATTTGTGTCTCTGTAGGATTAGAGGAGTTAGCCGACGTGTTAGCCAGGCAAAGAGGCGAGACCTTCCGCAAACATTTCTCTTGACAATTCTGACCCCATGAAACTATCTCCCCTAACTCCCAATTAATGATAGGGTTATGTCTCTTTAACCAGGAGTACCCCAGGACTATGGGAATAGAAGGAGAGGAAATGATCAACAGGGATAGGTCTTCCTCATGCAAGATACCAACAGTTAAATTAACAGGTATGGTCTCACGGAAAATAACAGGCTCAAGTAATGGTCTACCATCTATGGCCTCAACGGCCAGGGGTGTCTCCCTTAACTGGGATGGGATAGTATGCTTGTTAACAAAAACTTGATCGATAAAGCTCTCAGCGGCTCCAGAATCGATCAAAGCCATGGTTTTTACTACTCCCTTCTCCCAAGTCAAAGAAACGGGTAACAGAAGCCTGTGATCTTTATAATTGTGAACAGAGGACAAAATAGATACACCCAAGGCCTGTCCTCTAGAGAAACTTAGGTGCGAGCGTTTCCCGAACGATTGGGACAATTTAGGCGTAAATGACCTCTGACTCCACAGTACATACATAAACCCTCCCTTCTCCTGTACTGTCTCTCCTCCTCTGTGAGGTGAGTATTACCTATCTGCATAGGCTCTGGGAAACGTGAGGTTTTGATCTCAGAATTTTGAAATGCAGGAGCTAGTTTAAAGGAGGGTCTACGAGTCCTATCTCGAGTGTTCTGCCTCTCTCTTAAGCGTTCATCAATGCGAGAGATAAAAGAAATTAAATCCTCCAAATTCTCAGGGAGCTCTCTAGTAGCGACCTCGTCAAGGATTACATCTGATAACCCATTTAAAAATACGTCTATATAAGCCTGTTCGTTCCACTTAACTTCTGCCGCCAAGGATCTGAACTCTAGTGCATAATCCACAAGTGTTCGATTTTCCTGTCTAAGGCGCAACAGTAATCTAGCTGCATTGACCTTCCTACCAGGGGGGTCAAAAGTTCTTTTAAAAGCAGCTACAAAGGCATTATAGTTATACACTAACGGGTTATCATTCTCCCATAAAGGATTAGCCCATCTCAGAGCCTTCTCAATGAGTAACGTAACAATAAATCCAACCTTCGCTCTATCTGTAGGATAGGAGCGGGGTTGTAATTCGAAATGGATGCTGATCTGGTTCAAAAAGCCACGACACTTCTCAGGAGAACCGCCATAACGTACTGGTGGAGTAATACGAGAAGAAGCACCTACAGTAGCTACTTCTAGACCTGAACTTACAGGAGAGATCGAAGGAGTACGTGTCTCCTCTGGTGGGTTACTAGCACAAGACAATAGCGCCTGTAGTGCTAGGGCCATCTGATCCATCCTGTGTTCCATGGCATCAAACCTGGGGTCGGAAGAACCAAGCTGACTGTTTGTACCTGCAGGATCCATTGGCCCTGTCGTAATGTCAGGATCGGGACAGGGATCCAACACGCAGAGTCCAAACAGTAGAAAGGTACGTGTACCGGGCCTTAGAATGGCCGGACTAACGTACAGAGAATAACAGAGAATGGTCAGAGACAAGCCGAGGTCGAGGGAACGAGAAGACAGGTAAGCGAGAGACAAGCCGGGTCAGAGGGATAACAGAGATAAGCAGAATAGTACAACAAGCCGGGTCAGAACCAAAGAGAATACTAGAATACAAGAGCACTGAGTGACTAGACAAGCTAGAACCACGACAGGGCAATGAGCTGAAGAGAGAAGCAAGCTTAAATACCCTGACTCCGGAGAGTAGACACGCCTCCGACAAGTCCTGATTTGATATCGGACAATTGAGTGACAGGTCACTCGGGATTGGCGTCATGACGTCACGTACTGAGCGTCATGTTAGAAAAGGAAGCGGATCCCTCGCGGCCAGCGTTTAAGTGACTGGATGGACCGTGAGGAACGGAGGAAACGGCTCGTCTAGACGGATAAACGACTAAGTCTCTACCTCTCTCAGAGGTAGAGACCTCAGGTACCCTGACAGCCAGGAACAACGCCACTCATGAATCTTCTAATCATAGTCCATTCTTTGTAAATCAGGGTTATCACCCCGCTGTTTTTCCTTCTGAATTCTCAGACACGGAAATTCCTGCCTTGAACACCCGTTTGGAATCAATTCATGATACCTGGGATTCCGTCCATTCAGCTCTGCAGAAAGCTTCATTACGAGCAAAGGCCCAAGCTGACAAAAAACGGGGCGCTAATCCTGTATATCTTCCAGGTGACAGGGTGTGGCTCTCCACAAAACATATCAACTCCTCCACTCCTCCTCCGCCCTTGGTAGTGGGTGATCAAGAAGAATACGAAGTCCGTTCTATCATGGACTCCAAATTATCCAGAGGTGTCTTGTCCTATCTCGTTGACTGGAAGGGTTATGGTCCCGAGGAACGTTGTTGGGTTCCTGCTGACCGGGTCCATGCGCCCCGTCTTGTCCGGTCATTTCACAACCGCTTTCCTCTTAAGCCGGGTCCTTCCCGCCCGGTGCGCGGTCTTCGAGTGGGGGGTACTGTTGCGGTCACCGGCCCGCCGAGCCTCACGGCCATGCCCGACCGGCACGGCCACGCCGACAACACGAGCTTACCTGCTCGTCGGCGAGCCGGGAACCGCTCCTTCCGTTCTTCCGGGCATCACGCCCGAATCAATCATGGCGCCGACCACGTGGTCGCGCCTAAGAGTAGCTCCGCCCCCGAAAATTATACCAACGTGTGCGTGGCATCACGACGTCAACGCACACGCACGTTTTGGGGTCAGAGGTCGCCCTCTGACCAATCATAACCTAGAGTGGGGTATTTAAACCCCTAGCTTTTCCCATTACTTTGCCATGTCGTGGTTTCAGTTTCCTGATTTCCTGAGAGTGCCATTTCCGTGATTCTGATTTCCTGGTATCCTGATCCTTGGCGTTTCCCTGGTTATTCTGATCTCTGGTTTCCCTGACTTGGCTTGTTTTATCGGTATTGAGTATTTTCTGGCTTCCTTGACCTCGGCTTTCCCTTTGACCATTCTCTGTCTCTAGCGTATTAGTCCGGCCATTCTAAGGTCCGGTTTACGCTCTATCCTGTTATTTTCCTTTTCTTACCTATGTATATGTTTACATAGTTTCTGCGTGCTGGACCACATTACTAGTCGTGACAACATGTCTGTATAGGAAATTTAAAACATTTTAATATGCAATCATATTATAAATACAAGCCTAAACCAAATAAATATAGAATAGGTACATATATTATTATTTTATAATACAATTTAATAGATAACATCATACCAGATGTAGTAGCAGCTATATTGGAATGTCCCACATCCTACTAATAGAGTAAAAATAAAATAAAAAGGACATTGTAAACAGAAGAAGTACAGATGATGGGAAAGTTAAAAAACATCATAAAAAGTTAAAAAGATCAAATTCGATGCCATTGGTTCTAGGGTTCCCAATTTATGGACCCATTTCATTTCCTCTCTACCTATGTGCTGTATATGGTCACCTCCTCGCCAGGATTTTTCGACTTCTTGTATCCCTACAAAGGTTAGTCCGCTCGGATCTTTGTTGTGGTATTTTTTGAAATGAGCAGACACACTATGTAACTCAAATCCCTTGCGTATATTGTTAACGTGTTCATAAATCCTTCTATGTAGCGGACGGATCGTTCTCCCTACATACTGCAATCCACAGGGGCAAATAAGCAAATATATAATATTTTTACTAAAACGGGTAATAAAATCCCTAATATTAAACTCGTACTTTGAATGCTTATTTTTAAATGTATTGATTCCTTTAAGGGTCCTATTTACACTACATTTACAACCTACACATGTCCCGCATGAGTAAAAGCCTTTTTTTATTATTACTTAAAAATGTTTCTGGCACTTCTCTTTTGGGGTGGTTAAACGTGAGTATTTGTTTTAAATTAGTAGCCCCTCTAAAAGTAATAAACGTTTTTTGTGGAATAATATTATTTAGTTCTTTATCCTTCCTTATTAGGTGCCAATGTTTATTTACAATGGATTTGAGTTTTTGTGAATCTTTATTAAAATCTAAGACCAGAGGTTGAAGAGTGTTATCTCCACTTATTTTATTACTATTTTTAATGAATCAAAAAATCCTGATCTAATTTATTTACCTCCTCATAGGCTTTGAGTAATAATTCATTAGGGTATTCTTTTTGGGAAAATTTATTCATTACAGTTTTCGCTTGTTCTTCAAAAATGTCTTTATCTGTACAATTTCTTCGTATACGTTGCAATTGTCCTTTGGGAATATTGTTAAGCCACGGGGTGTAGTGTCCACTGTTATACAGTACGTAGCTATTTGCATCTACTTTTTTAAAAAAAAAATCTTTGTTTTTAAAACCCCTTCCTCAACATAAATCTCCAAGTCTAAAAAAATTAATATTCCGTGTACTAAAATTACTAGTTAGTTGTATGCCCCAGGAGTTCTGATTAATTTATTTTAGAAAAATTTCCAAATCATTTTGGGAACCTCTCCATATAAAAAACAGGTTGTCAATATATATCTTGTAGGAGACCAGGTTCGTCCCCCAGGATCTATGACAGTAGATGGCTTCTTCTTCCCACCCTGACATAAATAAATTTGCGTAGCTAGGGGCGAACCTGGTCCCCATAGCCGTACCTTGTTGTTGTAAGTAAAATAAAAGTAATTATTTTCTAAAATCCACTTGATGCTATCTATAATAAAAACAACATGTTCATTAGACAATGTCTCTGATTTTTCTAAATATTTGCGTACTGTATTACAGCCTAAAGTATGAGGAATTGATGTGTATAAAGCGGATACATCTGAGGTAACCAAGATATACCCATCTGTCCACTGTACATTTTTTAGAGTTTTTATCATATCTGTCGTGTCTTTCAAGTATGAGGGCATATCTTTTACTATATTTTGTAGCCATATATCTACATATTTGGAAAGGTTAGATGTAATAGAGCCAATCCCAGACACAATCGGTCTTCCGGGAGGGTAGCTTAAATCTTTGTGCACTTTCGGCAAAGTGTAAAAAACGGGTATTCTCGGAGATTCTATTTTAATAAATTTATACTCTTTTTCATTTAAAATACCCTCTTCCTTTCCTCTGTCTAATAAAATATCAAGAGATAATTTGATATCTGCAGTGGGATCTTTCTTAAGTTCCATATATATTCTTGTATCTCCTAATTGACGGTGACATTCTTTTAGATAGTCTGATGTATTTTGAATGACTATACTCCTTCCTTTATCCGCTGGTTTTATAATAATTTCTTTATTACTTCTCAGTTGTTGTAAAGCTCTATATTCACTGGGGTTTAGATTGTCTTGAGATTTTTTCTTACAATTATCTTTATTTAATTTTTTAAAATCTTCAATGACAGATTTCTCAAACATGTCGATAGCACTGGTTCTATAGTTCCTTGGATAAAAATGTGACCTATTTTTTAACATGGTATGGTTATCGCTTTTTTTAGTATCTGCAAATTTATTTATTTCGAAGAATCTTTTTATTGTGAGAGTTCTGGAATATTTGAGTATATCTATGTACGCAGAGAAGGAATTGAAATTTCTACTGGGGGCAAATTTTAAACCTTTATTAAGAATTTGAATTTCGTCTTTATTAGGTACAAATTTTGATAAATTAATCACTCCCTCCAGTTCGACGTTCTTCCTCTTTTTCCGTCGTTGTAACCTGATTCCTCCTCTGCATCCTCTCTGTCTAAAAAATATAAAAGAGACATGGACGATTACAAATACAATAAAGTTAGAAATTTCCATAAACCAACAGGAGAACATAGGTATGTCAAAAAAGACTACTCCAGTTATCGTAAAAATACCTATGACAGAAAAAGAAATGATAATCAATCTCATACAGATTTTAATACCCCTAAATGGAAAACACCAGAGAGTAATAGAAGAAATGAATGGACAAAAGTTGAACCCCATAATAAACGCAATTTCAGACCATATAAAAATAGAAACTCTCCTAGAAATAGAGAGATAGAATTACGCAATAGGTATGACCCATTGGCCCAGGCCCAAAGGCAGGATGTTTTTTTTAGAGAAACCGAGAGGGAAAGTCTCTTTCTCTCCCTTAAAGAGGAGGAGAGACAGAGAGGATGCAGAGGAGGAATCAGGTTACAACGACAGAAAAAGAGGAAGAACGTCGAACTGGAGGGAGTGATTAATTTAGCAAAATTTGTACCTAATAAAGACGAAATTCAAATTCTTAATAAAGGTTTAAAATTTGCCCCCAGTAGAAATTTCAATTCCTTCTCTGCGTACATAGATATACTCAAATATTCCAGAACTCTCACAATAAAAAGATTCTTCGAAATAAATAAATTTGCAGATACTAAAAAAAGCGATAACCATACCATGTTAAAAAATAGGTCACATTTTTATCCAAGGAACTATAGAACCAGTGCTATCGACATGTTTGAGAAATCTGTCATTGAAGATTTTGAAAAATTAAATAAAGATAATTGTAAGAAAAAATCTCAAGACAATCTAAACCCCAGTGAATATAGAGCTTTACAACAACTGAGAAGTAATAAAGAAATTATTATAAAACCAGCGGATAAAGGAGGGAGTATAGTCATTCAAAATACATCAGACTATCTAAAAGAATGTCACCGTCAATTAGGAGATAAAAGAATATATATGGAACTTAAGAAAGATCCCACTGCAGATATCAAATTATCTCTTGATATTTTATTAGACAGAGGAAAGGAAGAGGGTATTTTAAATGAAAAAGAGTATAAATTTATTAAAATAGAATCTCCGAGAATACCCGTTTTTTACACTTTGCCGAAAGTGCACAAAGATTTAAGCTACCCTCCCGGAAGACCGATTGTGTCTGGGATTGGCTCTATTAGATCTAACCATTCCAAATATGTAGATATATGGCTACAAAATATAGTAAAAGATATGCCCTCATACTTGAAAGACACGACAGATATGATAAAAACTCTAAAAAATGTACAGTGGACAGATGGGTATATCTTGGTTACCTCAGATGTATCCGCTTTATACACATCAATTCCTCATACTTTAGGCTGTAATACAGTACGCAAATATTTAGAAAAATCGGAGACATTGTCTAATGAACATGTTGTTTTTATTATAGATAGCATCAAGTGGATTTTAGAAAATAATTACTTTTTATTTAATTCTAAATTTTACTTACAACAACAAGGTACGGCTATGGATGTATTTGCCCCTGTGGATTGCAGTATGTAGGGAGAACGATCCGTCCGCTACATAGAAGGATTTATGAACACGTTAACAATATACGCAAGGGATTTGAGTTACATAGTGTGTCTGCTCATTTCAAAAAATACCACAACAAAGATCCGAGCGGACTAACCTTTGTAGGGATACAAGAAGTCAAAAAATCCTGGCGAGGAGGTGACCATATACAGCACATAGGTAGAGAGGAAATGAAATGGGTCCATAAATTGGGAACCCTAGAACCAATGGGTCTTAACATCGAATTTGATCTTTTTAACTTTTTATGATGTTTTTAACTTTCCCATCATCTGTACTTCTGTTTACAATGTCCTTTTTATTTTATTTTTACTCTATTAGTAGGATGTGGGACATTCCAATATAGCTGCTACTACATCTGGTATGATGTTATCTATTAAATTGTATTATAAAATAATAATATATGTACCTATTCTATATTTATTTGGTTTAGGCTTGTATTTATAATATGATTGCATATTAAAATGTTTTAAATTTCCTATACAGACATGTATGGCAATGCTAGTATTATTAGCTTTTATATTTCTTCACTTCAATGTATATGTGCCGTTTAGGCGATATGCCTAAACAATAGAGACTGGACATTTTAATTATGGAGTCATCAGGTGACTCAGGACCAATAGACTTTCTTCTCATGAAGTCCACGCCCAGAAAGACCGTCATAAAAACTAACAGGACAGCAGGATCCAACATGTGATCTGAGGAAGCCAATCTGGCGAAACGCGTCATCATGCACGACGTCACCACGTGATCGCTCCGAAACCCGGAAGTATTGACTTGAGGTGGTAATACTTATCAGCCAGCGGATACAAACAGCACATATCGTGACCTCTGGACGAGGAGAATCGTTTGGACGGGTGACTTTGAAGCTATTTTTAAACATTGTATCACTTTGTGTGAATTACTTTTTAAATTCTTCATTCAATAAAGTGCTTCAGAAGGATTTAGCTGCTGTCCTGAGTACTAAAGGTCTCTGAGTCCTGAGATAAGAGGACTTCTGCCATCATAGTTAGAGCAGACTTTTACTGCTCTACCTTTGTAAGTGTGAATTTTCCCCTTACATATACTTATAGTTTTAAAGACATATTATCCTATGATCTTTGTTTCTTGTGTTTGTTTTGCATATTTACATAACCCTGAGGGGTGATCCACGCCAGTGGCGTTAAAATTGTAAGTGTGGATTTGTTTCCCCAATTTTTTTCACGTGTTGCACATTGCACATGCACTTTAAATATAATATTAAGAATTACAATTTTATTGGACACTATTAAGTTATTTAAAGTCATAGCGCACCTTATTTTTCTGCAATGTATGTAACTGGAGATGAGTCCAGCTCCGCCGAGACTGGCAGTGGCTTCACAGATGTGGGTAAGAGTTCCTCCTCTGCTTTGTAGGATACTTTGTCAGAAAATTCTGAGCAGCAACCAGAGAGTGTGGCCATCTTGGGCCCACTTGTGCCATATATCTGCCTCCACAAATCACCTATATTCATCCCAAGGGTGGGTCGATTGGGTTTCGACTTTTTGTACTCGCGCCCCTTGTCTGCGCTATCAGATGAGGTCTCTGAAATTCAGCCAGTGAAGGTACAGGCTCTAAAGTCTAATATATCAGTCACATACAGCCCGAAACTTCAGGAATGTGCGACCGTCTGCTTTAGCAGTTAGGTTTCACTCCCGAGTCTGATTAATATTTTGTGCTAGAAACTCTGAAACCCTAACACTAAGCTAATGACCCCCCCCCCAGGTGATGGACAGTATCTAAACTATACAGGACTGGAATTCTTACAATATCTAATCATTGAATATTCTTTCCCTCTCACCCTTCACATTTATTTGAGTACTCATAGAAGTAACCTCTGAGCTTCCAATAGGTCTTGGTAGGTAACTTTGGCTAGTATGCTCTTATGCTCCTGTCCTAGAATCACTATTTTTATTTTATTTTGAAGGGTGCACATACCAATGGCCTTGAATCACATATTTGTGTGCCTCCCAGGTAGTCAAAGAGGGGACCTAGGGCGAGTGAGCATAGAACAGGCATCTGCAATATCTCTGGATTCCAATAGAAAATGTTCATAGAGTTTCTATTGTTTGTCATAAGAGTTATGCAGTAGGGACTTCAGCTATACCAAGATGAGTGTGTTGTTGTACCAGGACACTTTTTGTATTTCAGAGGAAATTAGAAGTGGCAGGAATTCATGTGCAATTCTATTGCAGGATTTATGCATGGCAGAACAATAAGAGTTCTTAATTAATCAGAAAAGCAATATGGACTGGGTGATTCTTGATAATTCAGCGGATCATGCCAATACATCAATACAATTACTAACCAATTCTCTCTTGTTTGCTTAGCCCCAAGGTGCAAGGTACTTTCTGCACCTTTGAATTATATTCACTATAATTATTTTCCTGATTTGAAATAAGTAGAATATCAATAGGTACTTTTAAATTAAAAGAGCTGGATACCTCATAACTGCACCTATTAAAGTATACATAATTATAGTATGTATATATTTATAGTATAGTATATAGTTACATGATAATCTAGGAGGAAAAAAGATTGAAGCCCATCAAGTTCAACTTTTAAACCCATTATTTTATGCTGTTGTCCGAAAAGAAGGCAAACATATTTGTAGCTGTAACGGCTACCCAGGTAGTGAGAGGGTATCAGCTGTTGGAAACGTCCTTTTTCCCGGCAAGCTGCTGAATAAAAATGAAGTTGCTTATTCCCATCCACAAGATCCAAGAGGAGAGTCAGGTTTAGCTGTTAAAAAGCAAGGTAATTATGCAGTAAATTCCCTTCCAAGAACGAGACGAGGCTACGTTTTGAAGGGTCACGAAGAACTAAATTTTAATGACAAGGATTCTCCTTTTATGTGATTCTGCCCATGAAAGGGAGACACCTACATAATTAGTACAGTAACCAATAACAAACATGGTAAATCCCACACATCTCCTCCCCTCAGATAAACTGTTAACATAATTAACACACACACATTTTTACCCTAGTTTTGGATGTACCCCAAATACAGTATCCACAGATAGCCCTAATCTGGGGGAACAACATATTTAAAAATCATCCCATTCGGTTAAGGGGTTCGGGAGTTATGGGACTTTAAAGTTTTGACCAACCGCACAGGCACACTAGCCGAAAATAGTTCCATAAGTTTCGGCCTTGCGGTCGGTCCTCGTTCGTGTGGTGAAAAGGCACGAAAATCTTGTCATCCGTGAATATTTTGTTGGTCGTTAGAATCCCTGTATGTGGGATAGCCTATCTACCGAACGGCGTGACGGTCGGTAGTTTCAGCACGAATTTACAGTGTTATGGAGGTCTCAGCGGTGTTCGCCTACTCAAGTGTCCGATTTTAGTTCCAGACACTCGACGGCAAATCACCGCTGTTCGTGAACTAAGATGGCCGCGAACACGTGTAAAAGTCCCGAAATGGCGGCCACCTAGGAAATGAAACAAAGAGTTTGTGCGTTTCTCATACGGATGGTATGTGCCGATATGGGAGGTAAAATACCACATAATTGAATAGCAGGGTGGTCCGGTGTTCGGTAGCTTGTATTCGTTTTTATGCATGCTGAGTCTCTACCGTATGGGTTGCATAAATAGACGAATGTTGGTAAAAGTCCCAAACTGTGATAAAAATAATCCACATGAACCAGGTAAGCATATTCCATTGTATCCATAGTCTCTGTTGTTGTATATGTACCTGGTTAGCTGTTAAAGGGCTGGTTAGCAATAAGTATTCCCAGGCAAAAGGTAGGGTTCTGTTACAGTAGCAAATACCTTTTTTTTATTTTTAGTTTTTTTTAAAAAGTACATTAGGGTACAGAAAGGAAAAGGGGGAAGGGAATGACATGACCAATACAAATGTTATTTCCAATTGACACAATATGAAGGAAACAAGATTATCTGGTGTGAATTTACATGACATGAGAAGCAACAAAATGAAAAAAGGTATGGTTACACATACTTCTATCCTTATACAACGATAACCTTTAGTAATGCAGCACTGTAAGGCAGGTTTCTACGGGTCCAAATTTCAGAAAGAAGTGACACCGTGTGTGTCCCTATGTCACATTAACCTTTTCGATGGTCTGCAGATATTTATATGTGTTAGTTGTGGCAAATAGTTGATACAGTGTATCTTCCCTAGGGCTATAGGGCTTCCAATTGCGTAGCTCTCTTGGTGGGGTGGGAAGTGACAGTTCCCCTCTTTATCTTTTGTGTCTAGGGAGATTGGGTGAAATGCCGGAGCTTGTTCATGTCAGCATGGCTGTGTCTACTACCTTAGTGTCGTTTGAGCGTGTTCATCAATATGCAATCACCCAGTCCGTATGTGTTGTAGTGCGAGGCAAGACGGTGGTGGGGAGAGAGTTGGTATTGGAGGGGGGAGGAAGGGGGCGGGTGGACATGGTATGTGGAATATGTATGTATGGCAGTGCATCTAAAACACCATCTGAAATAATCCTTCTGTTCCTGGCCAGTACCTTGTCAGTTGGGTCTAAGTGAGGGTGGTCCCATATCCATTCTTTCTTTTCCCCAAGGGTCGTTGATCTTCGTTTCAGCTGTCTTTTTTTTTAGGGCTTTGGACGGCCTATGAGGGCAAGCCATGGCTTCCACATCTGTGTCATTTTACACATGATGGGAAAGTTCTTTGGAATTTTCCCACGCTGTGTAATTTGACTCATAACACTCTGATTGGTTACTTAATCCACTAATCAGAGTGTTATGAGTCAAATTACACAGCGTGGGAAAATTCCAAAGAACTTTCCCACGCTGTGTAAAATGACACAGAACACTCTAATTGGTGGATTTCAAACCAACCAATCAGAGTGCTGTTACAGGTAAATGTAGAGACTTACCTGTCAGTCTCTTCATTTACCTGTCAGAGCACTCTGATTGGATGGCTTTATAAGCCTTCCCCCGCCCTGCAGAGCTCAGTCTGCGCGGAACCCTCCATGGGTGAAGATGGATTTTGTTTTTGTTTTTTTGCGCTCGTTTTTTTTATGGATTGCCCGTTTTTGGGGCTGAAAAAAGAAAATTTTAGAAGAAAGAAAACATCAAATGGTAAGTTCCCCCCTCATTATTTTTAGGGTGAGGGTGGTAGGTAGTGGTTAATATTTTGGGAGAGGGGGGTGACTAGGGGATCCCTAGTCACCTGGGGAAGGGGGGTATTTTTTTATTTAGCCCCCCCCCCCCCGCCGCTCAGCAGTGGGGGCCAGGGGGGAGGACAATAGGTCCCCCACCCTTATTGGTATATAGGGCCCCAACCCACCGCTCAGGGGTGGGGGCCAGGATATGAGGTCCCCCCCTAATTGCTAATTAGGGCCCCCACCCACCGCTCAGGGGTGGGGGCCAGGGGAGAGGACATTAGGTCCCCCACCCTGATTTTTATTTAGGGCCCCACCCACTGCTCATCAGTGAGGGCCATGGGGGAAGGACATTACCCCCCTAATTCTAATTTAGGGGCCCCACCCACCACTCAGGGGTGGGGCCCAGGGGTGAGGACATTAGGTCCCCCCCTAATTGCTATTTAGGGCCCCCACCCACCGCTCAGTTGTGGGGCCAGTGGGGAGGACATTAGGTCCTCCCCCTTATTCTAATTTAGGGCCCCAACTCGCCGCTCAGGGGTGGGGGCCGGGGTGGAGGACAATAGGTTCCCCCCCATTATTTTACTTTAGGGCCCCCACCCGCCGCTTGGAGGTGGGGGCCGGGGGGGAGGACAATAGCCCCCCCTCTTATTTTACTTTAGGGCCCCCACCCGCCGTTCAGGGGTGGGAGCTCAAGAGGGGGGAACCTTTTTTATTTATTTTTTAACAGTGAGCAGCCATAGGTTATTGTAAGTCGGGAGGTGCTTGGGCCTAGGCAGCCGGTAGATCCTGTCCAGGAGTAGTTCCTCTTCCGGGAGTTCTAGGACTAGAAGGTGGAACATCTCCTTGACATATGTTCCCAGGTCGTTAGAGCGGATGTTGTCAGGGATGCTGCTTTATTCCGCCGGTCTCTTTCTTCGTGATCAGCCAGCTTTGTGATGATTGATGATATTTTTGTATCCATAGTTTCGTAGTTCACAGCCACATTGTTGTGTGCTGTGATTATCGCCTCAATTTTAATTTCCAAGTAATCGGTGCATTGCCCTAAGTCCTGCAAGTCCGCCTTTATTTCTTTTGCCATTTTAGCGAAATCTGTTTGCAAAGATGTTTGCAGTTTATTCAGCAATTTCTGGATAGAGGAGTCTGGGGACGGGATAGCTTTGGTCGAGATGGAGGTAACATCGCCTCTGCCTTAGCTGGTAGCTGGTGACAAAGGCCTTCCGACGCCATCTTGTGTGCGGCATGGCGGCTATGACATGGCCGCGATTTGTATGGATGCTGTTTTTAGTTTTGCTTTTTTTGTGGAGCGCTGTGCTGTCACGTTGGGCAAATCCCCCGCTGTATGTGGGCTTATAATAGACGAGTATCTCTCTGCTTATCGCGGTTTTTGTGGACTCTCTCACGGAGCGCTCAGACGTCCATCTCCATCAGCAGTCAGACCACACCTGGAACAAATACCTTATTGACTCCATAATTGGAATCAGGTTTTTCCTTGATCGACAACCTGTGGCATACATATTAATTATATCCATGTATATTGTGTTTTTTCAAAAAAGTAATCCATAGAATCTGATAAGACAACCTGTTTGGTAGAGAATTCCACATATTTATTGTTCCACACTAGTGTTGTCGCGAACCCGAAATTTTCGGTTCGCGAACGGCAAACGCGAACTTCCGCAAATGTGCAGGCGAATTTTCAATGGGCAGGCGAATTTTAAAAACAACAGGGACTCTTTCTGGCCACAATAGTGATGGAAAAGTTGTTTCAAGGGGACTAACACCTGGACTGTGGCATGCCAGAGGGGGATCCATGGCAAAACTCCCATGGAAAATTGCACAGTTGATGCAGAGTCTGCTTTTAATCCATAAAGGGCAGAAATCACCTAACATTGACACCTGTCCTCAAAGCCCAGCCCTGATACACACTGACACAGAGCAGAATAGAGACTGTTCCCCCTACATAGGGTCACTTGGCAGATATGGATTGACACCTGTCCTCAAAACCCCTGATACACACTGACAGAGCAGAATAGGGACTGTTCCCCCTACATAGGGTCACTTGGCAGATATGGATTGACACCTGTCCTCAAAACCCCTGATACACACTGACACAGAGCAGAATAGAGACTGTTCCCTGTCCCACAGAGACCATGATACACACTGACACCAGAGCAGAATAGGGACTGTTACCCCTACATAGGGTCACTTGGCAGATATGGATTGACACCTGTCCTCAAAACCCCTGATACACACTGACACAGAGCAGAATAGGGACTGTTCCCCCTACATAGGGTCACTTGGCAGATATGGATTGACACCTGTCCTCAAAACCCCTGATACACACTGACACAGAGCAGAATAGAGACTGTTCCCTGTCAACAGAGACCATGATACACACTGACACAGAGCAGAATAGGGACTGTTACCCCTACATAGGGTCACTTGGCAGATATGGATTGGCACCTGTCCTCAAAGCCCCTGATACACACTGACACAGAGCAGAATAGGGACTGTTCCCCCTACATAGGGTCACTTGGCAGATATGGATTGACACCTGTCCTCAAAACCCCTGATACACACTGACACAGAGCAGAATAGAGACTGTTCCCTGTCCACAGAGACCATGATACACACTGACACAGAGCAGAATAGGGATTTTTACCCCTACATAGGGTCACTTGGCAGATATGGATTGACACCTGTCCTCAAAACCCCTGATACATACTGACACAGAGCAGAATAGAGACTGTTCCCCGTCCACAGAGACCATGATACACACTGACACAGAGCAGAATAGGGACTGTTCCCTGTCCACAGAGACCATGATACACACTGACACAGAGCAGAATAGAGACTGTTCCCCGTCCACAGAGACCATGATACACACTGACACAGAGCAGAATAGAGACTGTTCCCCCTACATAGGGTCACTTGGCAGGTATGAATTGACACCTGTCCTCAAAGCCCATGATACACACTGGGGGGAGCTACTGTCCTCCCCAACCCCTGCGCGGTGGGTGGGGGACATAAATCACAATGGGGGGGCCTACTTTCCTCCCCCCCGGCCCCCATCCCTGCGCGGTGGGTGGGGGGCATAAATCACAATGGGACGGACCTACTGATAGGAGTGGAGTATTGTTCATATCAGTTTAATACCTTCCGCGTCTCCTATCAGTGGACGTGTAAATGGCAGAGATTTTTAATTGTTGAATCACCTCCCCTTTTTAGGCCAAGGTGGGAAGATGCTTAGACCACTGGTATATTGGTGCCAGTGAGGATTTTAATTTTTGGTTTGGTTTTTGAAGCCACAGTGCTGCACCAGTGGGCCTAAAAATTAGGCATGTACACATGCCTGAAAAATCTGGTATTGTTGCAGCCGCTGCTATAGCAGCGGCCAGAAAAATGTATGTTTGTTTCACAGGCAGAAAGTGCCCTAAAACATGGCGGCTTGAACCCTAGTTGGTGGCGGATAAGTCACGCAAGTCAAACGTCATTCAGAGCTAAAATACAGCAGCGTGTGGACCATTTTTAGCCCAAGGCAGCTCATCTCATCAGGCCTTTTTTAAGCGAATGTATCGCCCAGTGTCAGTCCCTTCGGGATCCATCCTCATTCATCTTAATAAAGGTGACGTAATCTAGACTTTTTTGACCTAGGCGACTTCTCTTCTCAGTGACAATACCTCCTGCTGCACTGAAGGTCCTTTCTGACAGGACACTTGAAGCGGGGCAGGCCAGAAGTTCTATCGCAAATTGGGATAGCTCAGGCCACAGGTCAAGCCTGCACACCCAGTAGTCAAGGGGTTCATCGCTCCTCAGAGTGTCGATATCTGCAGTTAAGGCGAGGTAGTCTGCTACCTGTCGGTCGAGTCGCTCTCTGAGGGTGGATCCCGAAGGGCTGTGGCGATGCATAGGACTTAAAAAGCTCTGCATGTCCTCCATCAACAACACGTCTTTAAAGCGTCCTGTCCTTGCCGGCGTGGTCGTGGGAGGAGGAGGAGGAGGATGACTTCCACCTCTCCCCCTGTTAGATTCCCGTTGTGCTGTGACATCACCCTTATACGCTGTGTAAAGCATACTTTTTAATTTATTTTGCAAATGCTGCATCCTTTCTGACTTGTTGTAATTCGGTAACATTTCCGCCACTTTCTGCTTATACCGGGGGTCTAGTAGCGTGGACACCCAGTACAGGTCGTTCTCCTTCAGCCTTTTTAAACGATGGTCCCTCAACAGGCAGGACAGCATGAAAGACCCCATTTGCACAAGGTTGGATGCCGAGCTACTCATTTCCCGTTCCTCCTCCTCACTGATGTAATTGAAGGTATGTTCTTCCCCCCAGCCACGTACAACACCACGGGTACCAGATAGGTGACAACGAGCACCCTGGGATGCCTGTTGTGTTTGGTCTTGCTCCTCCTCCTCCTCCTCAAAGCTACAATCCTCCTCTGACTCCTCTTCCTCACAATCCTCTTCCAGCGTTGCCGCAGGTCCAGCAAGCGATGCTGATAAGGCTGTTTCTGGTGGTGATGGTGACCACAACTCTTCCTCTTCCTCTTCACGCTCATCTACAGCCTGATCCAGCACTCTTCGCAGGGCACGCTGCATGAAGAAAACAAATGGTATGATGTCGCTGATGGTGCCTTCGTTGCGACTGACTAGGTTTGTCACCTCCTCAAAAGGACGCATGAGCCTACAGGCATTGCGCATGAGTGTCCAGTAACGTGGCAAAAAAATTCCCAGCTCCCCAGAGGCTGTCCTAGCACCCCGGTCATACAAATATTCATTAACAGCTTTTTCTTGTTGGAGCAGGCGGTCGAACATTAGGAGTGTTGAATTCCAACGTGTAGGGCTGTCGCAAATCAAGCGCCTCACTGGCATGTTGTTTCGCCGCTGGATATCGGCAAAGTGAGCCATGGCCGTGTAGGAACGCCTGAAATGGCCACACACCTTCCTGGCCTGCTTCAGGACGTCCTGTAAGCCTGTGTACTTATGCACAAAGCGTTGTACGATCAGATTACACACATGTGCCATGCACGGCACATGTGTCAACTTGCCCAACTTCAATGCCGCTATCAAATTTTTTCCGTTGTCACACACCACTTTGCCGATATCCAGTTGCTGCGGAGTCAGCCACTTTTCCACCTGTGCGTTCAGGGCGGACAGGAGTGCTTGTCCGGTGTGACTCTCTACTTTCAAGCAAGTCAAACCCAAGACGGCGTGACACTGCCGTATCCGGGATGTGGAATAGTACCTGGGGAGCTGGGGGGGTGCCGTTGATGTGGAGCAAGAAGCAGCGGCACAAGAGGACTCAGCCGAGGAGGTTATGGAAGATGATGGAGTAGGAGGAGTAGAGGAGGTGGCAGCAGGACTGCCTGCAATTCGTGGCGGTGTCACCAACTCCTCTGCAATGCCACGCATTCCTTGCTTGTCAGCCGTCAGCAGGTTTACCCAATGCGCAGGGTAGGTGATATACCTGCCCTGACCATGCTTTGCAGACCAGGTATCAGTGGTCAGATGGACCCTTGCCCCAACACTGTGTGCCAGACATGCCATGACTTCCTTTTGCACAATCGAGTACAAGTTGGGGATTGCCTTTTGTGAAAAGAAATTCCGGCCGGGTACCTTCCACTGCGGTGTCCCAATAGCTACAAATTTTTTGAACGCCTCAGACTCAACCAGATTGTATGGTAAAAGCTGGCGGGCTAATAGTTCGGACAAGCCAGCTGTCAGACGCTGGGCAAGGGGGTGACTTGGTGACATTGGCTTCTTACGCTCAAACATGTCCTTGACAGACACATGACTGTGGGCAGATGAGCGGGAACTGCTCAAGGCGGGAGACGGAGTGGCGGATGGTTGAGAGGGGGCAAGAAGGACAGCAGTGGTTGACGTGGCTGAAGATGCTGGGCCAGGAGGAGGATGGCGGCTTAGAGTAGGCGTGCTGCTTGTACTCATGTGTTGATCCCATAGGCGTTTGTGATGTGAGATCATGTGCCTACGCAAAGCAGTTGTACCTAGGTGGGTGTTGGACCTCCCACGACTCAGTTTCCTTTGGCACAGGTTGCAAATGGCATCGCTGTTGTCAGAGGCAGACACACAAAAAAAATGCCACACTGCTGAGCTCTGCAATGACGGCATTCTGGTGGTGGACACAGCATGCGTTGATTGGCGTGCTGTTGGGCTGACCCCGGGTGCCGATGCATGCTGTCTGACTGTGCCACTAGCTCCTTGCGACGACCCCCCCCTGCTTCCAACTCGTCGCCTCCTCCTCTCTGTCTCCCCATCTGAACTTTCGCCCTGTTCTTCTTCTTGCCGAGCGGGCACCCACGTGACATCCATGGATGCATCGTCATCATCAACCGCTTTGCTTGTATCTGACAACTCAGAAAAGGAAGCAGCAGCGGGTACAACATCATCATCATCATCACACCGTACCTCCATGTGTTTAATGCTGCCTGCCTGAGACATATCCCTGTTATCTACATCCTCTAGCAATAATGGTTGCGCATCACTCATTTCTTCAAACGGGTGTGTGAATAACTCCTCTGACATACCAAGTAAAGCGGCTGTGGTGCTAGTTTTGGTGGTGGCGGCAGGCGGGTGAGTGCTATCTTGAGAGGTGCCTGAAGCTAAGCTGGAGGAGGATGGTGCGTCAAGGTTCCGAGCGGAGGCTGTACAAGATTGGGTGTCCTGTGTTAGCCAGTCAACTAAGTCCTCAGAACTTTTCAAGTTCAGGGTACGTGGCTTCTGAAAACTGGGCATTATTCTAGGGCAAAAGGGAATCACAGCACCACGATGGCCCCTGCGGGGTTGCCTGCCTCTGCCTGTCATTTTTTTGGGGATTAGTGGTACTATGCGTGCAAGCTACTGTGAGACCAGATATGATTGGCAATGTGAACTGTAACAGTTCTGCAGAGCACACACTGTAGGCCTGAGACACCCGCTTGAAGACAAGTAACTGCTATTCAATCTATAACAGTGAAAAATAAATTTTGGTTTTAAAAGCACGCTATAGAGACACCAGATATGATTGGCAATGTGCACTGGAACAGTTCTGCACAGCACACGCTGAAGGAAGGACTGACAGAGCCGCTTGAAGACAAGTAACTGCTATTCAATCTATAACAGTGAAAAACAAATTTTGGTTTTAAAAGCACGCTATAGAGACACCAGATATGATTGGCAATGTGCACTGGAACAGTTCTGCAGAGCACACACTGTAGGCCTGAGACACCCGCTTGAAGACAAGTAACTGTTATTCAATCTATAACAGTGAAAAACAAATTTTGGTTTTAAAAGCACGCTATAGAGACACCAGATATGATTGGCAATGTGCACTGGAACAGTTCTGCAGAGCACACACTGTAGGCCTGAGACACCCGCTTGAAGACAAGTAACTGCTATTCAATCTATAACAGTGAAAAACAAATTTTGGTTTTAAAAGCACGCTATAGAGACACCAAATATGATTGGCAACTGTCAAAGCACGCTGGAACAGGTCTACAGAGCACACGCTGAAGTAGGCCTGACACCCAGACGCTTGCAGACAACTAACTGATCTTCTATTACAGTGAAAAAAAATGATTTCTTTAAAATCTAAAGCTTAAGCTATTGTTAAAACAGATATGAGTGGTGGCACTGACTGTGCAAATGGGCAAGGCATCCAACCTGACACAGAAGCTGGCAGGCAGGCAACTGCTCTTCTATTACAGTGAAAAAAAATTATTTATTTTAAATCTAAAGCTTAACCAATTGTTAAAACAGATATGAGTGGTGGCACTGGGCAAGTGGGCACAGTATCCAATGTGAACCTCACACAGAAGCTGGCAGGCAGGCAACTGCTCTTCTATTACAGTGAAAAAAATTATTTATTTAAAATCTAAAGCTTAACCAATTGTTAAAACAGATATGAGTGGTGGCACTGACTGTGCAAATGGGCAAGGCATCCAACCTGACACAGAAGCTGGCAGGCAGGCAACTGCTCTTCTATTACAGTGAAAAAAAATTATTTATTTTAAATCTAAAGCTTAACCAATTGTTAAAACAGATATGAGTAGTGGCACTGGGCAAGTGGGCACAGTATCCAATGTGAACCTCACACAGAAGCTGGCAGACAGGCAACTGCTCTTCTATTACAGTGAAAACAAAATATTTATTTTAAATGTAATATTAACCTATTGTTAAAACATATATGAGTGGAGGCACTGGGCAAGTAGGCACAGTATCCAATGTGAACCTCACACAGAAGCTGGCAGGCAGGCACCTGCAATTACATTACACAGGAAAAAAGAAAAAAAAAGCAGCCTGATGTTATAGCCCTAAAAATGGCTTTTTGGGGTTCTGTCCTTACAGCAGAGATCAGATGAGTCCTTCAGGATTGTAGTGGACACTGAATACCCTAGCCTAGCTATCAATTTCCCTATCTAATCAGCAGCAGCTAAACTTTCCCTCCTCTCACTAAGCATGCATCTTCCGAATGAATCGAAAATGGATGCTGGGAGGGAGGTTGGAGGGTGTGGAAGGGAGGGAGTGCTGCTGATTGGCTGGAATGTGTCTGCTGACCGAGAGGCACAGGGTCAAAGTTTGCCCAATGATGACGAATAGGGGGCGGATCGAACTGCGCATGTGTCCGCCCGCCGCGGCGAACGCGAACACGCTAATTTCACCAGGAACTGTTCGCCGGCGGACAGTTCGGTACATCACTATTTCACACCTATGGATATAGATTTACACATATCTACATATATGTAACGGATCACCTGGCACCCCGACTTGGTACCTCCGTTAATGGATGCTCCTAGTGCTTCCTGAGGACTCCAAGCACTCTGGCAGACACCACAATCACCGAATCTGAGAAACCTTTAAATTCTCCCAAGCGTATGAATGCTGTAGACCATTGAATAGGAACCATACGAATAGGCTTGTACTCCTAGCAGTCAACTGGAACAGCATACAATAAATCCTTCCCCCAATAATGAGACGACACATCACTTTGAGGGTAAAACAGGAACTCTGGACTGGCTCATCCAGCCTGGCTTTTATTTCCAACTCACACATACAGGCCACACCCAGGGGGAGGCATAAAAGAACCAATGACATAGATGTTACCTCCCACACATCCCCTCCCCTTAGTGTGACACATAATCCCATTATGCATACAGTGTAAAATATACTTTTACACAACTTTCATAACTTTAAAACCATACATCACATTCACATAAAAATACATATCCACAATCAATCCATTCAGGGGAACAACATATTAAAAAATGGCATGAATCCGACCAGGGGTTCAAAAGTTACTAAAAGTGTCTTTTGTTCCTTTCTGGCTGGCAGAAAAACATCCCCACAATGCACCCTGGTTTTCTCCCTTCTGCCCTGGAGTTAATTGGAGAAGTAATCCAATTACCCAGGACTAAAGGCAGACTCCATTAACCACATGGTTGCAAAACAACATAAAACACTTTAAAATACATAAAGTCACATTTACACATAACACACAGACATTTCACCTATCCCCAGATAGCTGGGATCTGCACGCACAAAACTACCGAATAGCGCGCAGATCCTACTCACACAGTACAATTGCCATGGAGCTAAAGTCTTTCCCATAGTCTTTCATTATATGAATAGGCTCCATGGTATGGCTATCTGGGGTATCACATTCCCATAAAGTCTGGTCCATAGTCCAAAGGCAAGAGGCGGGCAATCAGCCCCCTCCAAGGACACGTGGCGAGGTCGGTTTCGCCACAATATATCATACCATAAATACATATGCAAATATATATGTATAAAGATATATACCTATAAGCAAGGAATATTTGTAAACCATGCAAATTAATCTCTATATAATTTCAGTGATAAAATACTTGTATATTCTTATTAAAATGATTTATTATCAATTTTGTTTAATTCATATTTTATGCGGCATCATCCTCATTTGGAATAATCACTCCTATGACGTAGTTAAATGGAAAGGATACATCATTAATCATCTAGGCCACTATGATATTGTTTTATCATGGTTAGTATATCTTTATACTTCTAAAAAAAAACAAAAAAAATGCAATATATATTGCAATTGTGTCCTTTGTATAACTTTATAATTCTGGGATGAACTAACACTCATATTTACCCACCTGGCCAAATAATTCTGGGACATCCTTAAGTGTATGTTTCAAAATCAGTATTTAATATCTAACATTGCAGTACCGACTTGATGAGTTATATGGACTTGGTCAATAGTCTTAGTTTAGGGTAACAGTTTATCCCCCTAGAAATTAGAAGTTTGCTGAAAATAGATCTGTTTGTTATTGGTAAACATCATAGGTTTTCACAATTGTTCCGGTTTTCATTTGTTGCACCAAGGACAATCCACGAGAAAAACACTTTAACCTCTTAGAAACTGATTTATGTCTGTATTACTCAATGTATCTGTGGTCTTGAGTATTAAAATGAAGAGTTAGTCACACCATCTTATATCATGTGAAGCTATTCACATAATCTAAATAACACTACAAATAGTATAGTGCATTAACAGGTTATAATACAAATGAATTCCTGGAAGTTGGTCATCTGCCAAGTAATCAAAATATGTCACATAATCAAAATAATTAACATGTCTCTTATTTCCTGCATTACAAAATGCACTGTACCTCCAAACTCCAAAGACACATTTTCATTGGCATTACTATATTATTAGGTATTTTCTTATTATTTTATTTCTGGTGCATATGTCATTACCAAAGGTTTCAAAAATCAATCTCATGTAAAAGTATTTTGTGCATTAACTCATATTTCAGTTTTTCACTATTTTCATAACGAGCAACATGGTGAAATACTGCAGTAGATGTAATATATTAATATCTACAGTTGTCAAGGCAACTGGCAGACATGATGTACAGAATATATCCAGATGCAGCCTGAAACGAAATGTAGTCTCTGTCCTCTATTGGGTATTCTTTGCTGCAGCTTGACACTGCATTAGTTCTTTGAAACCTCGACTAATTGAATCAACTACATGATTTTCTTTCCCTGGGGAGATATCAAATATTATGTATTTATCAATGTTCTACCATAAAATGATTGTTCATAATTAATAAATAATCCAATGGCATAAGACTTTTGTTACCACTTGTCATTAAAATTAGTAAAACACAAGATAAAAGGGACAATTACATTAGCAGTTAGATAATGCATTGTAATGTGTGTATGTACTGTATACATAAAGCAACTCTAGGATTTGCTGCACTCTCACCAATAGGAATATTTTTGTGCTTGTGTGCAATCCATACAGTAACTCCATATACAAAACATATTTAAGATAAACCAAGCACTCATTGGATTTTATAAATATTAAACTCTGCTTTTGTTAAATGCTTTTGTTTAGCTATAGTTAAATGTTTATTATAGCTATAGCAAAAAGAGCAACATATAGTTACTAAAACAACTTTCACCTACTTGTGACCCCCCATCATAAAAAGATGACTTTTTTGTGCAGTGTTTTGAACTGCATTATTTCTGTCTTCCCTTTTAGTACAACCCTTTGATTGTTACTGCCTTTTTCTCAATAAATACATAAATAAATAAATAACACCTTATCTGTGGTTTAAATGGCATTCATTTTATCTTACCTATGTGCAACATAAAAACTTATCCCACACAAAGCAACTTTCTGCAGAAATGTTTCTGCCCACACCTCATTTTAATTTGTAGACCATACTGGTATATAATCTGTGTGTAGTCACAAATGATCAACTAAGCATGTCACCAACTTCACAGCTGCATATAGCTTTTTTTTTTCTTTCATATCACTCACATTGTTTTATTCGCTGCAATTGTGTGTAACTATAAATATTTTCCATTTAAATTGTAAGCTCATTGGCTTTCTTATTTAACCCTTTGTATAAAACGACTGCTAATGTTAGGCCAATGCCCAAAGCCGGGTCATCTACTCCTTTTTATGTCTGCATGTTAAAATAAATAATAAATGTGCCTGTCTGTAACAATACCTATGATCAACTGGTAAAATTTTGTAAATTGTTCTGGATAAGAAGAGGAGTATATATATATATATATATATATATATATATATATATATATATATATCTTGGATTATGTAATCTGTGTATTATTCCCATAAGGCATAATTTTTTGCTACTGCTTCAGTGCCGAGCCATTAATCTCAGAGAGGCACTTGGTCATACAGTGCCTTCATAATGTATTCAAAACCCTTTTTACCACAAATGTTTAATTTGCAGCCTTATGCTACCAGCGCAGATCCAGAGGGGAGCAACAGTGAATTCCCCCTCCCCCCCATCCACCCAAGAAAATAATAACGGGTGATGCACTCCCTTGCCCTGAGCCATCCAAGTCCCAGCCCTGCTTTGTGCCTTGATGGACCGGTGGGGATATCAGAGATCTCCTTCACTGGTCTGCAGGCACCTTGCTGGGCAGCCAGCAGGGGAGGCATAGAGGACCTGGGAGCTCAGCCTTGAGCTCCTATGAGTCCTCCTCTCACTAGAATGGAGCGTTAACACAGCAACGCTCCAGATCTCCAGATCTCGCAAGAGTGAACTCTAGCCTCACGAGCTGCTAAAGTTCACTCTCACCACTAGAGCCACCAGGGATACTCCACCAGACCACTAGTGATTGAGAAAGATCCCCTCTCCCTGAGTAACGGTAAGAAGTGACTCATATGTTTAATGTATATAATGATTGTTTATTTTAACTAAAAAAAAAAAAAAAAGTAAAAAAAAATAAAATAAATATATATATATATATATATATATATATATATATATATATATATATATATATATATATATATATATACCTATTATTTGCCTGCTGTAATAAATGCCACATGCATTTTTTTTTTCAAATTTAAATTTTTATTGAAAGGTTTTCACAAAGTATGGGATACAGAAAAGAAAAAGGGGATGGGGGAAAGAAATACAATACAAGTAGGAGCCCGATTTATCTTGTTGCAATGTTGCTCTCTGAGCTATAATAAGGTCGGGCGGATTATAGCCGTGTGGAGTATACACAGGTCAGCAAATACATGTATATAATAGTAAATGGATTTATATATAAACATATGTCAACGAATGTCAGAATACAATATCTCCTCGCACAAATCAATAGTTCTACAATATTCAAAATAAACTATACCAAAATACAATACAGTACTATATATCAAAGTATCCTAAAACATATTACAATGTTTAGGGCTATTTAAGGCAATCTCCAGTTCGGTTGTTCTATAGCGCTGGTATTTCAAAATTATAAACCTTTTAGCAAAATGTTCAGGTCGAAAACTATAAACTATTATTGCTCACTCTTGTTTCCCTTAGAATTAGATTTTGTTATTAACCTTTCCCCTTTTGAATTACATAGGCATTGGAGTTCCACTGATGCCAGTTATGTTGGGATGTAGCCAGTTGTTTAGCCGTGAAGGCTGATAGCATTTCATATTTCAGAAATTGCCAAATTTTTTGGTGTAGAAGGATAGGTGGGGGACATGTGGTTTGTTTCCAGTCAGCGGCAATAAGATTGCGTGTGGCTAGAATCAGAATGCTTAGCAATTGTTTGTCTGGGTGTAACAAGTCATCAGGTGTTAATAAAAAGATATCAATTTGTGATGTCAAGTTTAGGGTCCGAGAGCCTAGTTCCCTCCATAAGTGTTGGGTTTCTTCCCATAAAGGGGCAAGGAGAGGGCATTCCCACCAAATATGGGTCATTGTGCCTTTGGCTTTGAAGCACCTCCAGCAACTATCCGGGAGGTTAGGGTATATTTGGTGTAACCTGTCTGGTGTGAGATACCATCGGTAGATAAGTTTTCTGTGTGATTCTATATGAGAGTAACAGGATGTAACTCCTTTCAACGCTAGGAGTGATTTAAGCCATTGTTCGTCCGTGAATTTCTGTGGGATTTCTCTGTTCCATTGGGCTTTATATGCGACCTTCAGATCAGGGCTCTGTTCAATCAACACTGCATAGCTTAAAGATAAGGTTTTGGCCTTGACTGGAGATTTATGGCATCGGTCATATAATGCAAGCTGGGTCTTACCCGGCCAGTGGACCATATCTGCTGGTGTGGCGACTCTGTGGGCTATGATGTCCTTGAGCTGTAGGTAAGGGAATATGAATGAATGGGGTAAGTCGTAGGTAGTTTGGAGTTCTGGGAACGGCAGGATCTCTCCCTGTCTACAAATATCTATAATTCGAAAGTTTCCCAACGTCCTCCATTTATGCACAGAGAGCCAGGGTGATATTGCTGCGAGCACTTTCAATGGTGCCCAAGGTAAAAACTTACGGTCAAGTATGCTTTTGTGATGTAAAGCATCCCACGCTAGAAGTGAGAATCTAGAAAGAGGCAGTAGGGTATGGGTGTGTTTCCTAAATTGCTTGGGTGTCCACATGAACTCTATCGCCGATCCCATTGGGCTATAATTATTTTCTATATCTACCCACTGTAGTGTGGAATTAGGGGTATGTAGCTTGACTGCCGTTTCTAGTACTGCTGCTTTCTAGTACTTCATCACATTAGGAGCACCTAGTCCACCTTTTAAGGTCGGGGTTTGGAGAAGGTTATGAGATAACTTAGGTTTCCCCCCCCCAAATATATGTGGATATAATCTTTTGTAACTGTTTGCCGAGCGTTGGAGATATTGGGATCGGTATCATCTGAAATATGTATAGTAACTTGAGGAGTAATACTATTTTAACTGTATTTATTCTCCCAAGCCATGAGAGCATCACGTCTTTCCACTTGTAAAATAATTGAGTACACATTTGTGGTAATGACGAGAGGTTATGTTTAATTATGTCTCTGAATGAGGGCGATATCTTTATACCTAGGTATGTAATATGGGCACGTCTCCAGTCAAAGGAGAATTTATCTATCAGCGTTTGAACAGTAGTGTGTGGTAGTCTCAGTGGTAAGGCTTGTGTCTTGGTTTGGTTTAGCTTATAGTAGGAGATCATGCTATAATCTTGTAGTGTTTGCATGAGATGGGGTAGAGAGTGAGTCGGGTTGGATAGGGTGACCAGAACATCATCCGTAAACATTGAGAGTTTACATTCTGTATTAGATATGGTTATTCCAGTTATGTCAACATTCTTTCGTATCTTATCTGCTAGCGGTTCTAGTGAAAGTACAAATAAAAGAGGCGATAGCGGACAGCCTTGGCGTGTGCCATTTGTGATTGGAAAGGGTTGTGAAAGAAAAACTGCATTAGCTACTTTGGCTGAGGGTTTGCTGTATAGGCCGAGGACACCTTTTATAAATGGGTCAGGGAAACCGAATTTGAATAAAACTTGTTCCATATATTGCCAATTTAACCTATCGAAGGCCTTCTCCGCGTCCAGCGCTAAGAGAAGGCCCTCCATATGTGATGATTCCATATGTGCTAGCACATTAAGGATTTTCCTCGTGTTGTCTGACCCTTGTCTTGATGTTACAAACCCTGACTGATCAGTATGTATAATCCGAGTTAAAATATGTTTCAATCTTTCAGCCAGGATTTTAGCGTAAAGTTTGGTATCGCTGTTTAATAGTGATATGGGTCTAAAATTCTGGCATATTGTGGACGGTTTGCCTGGTTTTGGTAAGGTAGATACATGTGCTTGTAACATTTCAGACGGCATGTCTCCCTTAGAGTAACAATGATTAAGAAGTGCTGTCAGGGAGGGAGCCAGGGTGGGAAAGAATGTCTGGTAGTAAATATTAGTGAGTCCGTCTGGGCCCGGTGATTTGTGAAGTGGTAGTTTGCGAATGGTGTGCCACAATTCTTGTTCAGAGACCGGTTGGGTGAGTGAGTCAATTTCAGACTGTTGCAATGTAGGAAGGTCAACTGTAGCCAAAAAAGTTTGTATTTGGGAGAGAGAGGGAGTATGTGTGACATTATCATCTTTGAGGTTGTAAAGTGTACTATAGTAGCGTGCAAACTCCTCCACAATTTCTTGTGGGTTCATCAATTTTTTGCGTGTTGAGGAGTAAATCCAGGCCACCCTAGTGTTAGCCATTCTAGCTTTTAGTTTGGTCGCTAAGACCGAGCCTGATTTGTTCCCATTTGCAAAGAATTTGTTTATAACGTTGTAAGATGTAATTTGTTTTATCTAATTCTATTTCGTTCAATTTGGTTTGGAGGTGGCGAAGTGTCTCGCTATGTGCTACCGAAGGGCTCAGTTTGTTAGCATGCGTGAGAGCTGTGATTTCATTGATGAGTGAGGAGTATTCTTTCTCCCTTTGTTTTTTGGCTCGGCTGGCATGTTTAATGAACGATCCTCTGATCACAGCTTTATGGGCTTATCACACCATCTCTATAGGGGATTCGGGAGTGGTGTTAAGGTCAAAATAATTTTTGAGATCTTCCGTAATTTGGTGTTTAACATGGGGGTCCTTCAATAGGGTTTCGTCCCTATATTTACAGTGCGTACTTTTGGGATTGCGGAGGAGTGTATTAAAAATCTGTCTATACGGGGGGCGGAGTCTGACCGCCGAGCTGAACAGTGGGGGAAGAAGAGCTCCCGTCTTGCGAGTGGCATAAAGGGCACAAACGGCGGCTTCACAGGCCAAAACTTTCACCGGGGACACTGTCTAAACCGGGTGTACACTCCTATATCGGGTGATACCTCCCTGGAGCCCCTTGGGATCAAGCAACCGAAACGCCAGCTGCGGCCTACCAGAGCGTGAGCCGGAGAGAGGCGTCCGCTCGCTCCGACACGGGAACTCAAGACCTCGTTATTCTCCTACCCCCCCCCTCTGGATCGGTGGGGTTATCCCGGTCCCCACTTGACAAGTGGACTAAAACTTGTGGACAAGGGAGGCTGGCCACGAGGCCTGCAGGGAGACGGAACCGCTGGGCCTAATCCAAGATGGCCGCCCGACATGGCCCTCAGAAAGGGTACTCAGGCGGTCACCTACCCTCGAATCCCCTGGAAACTCTTGACAGGCTTTACCTAAGCTTCAGCATGATCCTATGTGACAGGGGGGTAACCCCTAGCCGAGCAACCCGCTTGGTGGCCTCATGGCTCCGGCCCACTACACGCCGCCGCCATTACGATTTCCCGCTCCTAGCCTACGATGCAGCCACCCGACCACTACCCGGACACACATACCCGCTCCCACTTAAAAGCAAGCAAGTCCGCCGGGCACCTCTCTTGTTCAGACGCCTCACCCGAGCGCAGACCCTCAGACCAGCGGGATCCTTCACACGCTGGGAAGACAAACCAAGACGCCAAACAGATGAACACTCCGCGGAATGCCACTGGAGCTGCATCTCAAACCCGGGAAGCCATCGCAGCTGGTACACAGCAAACCTGGGTCCCGACCCTTAATCAACCTGCAACCCGCAGACTGAAGGCACACACCCAGACGGAACCCAGGGCCTGGTGTGGGGCACGGAACCAACGAGAGGCCATAGTCACGCACCTGGACACTCATGCTCAAGTTCTTCCCAAGCTAAACACAGGGCAAGGAGAACTTGCACACCCACAGGTTGCTGAGCCTCCGGTGAGGGGCATTGGCTGAAGGAGCAGACGGCACGACAGGCGTTTCTGCCCCAGCCATACCCAACTCTTTGAACTGGCAATATATGTGATCTTACTGCCTTTAGAGTCTACTCCCATATATGTCTCCTGAACAACCCGACCGCACTTACACACAGAACACAACATGCCTGACTACACTCTAGGAACCACACACGCTGCACCAGGCATAGTCATACATAACTACTACCACCGACCCACCACAGCGACGCGACGGCTTTGACACCCCAACCAACACACATAACTGTAAGACATAGCGACACTGCATACCTTTCCCAGCCACATGAAACGGCGATCTAGCGACATATCCCTCCTTCATGACAAAGTCCATTGACAAACCTGACGACCACACTAACCTACACACTGACTACCAACACTATCTTGTTCATCGTCCTTTCCTAAAACTATAAAAATGTGCATTGTATATCGTGCCTTAACACTGTTCTCATATGTCGCTCAGAACGCTGACAATTGTTGTTGGGGCGCTATGAGCCATTGTACCATATTACCTTTGCACCAACTCTTGGTTGTCTATCAAACTTGTTCATTTTTATTTTTTCTTGTTTCAACGCTCCAGGCATTAAACTGAGGTAGTCAGGCACAGAGCTATTTGTCCTCGACTTAATTATCTATCGGATATAACTTGAAAATGCCTATGTCCAGACTAGCTCAGATTTAAGCAAGTTTAAACCTATTTGTGATTTTGCTCCGTGACCTATATGCCTATTTTAAGTATTGCACTTTTATTTTTAGATTTAGCGATAATAGTTTTAAAGCGAGTGATAACAGTATTACAGCGAGAGATAAAAGTATTAAAGCGAGAGATAACAGTATTAAAGCGAGAGAAAACAGTATTAAAGCGAGAGAAAACAGTATTAAAGCGAGAGAAAACAGTATTAAAGCGAGAGAAAACAGTATTAGAACGAGAGAAAACAGTATCAAAGCGAGAGATAACAGTATCAAAGCGAGAGATAACCGTATTAAAGTGAGTGATTTCAGTGAGGAAAAACAGCATTAAAGCGAATGATGAGAACTACCTAATATATCCTTGAACGTAGACTGTTTGCTCAAACCTTGTTCTTCTCGTTTGTCTCTCTTCTACCAATTTTCCATGATATGTACGTTTTAATAAGCATAATTTTCAATAACTTGCTCACTGTTAACGTTGATTGCACATACTAGTACGCATTCCTACCCACAAAAAATGTGCAGATTAAACCTGTCATGACGATGTTAACGTTGATATACCTGTGAATGCTGTCGTGGCAGAACAGGATTGCTTGTAACCCATGATGCACAACAAAAATAAAGAATGAAAAAAAAAAAATCTGTCTATACGTGAATATGAATTGTGTACTGGGGAATAAAATGTATAGTCCCTATCCGAAGGGTGAAACACCCTCCAGGCGTCCAAAAGCCCCGCTGTGTGGATTGCCTTCCTGAGGTGTGATGCAATAACTGACCGTTTTTGGGCTGTGGCTTTTGTTACAGTAGTTGCTGAGGTCGTGTCCATCACGTCATCTATCACAAAGTTCGTGTCACCCCCTATGACCAATGTTCCAAACAGATGTGTTTGGGTTAACGAGAGTATTTTGTTAGCGAACTGCAGTTGATTGTCATGAGGGCCATAGATATTCATCAGTGTGTAGGGTTCATTATTCAAGAAACATTGTAACAGTAGAAACCTGCCCTCCCTGTCACTGACTTTGTGGTGAAACGAGAACGCTACATCTTTATTTATCAATATCGATACTCCTCTCTTTTTCTTAACATATCCCACATGGAAACCTATTGGAAAATGTTTAGAAGAGAATTTGGGCATGTTAGATTTCAGAAAGTGAGTTTCTTGAAAGAATGCTAAATTAATCTGTAACTTTGTGGCTTCTGCTAATGCCAATCTCCTCTTGTGCGGTGAGTTTAAGCCCTTAGTGTTAAGGGACATTATGGTTAGATGCATCTTAGCGGTAGGTAGGATTGCTAAGAATATTTGGTACAGGACCAGCCCGAGTATAATTCCGGAATAAAGCCTGTCGTCGCTCCCCATTCAGAAAATCAATCTCAAGAGTAAACAAATCATAAATTCTGCTATGAAGATAGTAAGGGTATATCAGTATTCTATTTTTTCCCTTTTGGTAGCGCAGTGGTCGGTGCGAGTCTAACCCGCACCTGACTGAGGGTGCCTGAAGAGGTGCCAGTCGCCTTATTGGCGATGCAGCATCATCACTCCTAAATATCTTGTATTGAGACTGTACATTGCTTTGGCCTGTGTACACAGTTAGGTTCCATGGTGGGGGAAGGGAATAATAAAAAAAAAAGGAAAAAGAAAAATGAACATAATATGCCAGATGGCAACTATATACAGGAAGACACTCCAGGACATACCGTCCAGTGTCTAATGAAAAAGTGTTGGCCGCTTGGAGCCAAGTTGGGGGAGGGTGAATTCAAAATATGGGCAGTAACTAACTCTTTTCATGTACCAAAAACCCAATATGTCTCTATGAATACACAAATTGTTTAACTTTTAGCTGTGTTGTTACCAGAGAATCACTCATGTGTGACAATATAGTAGCCAAACGGGCTACGGTACCATTTAAAGACAACATAACCTTATTTATAGATGCAAGTTATTAACCTCACGTGATACCAGTCCTTTTCGATTTCGAAGAGCAGGATAGCCACGGGTTTCTCGGCCCGTTTTGTGGTAGTCCTTCACTTAGGTCTTGAGACTTGTATCCAGTCTTTAGAAATTTTCGCCAGTGATTTGCGGCTGTAATTTGGACGTTCCTCGTCAGAACGCTGTTCAAACTTTATATTCCACTCCGTCAATAGTTGAATGCCTTCAGCTTCTGTCTTCATCTGGTATTCAACGCCATTCCTCTTCACTATTAAACGTGTAGGATATCCCCATTTGTAGAGGATATTCCCTTGGCGCAATGCTTTAGTGACGGGCATAAATAATTTTCTTTTTGCCAGTGTGGCTGCTGATAGGTCCACAAAGAGCTTAATTCCGGCGTAGTCCGTTGGCATATCAGTGATGTCTCTGGCTGTGCGCATTATAGTTTCTTTCATGGTGAAATAGTGAATTCTGGCGAGTACATCTCGTGGTATAGTGGCCGCAAGAAAACGTGGTTTTGGCAGCCGGTGTATGCGATCAATGTATAGATCTTGGTCTCTGAGATCAGGGCAGAGTGTTTTGAATAATGTCTGCGTATAGGTTTTAAGCTCTGATGCGTTAACGTGTTCAGGTATGCCGCGCAGGCGGATATTATTACGCCTATCGCGGTCCTCCTGGTCTGCAATCTTAGCTGTTAAGTAGTTAACCTTCTCCTCAAGAGATTCATAAGTGTCTGCCAGATTATTGTGGGCCTCAATTATTTAGTCTGCTTTATCCTCCAGTTTGGATGTGCGCTCACTGATAGCTTTAATGTCAGCCCTGACGTCCCTGGCTAATTTGGCGAATTCCGCCTGAAGTGTGTGCTGCAAATCTTTCACCATTTTATGTAGGGCAGTCTCAGATGCAGGGGCAGAGTTGTCTAAGGAGACAGAGGTATTATCGCTCTTGTCCGAGCATGCTGCAGGGGATCCGTCGCGGCCATGTTAAGGCCGTGATTTGCAGCGCTGGCGGGCGTAATTTCACTTTTTTTGCAGATCTGTGGGACATGGCTATGACAGGTAAGTAGCAGGTAGTCACCTGTAGTGGATTGAAGTTATTGCCACTTTGCTAGTCGCTGTATTGTTCTCACCCTCGACGGAGCTGGTTACTCACACATCCACTCTCTTGAGCAGCCAGGCCACGCTCCCCGCCACATGCATTTTAATGTCTGCCGTGGCCTCGTATAACATTACCCTCAGGACGCCTATGGTGAGTGGCGCGGTGGGGTCCGAGCTGTAAGCGTAGTCCTCCGGTTCTGATTCCTCCTCATCTCGGAGTTGCGAGTTGGTAGGCCGTTGTGAGGTGTTTGGCGTGCGGAACATCGTCGCTACCGACGGGGTAAGTTCCTTTTTCTTTTTTCCTCCGCCCATGGTAGGATGTGTTGGGCAAGGTTTGTTGCACCGGTATGGTGTGTTTTCGGGGTTCAAACACAAGGGGGGTCGCCGATGGTAGTGGATTGTAGTGCTGTTGGGAGAGGGAGCTCAGGAATTAGGCGTCCATCTTCCTTTGCGGTCAGGCTCTGCCCCCCAACATTCTTATTTTGATTAGACTTATTGATTATTCCATAATTACATTAACACCTGAACTATGCTTGTTCAAAAATATGCCTGATAATTGACCTAAACATAAAAGCATAAACCTAGGAAGTATTCTAATTTCAGCCATTATGGCTCGTCACTGGAAGTCCCCTGTAGTTCTGAATATTAAGGAAGTTATTAACCATCTGTTTGAAAATATAAGATGTAAAATTGTGCTTAGGTTACCGTCCCATACACTTAACCTTTTTAGATATGAATGGGATATCAAAGAAAAAGACATCAGACAGAAGTACAGCATACATTTTTGACCCAACCTGACCAAAATGTTATATATGTTATATATAAATTGTGATATTTAGTATCATATTACTCTACATTTGATTAATTAATAATTTACTACTTTCAGATAATTATTTATTACATTATACCACAGTCTGTTTGTTGTATCACTATTTTACTTATGTCATTTTGATTGTTCATTTTGTTGTAAAAATTTAAATCTTTAAATAAAAACTATTTGGAAAGGACTTAATTAATGCAATGGGCAGATCAGAAATTAGATGGATCTTTAATTTAAATTCCCTTTTACCTTATGACCTTAACAGTGATTTCGAGTGATATCATTTTGTATAGATTTTTGTATTTTTAATGTTTAGCATGACCTTTTTTATGTAGAAATGTTTCTACCTCTCTAATTAGTATGGACATTTTCTTGATTTTTGAGATGGGGTATATTTATATTGTTAATCAGAGGAAGTGGATAGCCTGTGTTCAGTACAGTTGGTTAACCCTCTAACGCTGTTATGGCGTTCTATACTGTCCCGCATTTAATGGGCTTTAAAGCCGTTGCGGCGGCATAGAACACCGTAACGGCTGAAGACCCTGGAGCGCCCGGGATACTTACCTACCCAGCGCTCCGCTTCGGAAGGACTGCCTCACAGCCCATGGCAAAAGAAGCCCCTGGGGGCCATTTGATCGCTCTCAAAGAGCGATCACATGGCCCCCTATAGCTGGCTGTGGATCTGCCAGCAGGGGGACTGTCTGAAATGTCAGACAGTCCCCCTGCTGGTGGAAAAGTAAAAAAAAATGTTTTAAAATAAAATAAATATATTTATATATATATATGTAACGTCATACAAAGTGTATTTTAATACTGATATAAGTACATATATTAGTATATAAAATGTTGAAAACTCCGCAATCAATGTACCGGTCTTGTTCTTGCCTCGGTGCTGCCTCAGCCGTCAGAATGTATAACGAAAAACGAGTGCACTCAAAAGGACTTAGTAGAAAAAATATTAAATTTATTCACAAACGTGCCAGTGATAAGTTCAACGTTTCAGTCCTCGTAGGACTTTTATCAAGACAATCAAAGGGCGGGTAAACAATGTTTAAATATAGTGGAAACAGACTTCAATTGGAGAGTGAAAACGAGGTTGTGATGTCACCAGTGATGGATCAAAGTTCAATAGACATACCTAGAAAGACTTAACCCCTTATGGTATAAAAAGTACAAATTAAAGAAATCTATAAATCATCGATGAATAAATAATAAAACTATATGTAATAATTAGATCCTATAAACGGTCAAGGTCTAGGATATCTGTACTTATAAAAAATGCGAACAGAACAAACAAATTAAAAACAAGGAAAATAAACCACAGAAGACCTCACAGAATGGTAAGTCTACTAAAGATCTACCTTGTGGAACATCCAGAAACAGAAAGACCATATAGCAAACACCAAAACGGCATATCGAAGGAAAACAGCTAGTCTACAAAATAAATATACAAAATAGATATACAGTGTAAAAATACAAAATATCCCGCCAGTGTATAACTTTCATGGCATAGAGATACAAATGAAACAATCTAGGATAGATTATGATACAATGTAACACAACTATGCTGTTACACTGTGAGAGACCACTAAGACTTTCTATCTTTTGGAGATGAAACAGTTCAGTGGGTTAATCTCATTTAGCCCCCCGGGAGACAATGTTCCAAATGTAAAAATCCAGTAGGCTTCTCTCTGGAGAAGCAAATTATCCCAGTCACCTCCCCGTCGTGGAGCCGGGACCTGTTCAATTCCCATAAATTTAAGGGTTGGCAATGTGTGTCCAGCCTCGAGGAAGTGTCTGGCTATAGGAGTAGTCGCTGTACCACTGGAAAGTGCAATCCTTATGGTTGATCTATGACCCCTCATTCGTTCTCGAAGGTCATTTGAGGTTTTACCAATGTACATAAGCCCGCATGGACACATAATGCGGTATACAACATGTGTGGTAGTGCAGACGATGCGTTGACGTATTTTATATTCTTTACCAGAATGGGGATGAAAAAAAGACTTCTCCGGGGTCAACTTGTTGCAGGCTGTACATTTTAAACATTGTATGCAACCAGCATTAAGGTGTTCAGATCGATTTGGCTCCTGTACATCAGTGTGTACAAGATAATCCCTCAGTGTGCAGTTGCACACAGATGGGCCATCGAAAAGCAGTAAAGTGTAAAGCAGTAAAGTGCCCAGATTAATTTTCCCACAAACTTTTCATTCACAATCTCTAACCTTTTCAAAAATGATCCGCAAAAATTGTGAGATATTTAAAAAATACATCACATTACCAGCTATATTCCATCAAACTCCAATCATGAGCTATAGGAGAAATACAAATCTGAGGGATTATCTTGTACACACTGATGTACAGGAGCCAAATCGATCTGAACACCTTAATGCTGGTTGCTTTCGATGTTTAAAATGTACAGCCTTTTCAAGTAAAAGTCCAAAAACATGTTGTTTTTTTTTAATTTTTCACCATATTTTTTTATTTTTATTTTAACCCCTTAAGGACACATGACATGTGTGACATGTCATGATTCCCTTTTATTCCAGAAGTTTGGTCCTTAAGGGGTTAAATACAATATATGACATAATACAAATAATGATATGTAAAGAAAGCCCTTCTCGTCGTGAAAAAAACAATATATAACTTGTATGGGAACCGTAAATGAGAGAGCGGAAAATTACAGCTAAACACAAACACCACAAAAGTGTTAAAACTGCTCTGGTCCTTAACGTACAAACATCGCAAAAACAGGCCGGTCCTTAAGGGGATAAAAATAGTACCACTGTCAAGAAATGCATGTTCTGGGTGTGCCCCCCAATTCTCCTTTTTTCTTACGATGTGAATGGTCACTTCCTTATCCATAACTCAATACCATTTTTTCTAAGAAAAATCAAATACAATGTATTTATTGTTCGCCAGAGTTTTGTGACTGAAGCAGAGATTTAAACCCATTACAGCTGGTAGGAATAGGGAAACTGGTCTCAACCAGTTTATTTTTCACCATATTTAACCACTCCCCTAACCCTACTAATAACCATATGGAACAAGTGAGACCCTTTTTGACGAAGTTGCCTCTGCCCAGACCAGATGTTATTCTTTAATCTTGCCTGGGATCAGAGCTGATCATGAGTGTGTGTAAATAGGCAGATTGGCAAGCTGTGCAGTGCTAGGCTCTGCCCTCTCACATTAGGTCACTCACCTCCTGTGCAGTCAGACATAGTAACTCATTGTATGTAGTTAATTAGTGATTCAAGGAATTTTCCCCTTCCAAATCTTTTACTTTTTTTCTTTTATGTCACTCCCTGAGATGTTATATAGTATCAGGTGATGTTGTGTCACGCATATATAACTAATTATGCAAATTATCATGACTGGTATTTATTTTTCTAAGAAGGTGGTAACCTGTTGTGTTAAAGTGATTTGCCTGTTGATGTGAAGTTATAGGTGGCTAATGCTTTTACGCATAGCCAATAAGTGCATGTTAACAGCTTTATCTTCAATGAGTTTTTGTGTTGTTACAGCAGGTATATGATATGTGAATATTATTAATATTTCACATAGGGCACTATATTTTAATGTTGAAAGTGTTACTTCCATTACAATTAACATATCAATGGCTTGTTAACTTGCAATTATTTTCCAATTTTTTTTCCCAAATGAAAAGAAAAGGCAAAAACATACCTTTAAGTCAGCATTGAAACCAAGTTGTCCCCCGAAGCTCTAACCACATACTTTTGCATCATTGCTGCTTATATGATCTAGCAATTAAGGACTAATATTCAAGAATTCATCATGGGGGGCGTGGCTTGGACGCCGAGGAAGATGGCCGCGTGAATTCGGAGCTCCCCGCAAGGCTCCCAGCACAAACCCGCCTACAGCACCCTATTGCCCTGAAAATGGGCAAATCACAAAGAACAGGGCACACCTCAAAGCCCGCGGACACCCCGAAGGGGCGCTGCGAACCCATCCATGCGGCGGTACCTGTCAGCCTCGGCGGACCGCGAGGCACAGGCCTCTAATGACACACCGTCATCGCCCTCCCTCTGTGGAGAAGAGACTCTGGCTAAGACACCGGCATTACACCCCGAGGAAACACACCCGGAATAGATGCGCATTCTCCGTAGCCTACCTACTAAGGCGGACCTGGCGGCGGCGAACAATGACCTCCGCGCCTCCATCACAGTGGAAATACAGGCCATGAGGGAGGAATTCTGCGGCCTAAGCCAGATGGTCTCCCAACTCGAGGTGGACTGCGACCACGAGCAAACGGCGCAGTCTGCCAATACCGAGACCCTGAAGCTAACGGTACAACGGATACAACAAATGGCATACCACCTGGAGGATCTTGACAGTAGAGGGAGGAGGCAAAACATCAGGATCCGCGGTATCCCCGAAGAGACAGACGAAACCACACCGATACAATCGACCCTCCTAGAGATCTTCAACAACTTACTGGGCCGCACACCTCAGTCGCCAATAGACCTGGTGAGAGCACATAGGGCGCTTAGACCGAAAGGCCCCCCAGGAAGCCTACCCAGAGACACAATTTGCTGCTTGGCAAGCTACCAAATGAAGGAGGAGATACTACGTAGAGCCAGAGATGCAGACAAGGTACTACTGGGCGGCACAGAGATCCAATTGTTCCCAGACCTGTCCCCCACCACCTTGGCCTACCGCAGGGCTCTGCGCCCATTCACCAGACAACTTCAAGCTAATAGAATAAAATACCGATGGTGTTTCCCGAATAGACTACAGATACACACACCAAAGGGCCCGTACATGGTAAAGGAAAAGGCGGACATGGAGGCTCTGGGAAGGGAACTGCAGATCACACCGGCCCCTTTACAATGGCCGGACCCCCTCACTCTATATACACCTGCTCAACAACCAAGACCACAAGGCGCAGGCAGCCAGATCCCGCGCACTTCCCACTAACAAGCAACAGGCCCGAGAGGCCTGTGAGGAGCAGAGGAGAAAGCCAGTACCGATCATGCAAACTGACCACTCGAGACAACGATGCCATCTGCGGGGATCCCTCCCCCGCCCAACTGCCCCAAACCGGACACGAACAGACGAGATGACACCCCTCAAACAGACACAGGCATATCACAAATGGCGCAGCTCAGACCAAAAGGGCCGGATTACGAACCAAGGAACGGACACCCCCTATCCCGGGACTCACACGACCACGACATCACCATTCTCCAAACGTTTCCGTAAACGCAAAACGCAGGCCTCAGGTCTCCTGAACAACATACAACCTGGGACCCTAGACCCGGAGGCTCCGGGACAGACGAGAACAACCGCAAGTATTCGACAAAACCGGCCGAAAGGTTGGAGAGACTATTGGTACCTTGACACGACCACATTACTAAAAGGACTGTTACTTATATGTATTGCAGGGAGGTGGGAGGGGGGGGACATAGGGAGGTAAAACTGCTACCTGTGTGATTTCATGTACGGGGCAAGGGACGTGAGATGGGCAGAAGACTGACGCGGGCGACCGTACTCCCCTGGGAGGGCCTAGCGATGACCTACCCAGGAGCAGGCCGGGGGGTCGGGGGCCCGCGCCGCTCGGACAACCGAGGGGGAGGGAAGAGGGAAGGGAGGGGGACCAGGTACAAACACCGAGCTGCTGGCTCATTGCGGGGCCCGAGATACTAGACGACCATAGGGTAGAGACGGACAGCCATCCCAACCCCATACAACAAACAGCGTAAGATATTAAACCAGCAGACACATCCGCAGACGTGGGAAGACATAGGGGGGGAAGATCAGGGAGATGAGAATACCAGCCCTTTCTCTAAGTTGATGCAGGAGACAGAGGACGCACACCAGCACACTCACCACCACACACGAACACCCCCCGGGGACCGACGGACTAACAGGATTATAGACCAGGAGGGAGGGGAGGGGGACCCAGGGGCACAAAACTGTGTATAAGCGAGCTGGCTAACTGGAGGAAAAGGGGGTACATAGACGGGCCCACCCCTAGACATGGTGGGACAGGTGGGGAGGGAGGCTAAAGGTACTGTTCTAATGTTATACTATGTTTATCTGAAAGTTTTACCTTATATTTTCTGTCTCATATGCTACTATACTGCTAGAGTCTCAACTGACCCAATGCCACAACGTAAGCCCGAGGCGAGGACACAAAGCACACACACAATCACATGGAGCCCCGAGAGGGACAATAGGGGACACAGACCAAGGTAAGAGGACGACCTGAGATAGGGATAGCAGGCCACATCCTGACGTCAGCCACATACACGCTGACGTAGCCGGATACCTCGGCCCTCCTTCTACTCCAACACGGGATAAGCGCCAATTTTAGGTGAACGACTCCTGGGACCTAGAAGAAGGCCAGGGTCTACACACGCACCTAGACGCAAATTCCCTAACGCTGCAGAGCCGGCGGACGACACACCCAACACACACACCCACCCAACCCCCCCCCCCAACCCGTGGCAGCCGGGGTACCGGACCCACTGAGGCAGACCCCGCCATGACACTAACACCAGCCAACCTAACGTTGATCACCATCAACGCTCGGGGTCTGAACAAACCCGAAAAAAGATCGTCAGCCCTGAAAGACATTCCATACACACTGGATTCTCCAGACTTCCAAACGCGACTTCACCAACATACTACAAGATACACTCTCCGGCTAACAATACAAAAACATTGAGTCTAAACCGCCTCACTAAGAGATAGCTCAGGGGATAATGGGGCCTCGGCTGCCACGGGATCCTCCCCTAACCCACGCGCATCCCCACACGACACACCACCACACACACAAACCACACTAGGAACAACCCGAGCGACACATAGACCCTGACGAGGCCAAGGACATGCAAACGCACCAGATTGGGCTGCTGACCAATCGGTATAACATACCCTAAGACCCGGACACGAACGACCGAATGGTCACCCGCCTACACGCACCGACATAGGACACCTAACAACATGTCAGATACAGGGCAAGCGGGCAACAGTGCCAGGACTTACATTCCATAGGCAAGAACCTTAGGTAAAAAATAACGCACCACCTGGAAATACCATTTACTGTTCGCTCCCAGTGGAACCTGGGAGTCCCCTATACACATAATAGCTCTGATCTACAGTGACCTGCATGTCACAACACTGTGCCACACGTCTTATTTAAACATGCATACTGGTGAGCATGCTGCACGAGTCGATGAACGAAAGGGTGGGACCTGCGAGTCCCTGTTGCCTATATCATAACACGAAAATAACTTGCCTGAAAATGTGTACAACCCAAATAACAAGTATATTTACAGAAACAAAGTATATATTCGCGCCTTTTGCGCTTTAAACCCTGTGCGTGAAACAATGCTGGCGACCTACGAGTCTCATTGTATTTTGCTCCCATTGTCATAACACCGAATATATCCTCACATGATACGCTCTGAATGTTATGCTTGACACACTGCTTGAGGCCTGCGAGTCTCATTGTATCTTGTTTTCATTGACACCTAACCGTATATATGTGTGCATGTTGCGCTTTGAACGTTATACTTTGAACACTGCCAGAGACCTGCGAGTCTCATTGTATTTTGCTTTCAATGACATAAAACTGAATAAAAATCACATTTACAAAAAATAAGAATTCATCATGAACAATAATATCATTAGCAGGAATCAACATGTTTTTATGAAAATCAGGTGATGCCAAACTACCTTAAGTGCATTATATGAAGAAGTTAGTAGAATATATATATATATATATATATATATATATATATATATATATATATATAAATAACAGTGTGATCCATTAGGTGTGGCCACTGTCATGGAAAAAAGAAAGTACACCCTCTGAATTATCTGGTTTTACATATCTACATATCAGGACATAATAATCATCTGTTTGGTAGCAAGTCTTAAATTGCTAAGACTTGCTAGATTTTAGCATGCTAACTGAGGCCTGTAGATTCTGAGATGTATCTATTTTTACAATGTCACTGAGCATTGCACTGTCGGACCTTGGACTGATTTTGCTGGGACTTCCACTCCTGGGAAGATTGACAACTATCTTGAATGTTTTCCATTTTTTAATAATCTTTCTCAATGTAGAAAATTGACTTTAAATTGTTTGAAAATGGCCTTTTAGCCCTTCCCACTTTGATGGGCAGCAACAATTGCTTCTCTCAAATCATTGCTGATGTATTTTCTCCTTGGCATTGTTAACACACACCAAATTTTATCTTTTATAAAGATGGTCACACTTGCTGATGATCAATTAATCAAGGGCATAGCACATGTCTGCAACTTAGCCTCTTAATTCCTATGGAAAACTAAGGTGGCCTTTTTTTTGTTAAAGTAATCATGACGCGATGTAGTATGGCATGTGTTGTTGTTAATCTGAGCAGTGGCGTACCTACCACGGTCGCAGGGGTCGCAGCTGTGACCGGGCCCCTCACTTCAAGGGGCCCAGCTGCAGCCACGACCCCTGCGACTGTGGGACGCCTAGATGTCGCTGATCTGTCCCTGAGGTCCAGTGGGGCTTCAGTGCTGTGGGCGGCAGAGTTCCTTTCAGACATGGCAATATACAAATATACAGTAAAAAAAAATAGCACAACGCGTTTCAACCATAGGAGGTCTTTCTCAAGATGCACTTGAGAAAGACCTCCTATGGTTGAAACGCGTTGTGCTATTTTTTTTTTACTGTATATTTATACACTTTTATTTGTTGAAATAAATACATTTTACATTTATTTTGGAGTCTGCTGAAATTCCATCGGCTTCAAGCTCTGGAGGACCCATTTGACGTATCCTCATTATATGTCTCAAGGAGGAGACAACACGCTTTATAAGTTTAGAGCTAACTTTTAAAAAGCTCTGGATTTAAAACACGTTTTCTACGCTTGATACGCTTCTCGCAGCTAATCACTTTATCGTTGAGACATCTCACTTTCCATGCATTAATGGCTTGTTTAGCTACATTAATATATAAGAGATGGCGTGCTGTCAGCTATACTAACAGTACAAGTATATTGTTAATCCTTCTCATAACTAACCATACTGTTACCTCGTGTTGGAACCCCTGTTAAATAGCCTAATGATTTAATAGTATGTTCATAACAGTTAAAAAATGTGCCGACACTTTCATGCCGTAAACGTTCAACTACTATGTTTATATATTTTACCTATGCTGTTGTGGCATTGACAAATGTATTGTTATTCCTTGCACAAGAAAAATAAAGATTTAAAAAAAAAAAAAAAAACCAATGCCAAAGTCAAATAACCAGAATTACCAGAATCAATAACGCGCTCTCGGACAACCACAAGGGAAACCACGACAGGGCACTGAGCAGGCTGAGAACTGGGCCTAAATACCCCTCCTCTAGATCTGATAGGCTGTAATCGGCCTTTGACCCCAAAGCAGTTACCAGGTTCCCATTTGCATAATTGCTGCTCAGCATTAACCCTTCTGTGGATTTTGTTGTTGCTCGGCACAACTTTTCCTGTGTGGACAGTAAATGTCATTAACCACATTTTTATAAGCGGATGAATATGTGACAGTATGCGTGTGTATGAATGCGTATGTGTGTGTCTGAATGTGTATGTGTGTCTGTAAGTGTATGTGTGTGTCTGAAGGTTTGAGCAAGGACACATGAAAGGTATTAGGAATTTTCAAGGAGGCCGGAAGGGCCAGAGAGTACGAAACAGGATTGATCCTACGGACACGAAAGGTCCAAGATACCTAGGAGCAAATTTCATGCTAGGGACTTTGAGCCTGATGTTACGAGAAGATAACCAAACCCTCTCACCACTTGGTAAACAGGGTTGGCACCTCAATGTGTATCAGCAAAATGCTTGAAACGGTCAGCAGCAGTACCCAGAGCAGATTGAACTTTAACCCAGGTATCATGGATGGAAGCCAGGCGGTCATCCAAAGCAGGAATAGCCGTATCAGAAAAAACTGCCGGTAGGACAGTAGGATGCCGGCCATTATTAACAAAAAATGGACTATGCCCAGATGAGTCATGGTCAGCATTGTTCCTGACAAACTCGTCCCATGGTAATAATTCGAACCAATTGTCTTGAGTGCTATTAATGAAACAACGCATGCGCGCCGACGTCAGAAGAAAAGTGCCGCCAAAATTCAAACGTGGCCACGCTCACACTATATAAGGGCTATCGTGACACTTGTCAGGTGCCCTAGTGTGGTTCTTGTTTGAAGTCCCCTAGTGCTATTTACTCCTTTTTGTCTTTTTGGTATTTGACCCTTGGCTATCTCTCCGACTATTCTGTTCTCTGGTTTCCCGTTACTTGGCTTGAATAATCGTGTGCCCGTCTTCTGTAATCCCTTGACCTCTGGCTATTCCTTTAACTATTCTCAGACGCTAGTCCGGCCACTCTAAGGTCCGGTAAACGTCTTCCTCTGGGTTTCACGCTGTGTGAAGGGATCACTGTCATGACATTACACTAGGGCCATGGACCCTGCAGGTGTTAACCCTCTTGGGCCGGTATCTGATGACCGGTTTGAAGAACTGGACCATCGCATGGACCAGTTCGCTATTGCTGTACAAACCTTGCTAGCACGTACTGCCGATCTACAACCGGATGAGCAAATCTCAGCACACAGACCTCAGGAACAACCTATGGAAATGGTTGCTATGGGTACTCCCAATCACGCAACCTCCCCTCTCCGTTACTGGGGACTTACCCAATGTGCTGGAAGAATTGATCACATATCTTTCCCACATTGATGAGCGTCTCTGACATAGACAGAACCCCAGAGACAGACCTAGACGGGTGCCAGAACGCCTGGCATTGACTTACCCATCATCCGAGACAACAGCATTCACTCCTCCAGAACCTATGCAACTGGGAGTTACGCGTTTGTCTGAGAATGAAAGACAATACCATCGTAGGGAGGGACTATGCCTATATTGGGGCAGAAAGGGTCATTCTCGTTCAACCTGTCCCAACCGGCCAGAAAACTCCCGCACCTAAGCCCTAAAGGAGGACAGGCCTTGGGTGTAATGTGTATGTCCTCCTTTAATGATACACATAGGCTTCTTCTACCAATAGTCATTGAGTGGGATGTGAAAAAGGTGCCAAACATTGCCTTGATAGACTCCGGGGCGGCCGAGAATTTTGTTGATCACAAATTCGGTCAGGAGCACGCTCTCCCATTTCAAAGCAGATCAACACCCTTGGCCGTTGAGGCCATAGATGGTAGACCACTGTCAATCCCTTTTATCACACAAGAGACTGGTATGGTCCATAGGTTCCCTGCATAGGGAGGTTATAATCCTGCAACAGGTCACTTCTCCCATTTTTCCTGTTATTCTTGGCTTTCCTTGGCTCTCTAAACATAACCCTTCTATAGACTGGGAGAAAAAAGAGATTTTAAAATGGGGTAAGACTTGTCTCAGAAAGTGTATTACTCCTATTAAACACGTAAGTTTACTTAATGTACCTACCATGGAACCTTTAACCACTCAGATACCCAAACAATATTTGGATCTTAAAGCTGTTTTTGAACCGCGAGAAGCAGAAATATTACTTCCGCATCAGACATATGACTGTCCCATTGACTTATTACCCGGCACTATGCCCCCTTGAGGCACAGTCTATCCTCTCTCTGTGGCCGAAAATAAAGTACTAGAAGAATATATCATGGCAAATTTAAGGAAGGGATTTATTACTAAATCTTCCTCCCCAGCTGGCGCTGTTTTTTTTTTTGTTTCCAAGAAGGAGGGGGATTTAAGACCCTGTATCGATTATCGGGGTTTAAACATAATAACTATACGTTACGCTTATCCTATTCCTTTGATTACAGAACTTTTCAACAGATTGAAAGGGGAGACAATATTTACTAAATTGGATCTGCGGGGAGCATACACTGCCATGACCAAAAAGGACGGAATTCCATGGAATGGAATCTCGAGGCCAAGGAAGCTTTTGAAAGATTAAAAAGGGCTTTTTCTTTAGCGCCAGTATTGAGACATCCCAATCCCTCACGTCCCTTTATATTAGAGGTGGATGCATCAGAAACCGGTATTGGAGCGGTGCTATCTCAACGACCCTCTGATGATCAACCGTTGCACCCCTGTGGATATTTTTCCTAAAAAATTAACTGAGACAGAAAAGAGATATGATATTGGAGACAGGGAATTATTGGCTATTATCTCAGCTCTCAAAGAGTGGCGCCATCTGTTAGAAGGGTCAACCATTCCTATCACCATCCTTACGGATCATAAAAACCTTTTGTATTTCGGAGAAAACAAAAGAATGTCAGACAGGCAGATTTGATGGTCTTTATTTTTAACACTATTCAATTACATTGTAACTTACAGACCAGGGTAAAAGAACACATCGGCCGACGCCTTATCCCGTCAACATGAACAATTACCACCTCCTGTAACTAATTTTTCTTCCATAATCCCATCCAACCACATACTTGCCACCGTCCATGCCAAAATCTCTTCGGGGTTAATGGAGGAATTATCAAAGTTCCAGGCTCATACCTCATTAACAGTTTCCCGGGGAAAATTATACGTACCCATGATTTATAGAAAAAGGGTCTTATCCCTTGTACACAACTCCAAATTGGCAGGGCATCCGGGTATTCACAAAACTGAGTCTTTACTCGAAAAACAATTTTGGTGGCCTTCATACAAGAAGGACGTTCGCGAGTTTGTTCTTGCTTGTAGGGTCTGTGCCTCCACTAAATCATCCAATCGTCGTCATTTGGGCCTCCTCTTGCCATTGCCCATTCCCTATAAACCCTGGTCGAGTATTGCCATGGATTTTGTAGTGGACCTGCCTCCCTCCAAGAATCATAGAATTATATTGACTATAATCGACAGATTCTCTAAGATGACCCATCTGGTCCCACTAATCAAATTGCCTTATACTTCTGAACTGGCCTCTTTATTTATAAAAGAGGTGGTACGTTTGCATGGCATACCTCAAGATATTACTTCCAACAGAGGGCCACAATTCATTTCACGGTTCTGGAGGGCATTTTGTGACCAACTAGGTATTATCCTTAACCTTTCTTCTTCCTACCATCCCCAATCTAACGGGGTTACGGAAAGGATGAATCAATGCCTGTAACAATATATCTGTTGTTTCACTTCTGAGCACCAAGACGATTGGGTGGAGCTGCTTCCATGGGCTGAATTCGCCCATAATAATCTGATGCACAAATCTACTCAACATAGTCCCTTTTTTATTAATTATGGTTTTAACCCTACAACTTTGCCGAGTTCTTTTTCATCTACAGGAGTCCTAGTGTTGACAGCACTATCAACAATATGAAAGAAACTTGGTTAGGGGTTAAACATATTTTAACTCAAAAGGCTCAGATTCAAAAAGGTAATGCGGATAGACGGCGTAGAGCTGCTCCTACATTCGTAGCAGGTGACAGGGTATGGCTGAGTACTCGTAACATAAAGTTAAAGGTGCCCTCTATGAAATTCGCTCCCTGTTTCATAGGTCCTTTCCAAATACTCAAACGTATCAATCCGGTCTGTTATAGCCTGAGATTGCCGAATACTATGAAGATTCCTAACACTTTTCATGTTTCCCTCCTCAAACCTTTAATATGTAATCGTTACACTCAGAATATCTCTACTCCTCCTGCCGCACTCGTAGAAGATCAAAATGAATACGAAGTTAAGTCTATATTGGATTCCCGGGTTTCCCGGGGTAAATTGCAATATCTCCTTGATTGGAAAGGGTACGGTCCCGAGGAACGTTCGTAGGTGGATGCCTCTGATGTTCACGCCCCTTGCCTGGTTCGTCTATTTGAGAGGCTGCGTTCTTGTGGGTCTGGTTCTGCCCGCCCTGTGGGCGGTTCTCGAGGAAGGTACTGTAACGATCACTTACCTTTCCCCGCCGGTCCCGCACAGCGCGGCATTCTACTCCCATGCTTCTGGGAGGCGGCTCAGTCCTTCTGACGCCGGCCGCTCGGAACACGCCCACTTTTATAACGTGGCACATGCGCGCCGACATCAGAAGAAAAGTGCCGCCAAAATTCAAACGTGGCCACGCTCCCGGACCTTTTGGGGGCGTGGCTTTAAAGTTAAAGAACCCACACTATATAAGGGCTATCGTGACACTTGTCAGGTGCCCTAGTGTGGTTCTTGGTTGAAGTCCCCTAGTGCTATTTACTCCTTTTTGTCTTTTTGGTATTTGACCCTTGGCTATCTCTCCGACTATTCTGTTCTCTGGTTTCCCGTTACTTGGCTTGGATAATTGTGTGCCCGTCTTCTGTAATCCCTTGACCTCTGGCTATTCCTTTAACTATTCTCAGATGCTAGTCCGGCCACTCTAAGGTCCGGTAAACGTCTTCCTCTGGGTTCCACGCTGTGTGAAGGGGTCACTGTTGTGACACTGTCTCCCTGCAATCAGTCAGAACAAAGCAGCCAGGGAAGTAGCCGGCCCCTCCTGATGATGTCAAGAGGAAGGGGCGTAACTTCAACTGCTCTTCTCCCAGACTCCCCAGAAATCCGCCCCAGACAGAGAGGCCAACTTCCCTGGCTGCTCTGTGCTGGCTGCAGGCTTCTGCTCCAGGCTCCTGTCTCAGCCAATGCCCCCCTCTACAGCCCCTGACCACCACTTCTATAGCTCCTGCCCCCTCTACAGCCCCTGTTCCCATTTCTATAGTCCCAGTGTCCACTTTTACTTCCCCTACACACCCCTTCCCCTACCCACCCCTGTGCCCCTTTTACAGACCCTGCCTACCCTTTCTATAGCTTTTGTGCCCTCCCTTTTACAGCCCCTGCCTGTCCCTCCCATTGCCCATGCCCACCTCTTCTATAGCCCCTGTGCCCCAATTTAGAGCACCTGTGCCTCTCACCACAGCCCCTGGCCCCCCATCACAGCTCATACCCCCTATTCTACAGCCCATGCTCCCACTCTACAGCCAACGTCCCCCCTTTTATTCCCCTACCCTCCTTCTATAGAATGTGACAACAGATAAGAACCATTCGGCCCATCTAGTCTGCCCAATTTTCTAAATACTTACATTAGTCCTTATCTTATAGTTAGGATATCCCACGCATACTTAAACTCCTTTACTGTGTTAACCTCGACCAATTCAGCTGAAAGGCTATTCCATGCATCCACTACCCTCTCAGTAAAGTAATACTTCCTGATATTATTTTTAAACCTTTGCCCCTCTAATTTAAGACTATGTCCTCTTGTTGTGGTAGTTTTTCTTCTTTTAAATATAGTCTCCTCCTTTACTGTGTTGATTCCCTTTATGTATTTAAATGTTTCTATCATATCCCCCCTGTCTCGTCTTTCCTCCAAGCTATACATGTTAAGATCCTTTAACCTTTCCTGGTAAGTTTTATCCTGCAATCCATGAACCAGTTTAGTAGCCCTTCTCTGAACTCTCTCTAAAGTATCAATATCCTTCTGAAGATATGGTCGCCAGTACTGCGTACAATACTCCAAGTGAGGTCTCACCAGTGTTCTGTACAATGGCATGAGCACTTCCCTCTTTCTACTGCTAATACATCTCCCTACACAACCAAACATTATGCTAGCATTTCCTGCTGCTCTATTAAATTGTCTGCCTACCTTTAAGTCATCAGAAATAATCACCCCTAAATCCCTTTCCTCAGATTTTGAGGTTAGGACTCTATCAAATATTCTGTACTCTGCCCTTGGGTTTTTATGTCCAAGATGAATTATCTTGCACTTATCCACATTAAATGTCAGTTGCCACAACTCTTAAGCAGAGTAAATGGTGGGAACCGCATTCATTCCCAGCGACCACGGGTGCTCCAGAGCAGGACCAGCAATCATAGGATAATAGGTAAAAAAGAAAGACTCACAGGCACTCCGAATACAAGCCGCAGGCAGTTTTATTGTAACAGAATGTAACGCAACGTTTCGGCCGTAAAGGTCTTTGTCAAGCTGACACCACATGGTGAAAAATGTGCTTATATAACAAACAATGTCAAACAGGAAATCAGTCAATAATCCAATTAAATAATTAATAGGAGTTACTAATTGATACAAAGCAATTTAAAAACACATACCAGTGCCAATAGTGTTGCAAAATAAATACAGGGATCAAATCCCATAATATATTAATTGTATCAAAAGTCACAAACAGTAGTACATCAATAACTTAGTAAAAATAAAACATAAATCACTATAAAATTATACAATTGCTAGGAATAGTCTGGAAAGTGTATACATAGACATCCTACTGTAACATAAGAAAATGTTTAAATAATTAGTTTACCTACAAGTGCCCAACAAATGAGAGAGAAAATAACAGAATAAATAAAATAAATAAAATAAAATAAAATAAATACATGATAAATTTATTCAGTGGCGTCCAGACGCGGCTCATTTCCGGGTGTGTGAACCGCATGTTTCATCACTGGAACACAAATGAGGCAACCTCTTATGGATGGATCGGCATAAGGACCAAAATAGCATAGTTCTGTGCTCGACCGTATAAGCAACATAATGGAGCATGCGTAATGTGCCACAAGGCACAGAGCACACAGAGCGCATAACTACTACACAATGCATCTCCATAGAGCGTCTGTGTCATTAGACATATGAGTAAACTGCAGAGCACAGACTAAGGATCAAACCCATTATGTACAGTATGAACCAATGTCTAATTGAACAAATTCCAATTCCAATTCCATAGAGGGATACCTAAGATAATCATTCTAATGAAAAAATGATAATAAAAGATAAAAAAATAAAAATGTCTAATGACACGGACGCTCTGTTGAGATGCATTGTGTAGGAGTTAAGCGCTCTGTGCCTTGTGGCACATTACGCATGCTCCATTATGTTGCTTATATCTTCGAGCACAGAACTATGCTATTTTGATCCTTATGCCGATCCGTCCGTAAGAGGTTGCCTCATTTGCGTTCCAGTAACGTCGCATGCAGTTCACACACCCGGAAATGAGCCGCGTCTGGACGCCACTGAAGATTTTTATCATGTATTTATTTAATTTAATTTAATTTATTTGATATATTCTGTTATTTTCTCTCTCATTTATTGGGCACTTGTAGGTAAACTAATTATTTAAACATTGTCTTATGTTACAGTAGGATGTCTATGTATACACTTTCCAGACTATTCCTAGCAATTGTATAATTTTATAGTGATTTATGTTTTATTTTTACTAAGTTATTGATGTACTACTGTTTGTGACTTTTGATACAATTAATATATTATGGGATTTGATCCCTGTATTTATTTTGCAACACTATTGGCACTGGTATGTGTTTTTAAATTGCTTTGTATCAATTAGTAACTCCTATTAATTAGTTAATTGGATTATTGACTGATTTCCTGTTTGACATTGTTTGTTATATAAGCACATTTTTCACCATGTGGTGTCAGCTTGAAAAAGACCTTTACGGTCGAAACGTTGCGTTACATTCTGTTACAATAAAACTGCCTGTGGCTTGAATTTGTAGTGCCTGTGAGTCTTTCTTATTTGCCACAACTCTAACCATTTTTCTAGTTTACCTAAATAATTTGCCATTTGGCTTATCCCTCCTGGAACATCAACCCTGTTACATATCTTAGTATCATCAGCAAAAAGACATACCTTACCATCAAGTCCTTCTGCAATATCACTAATAAAAATATTAAAGAGAATGTGCCCAAGTACAGATCCCTGAGGTACCCCACTGGTGACAAGCCCAAGCTTTGAATATACTCAATTGACTACAACCCTCTGTTGAGTGTCACTCAGCCACTACCTTACCCATTCAACAATATTGGAATCCAAACTTAAAGATTGCAGTTTATTGATAAGCCTTCTATGTGCAACAGTGTCAAAATCCTTACTGAAATCTATCTATGTATCTAAAAAATGTTTTGTCCCCATTTTTTTTCTTTTTACTGACTGTGCGATTTTCTCTTCTGTGTGTGATTTGGAAGCTCTTATAACTTGCTAAGCCTCTTTCTGTCTAATCTTATAGATCATTCTGTCTTCCTCACTCTGGGTTTTTTATAATTACTAAATGCTAACTTTTTATTTTTTACTATTTTGGCCACATCTGCGGAGTACCATAGTGGTTTCTTGAATTTTTTGCTTTTACTGACAAGCCTAATGTAATTTTCTGTTGCCTTCATTAGTGCAACTTTTAAATAATCCCATTTCTCTAGGACTCCATTTAAATTGCTCCAATTTGACCCATTTACACATATTCTAATTTTAGAAAAGTCTGTTTGACTTTTGATTTTGTGTGGTGTGACTCAGTCACTGTTCTTATATTAAACCACACTGACTGAATGTCACTGGATCCTAAACTTTCACCTACAGTAATATCTGATACCAAATTTCCATTTGTTAACACTAAATATAGTATGGCCTCCTTACGAGTTGGCTCCTTAATGACTTGTTTTAGAGACAATCCCAGTAGGGAGTTTAGAAAATGTGTGCTCCTGGCACAAGTAGCTAATTTTGTTTTCCAATTCACATCAGGAAGATTAAAGTCACCCATGATGATAACTTCCCCCTTCATTGCCATTTTAGCTATTTCCTCAACTAGTAGATTATCTAACTCTTCTATTTGTCCTGAAGGCCTATAAATCACATCTACATGAGTTACTGTGTGATTACCAAATTCTAACGTAACCCAAACGGACTCTAAGTTCGCCTCACTAACTTTTATTAGGCTAGATTTTATGCTATCCTTCACATACAGGGCCACCCCTCCCCCTTTCTTGCCTTCCCTGTCTTTTCTATATAAAGAGTACCCTGGTATTGCTATGTCCCAGTCATTTTTCTCATTATACCATGTCTCAGTAACAGCGACTAAATCTACATTATCAGTTGCTATTAGTGATGTCGCGAACATAAAATTTTCCGTTCGCGAACGGCGAACGCAAACTTCCGCAAATGTTCGCGAACGGGCGAACCGCCATAGACTTCAATAGGCAGGCAAATTTTAAAACCCACAGGGACTCTTTCTGGCCACACTAGTGATGGAAAAGTTGTTTCAAGGGGACTAACACCTGGACTGTGGCATGCCGGAGGGGGATCCATGGCAAAACTCCCATGGAAAATTACATAGTTGATGCATAAATCACCTAACATTCCTAAATTGTTTGGAATAACGTGCTTTAAAACATCAGGTATGATGTTGTATCGATCAGGTAGTGTAAGGGTTATGCCCGCTTCACAGTGACTGACCAAACTCCCCGTTTAATGCACCGCAAACAACCGCAAACAGTCCATTTGCACAACCGCAAACCCCCCATTTGCACAAGGTTGGATACCAAGCTAGCCATGTCCCGTTCCTTGTCCTCACTGATGTCATTGAAGGTCTCTTCCTCCACCCAGCCACGTACAACACCAAGGGTCCCCGAAAGGCCCCTTTATTTTTTTCTTAAATGTACACTACTGTTACACCACATAATGTATAATAAACACAGGATACTGGCTATGGGGGGGGGGGGATAATGTATAATAAACACAGGTTACTGGCTATGGGAGGATAATGTATAAAAATCACAGGTTACTGGCTATGGGGGGATAATGTATAATAAACACAGGTTACTGGCTATGGGAGGGATAATGTATAATACACACAGGTTACTGGCTATGGGAGAATAAACACAGGTTACTGGCTATGGGGGGTAATGTATGATAAACACAGGTTACTGGCTATGGGAGGGATAATGTATAATAAACACAGGTTACTGGCTATGGGAGGATAATGTATAATAAACACAGGTTACTGGCTATGGGGGGATAATGTATAATAAGCACAGGTTACTGGCTATGGGAGGATAATGTATAATAAACACAGGTTACTGGCTATGGGAGGGATAATGTATAATAAACACAGGTTACTGGCTATGTGAGGATAATGTATAATAAATACAGGTTACTGGCTATGGGGGGATGTATAATAAGCACAGGTTACTGGCTATGGGAGGATAATGTATAATAAACACAGGTTACTGGCTATGGGGGGGTAATGTATAATAAACACAGGTTACTGGCTATGGGAGGATAATGTATAATAAACACAGGTTACTGGCTATGGAGGGGATAATGTATAATAAACACAGGTTACTGGCTATGGGAGGATAATGTATAATAAACACAGGTTACTCGCTATGGGAGGATAATGTATAATAAACACAGGTTACTGGCTATGGGGGGGATAATGTATAATAAACACAGATTACTGGGTATGGGAGGATAATGTATAATAAACACAGGTTACTGGCTAAGGGGGGATAATGTATAATACACACAGGTTACTGACTATGGGGGATAATGTATAATAAACACAGGTTACTGGCTATGAAGGATAATGTATAATAAACACACAAAAAAAAAAAGAATGCAGCTTCAGAATTAATCTAAATTGTATGCTGTCTAGAGGTGGGAGGGTCTGGGAGGGAGGGTCTGCTGCTGATTGACTGGAATGTGTCTGCTGACTGTGAGGTACAGGGTCAAAGTTTACTCAATGATGACGAATAGGGGGCGGACCGTACATCGCATTTGTTTGCCGTCCGTGGCGAACCCGAAAATGCGATGCTCGCAACTATTCGCCAGCAAACCGTCCGGGACATCACTAGTTGCCATTATTGCCACAAGTTAATGGATCTTATTCCCTAAACTGCGAGCATTTGTAGACATGACTCTACGCTTATCCTTTTTTTAACACACTTGCTAAAAGCACCTTCTGTCCTTTTTTGGGGGGGGCAGTTGGATTGATGTTTAATCACCCTTTTGTCCCCCCCCCCCTAGTTTAAATATATCCTAGCAAAACCTCTGAACTGCTCACTGAGAACATGTGTTCCCTTTTGAGAAAGAAGCAAACCTTCTTTTTTGTACAGTTTATTTCCATTCCAAATAGAGCTACCATGAGAAATAAAGCCAAATCGTTGCTCCCGACACCATTCACCAAGCCACAAGTTAAAGTCCCTAATACGCATCCACCTGTCATTCTGAGTGTTATGCACAGGCAGAACTTCAGAGAATGACAATGTGGAAGCAACCTGCTGTATATCATTGGCAAAAACACTAAAACCTCCTTAACCTCTGAAACCTCAGTGAAAGCCAAGTCATTTGTGCCTAGATGGACAAGTACATCCAATTCTCCTTCCTGCTATGCTCGCTTAACAATATTAAAAATATGTCTCCCGTCTCTGTGTGTGTGTGTGTGTATGGACTCAGCAGTCTGTGTGTGTGTGTGTGTGTATGTATGGACTCAGCAGTCTGTATGTGCGTATGGACTCAGCAGTCTGTGTGTGTGTGTGTATGGTCAGCAGTCTGTCTCTCTGTGTGTGTAAGGACTCAGCAGTCTGTGTGTGTGTGTGTATGGACTGTATCAATGGAAATGTGTTTGTTTTTTTAATAATCCTTGGTGGAAAATAATGAATTCTCCACCAGGGATTATAAAAAAAAAAAAAACATTGTGTCGGGGGCGGGGCTTAACATGTAGCAGGGGTGGGGTCAAACTGCGGTGAGGGCAGGGTTAAATGTGCCCCCCTACTTTTGTCCCTGGCCCACCATGTGCCCCCCCCTAAAAATTAATCCTAGAGACGCCACTGCTCCACACCTCTTATGATGGAATCCCCCAACAACAACTGCTTTCTATTAGGCCTCACCACAGTCTCCAAGCCTGTCTCCACAACACCACTACCCTCAGTGCCTGTCTCCATAACACCATTGCACTCTGAAAGTGCAGAAAATGAATTATGTAGAGTAACAGATTGGGAAATATGCCTTCTATCCACAACTCTAAGTCTACAAGATCCTACAGTAATCCATCTGCCATTCCTAGGACGTCTCTGTGACAGTGGCTTTGCAGCAGATCCACCTGAGTTTGTTTACCAGATAATTTACAAATCTCAGACTTCAAAAATACAATCTCCTGCCGCAATATAGAGAACTGTCTACAGATTAGACAGTATCCAAATCTCCAAAAAGTGGAACGTGAAACAAATGCATAACAACTATTACACTGAACTAAGTCTGCAATTTCAATCAAACAAATCTTACATTTTTAGTCCTCATGAATACCACAGATTGCTTCCAGTTTATCTCCAGAATATCTCCAACCTCACACTTATAAGCAGCACTCTCCAGAATATCTTTAACCTCACACTTAGAAGCAGCACTCTCCAGAATATCCCCAACCTCACACTTAGAAGCAGCACTTAGATGAAGAAACCAAGCTATATTAGCCAAGCTAATGACAACAACCCTTATATAACTTATAGGAATGTTTAACGGCTGGTAGGCCTTTGCTTATTTGCAAACAATAGCTAATTAACAAGCAATCAATAGTAAGTATGTAGCCAATCAAATCAAATGCCTTACCAAATTACCAACAGGGAATCAAACCTTATACAATCAGTAACCTTTTCCTACAGATGTATCTTACCTGTAACAGAAGAAAAGAAAACTCTTAGCAAACTCTTAGACAGTTGAAGCTTCTGTAAAACTCTCCAGAATATCTCCGACCTAACACTTAGCCCCCTACAATCCCTGTGTACCACTTCTACATCTCCTGTGTCTCCCCCACTACAGCCCCTGTGTGTCTACTCTCTATAGCCCCTGTGCCCCCCCCTCTACAGCCCATGTGTTGTTCCCCCTACAGCCCCTGTGTCCCCCTCCACAGACCCTGCACGTGTCCCCCTCTACAGCCCCTGTGTGTGTCCCAACAGCTTCGCCTTCTAGATGTGCCCCTTTTCCACCAGGAATAAGCTGGTCTGGTCTCAACCCCATGTGGTGTTTTTTTGTTTTCTTTGTTTTTTTGTGTTTTTTTTTTTGGGGGGGGGGGAGGGGCGCTGCTTTGCCTGTGTAGCTAAATGTTTGTTTATATTGATATTTATATGAGTGTGGGTCTGTGTATGTATGTATGCAAGAGTGTATATGTGTATATATATATACACATATATATATATATATATATATATATACACGCGGCTAATGCAATAGGCTGTGCATGCCTATGTTTGGTGGTTTAATAGAGAGATGTTTTTGTATGTAGTTTTGACAGAGGTGCATTTGTGTCTAGTGTTTGCATTTGAATGCTGAGATGTATGAACATATACACATACACTGCCACACACACTGATACACATATATACACAATGACACATACATACACACAGATACACACACAAAAAACATGCAAATTGAAACATTGACATACATACAGATATGCAGACACACAAATACATAAAATGACACACATGCAGATACACAGACACATTTATACAAACACTGACACATGCAGATACACAGAAACACACACTGACACACATGTAGATACACACACTGACACACAATGGAAACATACATACACACATGCTGGTCATCTTCTAACAATCCTCCTGTTTCCTATCTTTTGGGTTCAGTAGGAGGACTTCTAATGGCTGCTTCTGTTGGGAGTTCTGCCTTACCGGCCCTCTAAGGACAAATGCTTATCACGTTGCCCTAAGAGTATGGGCCACCCGATGGACCCCATCAGCAGGTCCCGTTGCAAACTGTTACAACAGACTAGAGGTCACTTATTGATACTGGAAGAAAGCATTTCTGGTGTTGGAAGCAGGAAAAATAGTCAAGGTCAGAAAATATGTCCATCCCTATGTGCTGCATTTAGGGCTGTGAAGTTGCATTCCCGTCAGAGAGCCCATGATGACCCCTGTCCACTATGAAATCACATTCAATGGGGATGTAATTGACATAACTAGACCACAAAGCAATGAAAGAGGGTTGCCTCATCTTGTGAATCACATTTATTTTTGGATCCAGTGGATGGTCAGGTGTGTGTGCATTGTTTACCTGGTGATTAAATGGGAGCAGCATGCACAACAGGAAGAAGGCAGGCTGGTAGAGGTAATGTTCTGCAGCAAACCTTTGGTCCTGGCATTCATGTAGATGTTACTTTGAGATGTTCCATGTAGACTACATAATTCCCATCATGGCAATAGTGTTTCCTGATGGCAATGGCCTCTTTCAGCAGGATAATGCACTGTGCCATGCTGCAAAACCTGTTTAGAAATGGTTTGAGGAACATATCAAAGAGTTGAAGGGGTTCTCCTAGCCTAAAAATTCCCCAGATTGTGCTGGAACAACAAATCCGATCCATGGGGGCCCCACTTTGCAACTTGCAGAACTTAAAAGTTAATGTCTTTTTGCAAGATACCACAGAACAAATTTAGAAGTCTTGCAGAGTCCATGCCTCAACACAAAGCTGTTTTTGCAGCATGAGGGGGGCCTACACAATTTAAGCAAGGTGCTTCAATGTTGTAGTGGATCACTGTATGTATATGAGCAGGTTGTTGATCCAAGGAGAAATCTGATTGCCATTATGAAGTAAAGAAGAGATATTTCCCTTTTTGTGTCATAATCAAAAATAGCTACAATTGTGTTGTTTTTTTTCCCAATCTTTCTTTTATTGATGCTTTTTGTTACGGTTGCCCCAGGCTAGCTGAGGGTTGGACCGTAGAAAGGATGCTCCTAGCGCTCACCAAGGACCATCAGCACCGTAGACCCCACCAACCGCCGCTGCTGGGTTGGGGTCTCGCCGTCTTCTACCCACCCTGGACCTACGACAAGGTTCCAGGTTCCAGTGGGGAAACCTCTCTTCCTCCCAGAAAGAAAAGTAGGAGCAGGAACAAGAGCTCTTACAAGAGCTCAGTGAAGCTAAGGGAATATGCAGAGCATAGCAATCCCTGTAGTGATTATAGCTGTCCCCTCCAAACAAGAGTCAAGGCTGCGAGTTGAGGGTCAAGTTGAACTGGTTTAATGAGCACATAGGATTTTCTTATATACATATTTTCCCACAAGGTTACCACCCACGTAGACCGTGTGGTACACAGGACACAAAGTAACAGCCAATCGACACAGTACAGTACAGTCAGACACTCCCAGCTTAGGCACACAAACCCTCCCCTCTGCCTGTGATACAATTACCAAAAACAATGGGCTAACTTAATTATCACAGGCAGAAAATATGTAGTTTTTACCCAAAACACAGAAACACCCCAAAACAGCAACATATCCCCATAAATCATACATCCCTGGATAGCTCTGATCTGGGTGAACAACATATCCAAAAATCAAATACAAAAGGATAAGTCCTGCGCTCACTCCCATCACTACTGGGCCGGCAGCAATGACTACAGTACACATCAGCCCCAATATATAGTAAAAACCAAAGAAAAGAAAAAGTTACCTGCGCTCTCTCCTTAATCCCTATGTATATTTAGACAAATGGAGGTCATTTAGTTGCTCCAATGGCCATTGGAGGGAATGCCAGTCTGCCAACGTCAAGGCAGACCCCCCTAAAGCGGGTCCTACACTGACCTTTCAGCCTACTTCCTTGAGCTTCTGGCAAAGATATCTCTAATGAGACAGAGAAGGGTATGTTTTATATACACCCCTATATACTTATTAACCCTTAATAGGGAACACATGGGCGGCAGCATTGTAACAAGGCTGTGTGATACAAAGTAAATACAAATACAAAAAGATAAGTCCTGCACTCACTCCCATCACTACCATCATTTATCTTTGTGTTATTATTTTATTGAATTTGACCTTCGGAGCGCATTCAGAGGCGCAGTGGCTTCTGTAGCTTTAATGATGGGCGCTTCCCTTCAAGACATCATGCGTTCGGGTGACTGGTCACGAGAAGATACCTTTTGCCAATTTTATTTTAGACCATCAGATCATGCTTCATTTACTTTGCTGTCAGAGTGTTAAAACAGCAAATATGAAGCCTCCTGTCATGCTATAAAATTGTAGATAATGCTAGCTTTAGTGTAACTATAATCTTAATGTTATTAATGACAGGAGGCAAATATTTCCCTCCCAGGTTCTCCCTTCCCTTATTTTTGTTTCCTTTTATTGACCTATTTTAGTGTTAGTTTGTTCTCTAGGACTGTGGTAGAGAGGTCAGCTAATTGTCTATTTAGGGGAAGTCAGAGTGTGTTTTCTGGGATGTTGTACTGTCAGTAATTGATTATTGGTATTCATGCTTTCACAGTACACTTCATTCACTAATCAGAGTTTTCGACTCTGTTTATCTAGTTTCAGTTTAATGGTTCGACTACAGGTCTAGGTTCCAGATCTTCTTCAGGATAAAGTTCAAGGCTTCAGCTACTGATCCACATTCGTTTTAAGTTTCGGATGACAGTCATCAGCGGATTCCGTTTAATTCTTCTTCTATTACTTTTGAGTTATATCTTGTTCATGTACTTAGTTTTGTCGCAGCTTAAAAGAGGAAGTAGTAGGCCCTGGGGAGCTAGCGCAGCTAAGCGGACAAGGGCACATGTAGGAGTGTGGGGATAGATGCATGGGAGGGTCTTTGGTAGTGTGTGTATGTGTGTGGGTGGGGTAAGGGCTATGTGAGCTAGTATGGGGGAGGTCTTACCTCAGTGCCACTTGGGATTCGGGCCAGTAAACAGCTTCCTGTCTCCAGCTCCTGTTTGCCTGGGCATTTAGTCTCCACAGCTTGAGGGATGGATGTTGAGGCGATCCTGGCATCCCTCAGGGCTGCTGCTGCGCTGGATGGTGGCCAGCAACTAAGGGAGCAATTTGCCAACATTGGTGGAGGTATGGCTAGCGGTGTGGGCACCTCCCGTGGCCTCCCCTCCCCTGGGGCACCCCCTGTGGTCTCCCCTGCCTCTCCTCCTGCGGTCCTTACCCCTGGGGGCCACACCAGCACTGGCAGGCGTTCCTGCCCGCCTGCCAGGCTCTCCCCTGATCCTACTCCTCGGGCCCGGTTGAGGACTGGGAGCCCGGGCCCGAGGCATCGCCGGAACCGCGTGTCTGGGGCTCCAGACATGCGGCCTGCTGCCAGAAGAGGTGATTTGCGGCCTTCTGCGGCCGCGCGCGTGGCACGGCCTTCAGACACGGGGCCTGCCACTGCCGCGCGGCCAGCCGCCTCCGTTGCCGCACGACCTTCCACTGCGAGGCCGGGGATGCGGCCTACTTCCGCCGCGTGGCCTGCTGCCTCCACGGCCGTGCGGTTGCCGTGCGGCCTACCCGAGGATCTCCCTCTACACCATCCGCCCCGGCCACCTGTGCTGGTTTGCGGTCCGGGGGCGGTGGGCGGCGGATTCTGCCGCCGGCAACGGTCCAGGTCCCCCTGTGGCCGGCGGGGCGGTAGGGCGGTGAGTAGGCCCTCGCGGGCCGTGCGGGGTACCTCTGTACCACCGTTGGGGGCCCAGGGTGGGTCTCATTGCCCGTCGGGAGCCTCCTCTGCCAGTGAGGAAGGCTCCCAGGGCTCTGTCTCCCCTCCTTCCCTGCTTGTTCTTCTGTTTCTTCCAGGGGGCCCAGCTTACCCTTTCCTGGGCCCCCTGGTCCCCCTCCCTCCTGCCCGATTTCTGCCCCCCCCCTCTCCTCCTCTGGTGGGCCTCCTCCCCTTCCCCCTTCTTTTCTTACCCCTCCTGCCTTTTCCTCCCCTCCTTCTGGTCCCCTTTCCTCCCTGTCTGCCTCCCCTATCTTCTATTCTGCCCCCTCTGCCCTGCCTGGCCCCCCTCCGCCCCTGCAGGTCACTTACCTCGGCCACCTCCGCTGGGGCATGGGCTCATGTCCTCTCTGCTGCTCTCTTCTCAGGATTCTGCTGCAGTTCATGGATCCGTCCAGCAGGTGGCATCTGGATCTCAGCTGCTGTCTTCAGTGGATGCTGGAACTACAGTTTCCTTACCTCTGCCTTCTGTGAGCGCAGTGCCGGGTTTGGATCGCCAGTCTGCGACCGGTGAGTACCTTATTCCTTCCGTTTCTGGCGCTGCGGGTCCTGGGTTGGGGGGGGTTCCTCTTAGGTCTTAGTTTTTTTTTGGATCAGTGGGAAAAGGGGGTGGCGGTTAGCGGTAATGCTATTGATGGTCAGCTCCGGTCAGCGTGGTCCCCTGCCCTGCTCCCTCCTCAGGTTCAGTCTTCTCCCACTACCAGGCCCCTACCCGTGTCGGGTGGCGGTGCGGTGCCTCTGAGTTCCCCGGCGCCCACGGTGGCCAGTGTTGGTTCCGCCGCGGGCGATGCTTGTCTCGACGGGGGGGTCGCGGACGTGGCACGGGGTGCTGCTTACATGTGCTGGTCCGGCCCCCTGGGCTTGCACTTGAAGCAGGAGACTAAAGAAAAAATTTGGAAGGGGGAGTTTGTAGAAATATTTTCTCTTCTGCCGCTGGAGGAAGCTCCTCCCGTGGTGGACAAGGACAGCAAGAAAAGGATAGGGAGAAGTACCGTTTTCGCAAAATTCCCAAAAACTTTGGGAACTGGATTCGGGCGTTCTCTATTTTGGCCAGCGTGGTGGGAGAGAAGTCTCCCCAGAAGTGTTCTGCTCTGTTCTGTTATCAGGACACAATCTGGAACGCTTGTCGCACCTATGGGGGGCTGGGTTGGTGGAGGTACGACGAGCAGTTTCGGCAGCGGCTGGCAGTGCGTCCCTCGCTGTCGTGGGATCAGATGGATATCGGTCTATGGCTTTCCATCATGACTCATCCTGCCCCTCAACAGGGTGCGTTTTCGTCTTTTCTTGGGGGGGCGGTGGGGGCACATCCTCCTCCTCATCGGCCTCCAGTCAGAGGTCCGGCTGTTGTTGGAAATTTAATGACAGTCTCTGTAAGTGCGGGTCCACGTGCCGGTTTAAGCACGAGTGCTCCGGCTGCGGTGGGGCCCATCCTGCCTCCCGCTGTTTCAAGCGGGGCAAAATGGGGGAAAAGGGGGACATGGGGGCTAAGGGCGACGATGCCGGTCCTCGTAAACGCGATGCACCCGTGGCTCGACCTTTATAAAAATCGGGCTGCGGCGCGTATCCTGGTGGATGGGTTTGAGCAGGGGTTTTGGATCCCTTTCACGGAGCGCCCTCTGCTGCTCTCCATCCGGAACCTCAAGTCCGTGCGGGCTTTCCCTCAGGTGGTGTGGGAAAAATTGGATAAGGAGGTCTCCTTGGGTCGGATGGCCGGCCCCTTCTCCACCCCGCCGATGGCAAATCTGCGAGTTTCTCCCTTGGGTGTGTTGCCCAAGAAGGATCCCGGGAAGTATCGTTTGATTCACCATTTGTCGTACCCTCGTGGCGGATTGGTGAATGACGACATTTCCACGGAACTTTGCAGGGTTTCCTACGCATCCTTTGATGCGGCGGTTCGCATGGTGAGGGTGGCGGGCCCGGGGGCGTTGCTGGCTAAGGCGGATGTGGAATCCGCTCTCCGGCTGCTCCCGGTGCATCGGAGTGCCATCATCTTTTGGGGTGGGCCTTTGAGGGCCAGTTTTTTGTGGACATGTGCCTCCCCATGGGTTGCTCGCTGTCCTGTTTTTATTTTGAGTGCTTTAGCACTTTTCTGGAATGGGTGGTGCGGAGGGAAGCGGGGGTCGCTTCCCTCCTGCACTAACTGGATGATTTCCTGTGTGTAGGTCCGGCGGAGTCGCACGTCTGTGCTCTCCTGCTGTGGGTTCTCGGGGAGGTGTTTCAGCGCTTCGGGGTTCCGTTGGCTCATGACAAGACGGTGGGTCCGGTCACGTGCTTGAGTTTTCTGGGCATCGAAATCGATTCGATGGCTGGGGAATGTCGGCTGCCACACGATAAGGTTTTGGACCTGCGCCTAGCGGTGTCCCGAGCCCTGGGGCGGCATAAGATCCAGCTGCGCTGCCTGCAGTCTTTGCTGGGGAAGTTCAATTTTGCCTGTCGGATCTTGGCGGCGGCGACGTCAGGGGTCGTTCATCCGCTACATTTTATCCGGCTTACCCGACCCTTACGGGCTTATTTGGCCGTCTGGGACTCCTTTTTGGCCTCCTATAATGGCAGGTCTTACTGGCAGGCCCCGGAGGTCTCTAATGCGGAACTCCATTTGTTTACCGATGCGGCGGGTTCGGCCGGCTTTGGAGACATTCTAGGTGCCAAATGGTGCGCTGACTCGTGGCCGGAGACCTGGTATGCGGCGGGGCTCTCGCGGAATCTGGCGTTTCTGGCGTTTTCTTCCCAATTTTGGTAGCTTTGGAGGTATGGGGTACCCTGCTGGTGGATAGGCGGCTGGTCTTCCATTGTGACAATTTAGGTGTAGTCCAGGCTCTAACCAGCTCTCTGCTTCTTCCCCCCCCCCAGTGGTTCGCTTGCTCCGGCGCCTAGTGCTGCGCTGTCTGGAGCTGAATGTGTATTGTAGGGCTGTGCACATCCTGGGTGTGCGTAATGTGATGGCCGATGCTCTCTCTCATTCACAGTGGGACGTGTTTCAGGCGGTGGCTCCACAGGCCGAACTGGAGGGTGTCCCGTGTCCGACAGAAATGTGGTCCTTGGGTCTGACAGACTGATGGAGTTGGTCCGTGGGTCGGTCACTGCGGCCACATGGGACCGCTATAATAAGGTTTGGAGGGAATTAAATATTTTAATGGGAGGGGTCCTGCGGGGGCTTCCTGGACTCATCCTCTCGTCTGCAGGGTTTGGTTCGGCTCTTAGGGGACTGGGAGGCCGTGGGATTGTCTCCCTCGGCCATTTCGGCACGCTTGACAGGACTCAGCTTCCTGTTTAAGTTGCGGGGTTGGGAGGACGCTACAAAGGCGTTCATTGTACGTCAGGCACTGAAGGGCTTGAGGCGGGGGAGGGTGTCTGTGCCGGACTCGAGGCGTCCTGTCTTGGGCACGCTCCTAACTGCTTTGTGTGAGGCGTTGCACGGGGTTTGCCATTCGGATTTCGAGGTTCGGCTGTTTCGCCTTGCCTTTTCCCTGGCATTCTTTGGCGCCATGCGGATTGGGGAGCTAGTATACCCCAGCCGGCGGCGGGTAGGGGGGGTGCTATTTGGTGATGTTTCGTGCGTCACTGATCAGATCTCGTTCCGGATCCGCCGCTCTAAGACGGATGTCTTGGGGAAGGGTAAGTGGGTCCGTTTGGGGGCTGTTCCGGGTTCCGGCATTTGCCCTGTTTGGTCCTTTGGGGAGTATTGTTCTGTGCGCTCTTCTCCTGCGCTGCCTCTCCTGGTGCATGGGGATGGGAGTTTCCTTTCCCATTTCCAGTTTGTTAGAGTGTTTCATTTGGGGCTGGAAGCAATGGGGTTGGATAGCAGGGAGTTCGGGGGCCATTCCTTCTGTATTGGGGCGGCGACCGAGGCCTCGCGGCTAGGCATGCCAGTGCAGGTGGTTCAGAGGATTGGTAGGTGGGACTCGAGGCGCTATATTTCCTATGTTCGTCCAGCCGGTTTATTGACGTGATTTCTTTCCACAGTTTCGGTTCCCCCAGGATCTGGATCGTCGGGCACTCTTATGTTTACTGGGCTGGGCAGCGTGCGGCGGTTCGGCCTGGAGGTTCGAGGTTGGGTTTCACGCCTTCCGAAGCGGAAGTTCGATGGCTCGGTGCGCGGGGTATGAGGTGGTCATGGCTCCTCCCCGAGTTGGTGCGGCTGTCTCAGCTCCTGGGTGCGCCGAGTGTCCTGGTGATCCACCTGGGGGGGAATGATCTGGGTTCGGTACCCATCTGGGATTTGATCTCGGCAGTGAAGCAGGACTTGGCCCGCATCTCGGTTTTGTTCCCGGGCATGCGCTTGATCTGGTCAGAAGTTATTGCCCGCAACTATTGGCGTGGCACCAGGAGTCAGAGTGCCATGGAGCGTTGCCGGCGCAAGTTAAACAGGCGGGTTTCCCAGTTTTGGGGGCTCAGGGACTCCTGGTCCGCCATAGGGTTTTTGAGCGGGAGGCGGCTCATTTTTTTTGTGGGGACGGTGTACACCTCACGGAGGTCGGGCTCGACCTTTTTAATCTCGCCCTGCAGGAAGCGGTGGAACAGGCCATGGGTGGTTTTGGTGGGGTTTCCCCGCTGATTTAGGGGTAAAGCAGCGGGTCTGGTGGCGGGGGTATGTCCTTGCCAATTAAGTTTGGTTATGTTTAAGGATGGAATAAGTTCCTTATGTTTACAGGTCTCAGCCTCCCCTGCTTCAAAAGGTTTAACTTTAGGTTGCCTGAGGTCTCGTGCCCATCGAGCGTGGATAAGGTCGGCGGATGGCAGGCATTGGAATGATATGTTTTTTATGACGGGGGGGAGGTGAGAGGCAGTGGTGTTTAGGAACCACTGTAGGTTTATTGGCAAGGATGGTGGGGTCTCTGTATAGCACTGTATGTTGAGTTGTATATGTATATATGTTATTTTATGATTATTTGTTTCTAACAATTTCGTTACAGAAGAAGAGTTTAATATATGGAGTTATGGGTGTGTTATACAGTAATTTATTTATGTTATAATAAATGCTGTGGCCTGTTCATCCATACCACGTTGTCTGTCGTTATTGGGGGGTTGAATGGGGTTAATTATGTTTATGCTTCATCGTAATTCCCCACTACGTACATACATGGTTGGGAGGGACCTTATGGTTTCCTTACTTTTTTGTGATTCTGTTTTTTCTCTCTATGTTAATGTGCTGCTGTGGAGTTCTAGTAAAGAGAGACTTTAGCAAATATTCTCCTCTGTCATTAATAAAATTAAGATTATACTTACACTAAAGCTAGTATAATCTACAATTACTGGGCATTCTACTCTTCTACAATCACTGGGACCAATACATCGATTCATACACTAGAGACAACACAGGGTCTCCTCATTGCCGGATTGATAGCGTTTTCCTTCTCCCACATGGGAGAAGCTATTTATATTTCCTCACTCATACATTTACTGGGCATTCTGCCCTCTTGCATATTTTTCACACAGGGGAGGCTCAGCTGTAAAATTATAAATCACTTACCGTATATACTGGAGTATAAGCTGACCCGAATATAAGCCGAGGCCTAATTTTACCCCAAAAAAATGGGAAAACTTATTGACTCGAGTACAAGACTAGGGTGGGAAATGCAGCAGCTACTGGTAAATTTCTAAATAAAATTAGATCCTAAAAAAATTATATTAATTGAATATTTATTTACAGTGTGTGTATATAATGAATGCAGTGTGTGTGTATATGAGTGCAGTGTGTGTATGAGTGCAGTGTGTGTGTATGAGTGCAGTGTGTGAGTGCAGTGTGTATGAGTGCAGAGTGTACGACTGCAGTGTGTGTATGAGTGCAGTGTGTATGTATGAATGCAGTGTGTGTGTATGAGTACAGTGTGTGTGTATGAGTGCAGTGTGTGTTTGAATGCAGTGTGTGTGAGTGCAGTGTGTATGTATGAATGCAGTGTGTGTATGAGTGCAGTGTGTGTGTATGAGTGCAGTGTGTGTGTATGAGTGCAGTGTGTGTTTGAATGCAGTGTGTATGAGTGCAGTGTGTGTGTATGAATGCAGTGTGTGTATGACTGCAGTGTGTGTGTATGACTGCAGTGTGTGTGTATGAGTGCAGTGTGTATGAGTGCAGTGTGTATGTATGTATGCAGTGTGTGTGTATGAATGCAGTGTGTATGAGTGCAGTGTGTATGACTGCAGTGTGTGTGTGTGAGTGCGGTGTGTATGTATGAATGCAGTGTGTGAGTATGACTGCAGTGTGTGTATGAGTGCAGTGTGTATGAATGCAGTGTGTGTGTATGAGTGCAGTGTGAATGAGTGCAGTGTGTATGAGTGAGTGCAGTGTGTGTGTGTATGAGTGCAGTGTGTGTGTGTGTGTGTGATGCAGAGTGTGATGCAGAGCCTTGGTGGGGTGGGCATTTTTAATATTTTATTATTATTATTATTTTTTTCGTTATATTATTATTTATTTATTTGTATTATTATTTTTATTATTATCTTATTATTATTATTTTTTTTTCGTCCCCCCTCCCTGCTTGATACATGGCAGGGAGGGCGGCTCTCCTTCCCTGGTGGTCCAGTGGCATTGGCAGTTCAGTGTGGGGGGTGGGCGGGCTGGCAGAGAGCACTTACCTCTCCTGCAGCGCCTGTCAGCTCCCTTCTCCTCCGCGCCGGTCCGTGCAGCTCTTGACCCCGCGGCTCTCGCGAGACTTACACTGGGAGCTGACAGAGGTGCTGAACGGACCGCCGCGGAGGAGGAGAGAGCTGACAGGAGCTGCAGGAGAGGTAAGTAACTGCACACAGCACCCAGTCTGTATTATGGCAATGTAAATTGCCATAATACAGACAGTGACTCGAGTATAAGCCGAGTTGGGGTTTTTCAGCACAAAAAATGTGCGGAAAAACTCGGCTTATACTCGAGTATATACGGTATATGGAAGGTTTTACACTGGGAGGCAGAACATGACAATACATGTTTCAAACACTATACTGGCATTTATATATTTATATATTTTGTTTATTGTTGTTGGTTTTATATATATATATATATATATATATATATATATCATGTTGGCAGCAAGGGGAGGCTTTTACATAAGTATATGTGTACATATGGTTTGTCTATATAGATATATGGATCGGCTTCCATATTATAAGGAAGAATGTATTATTATTATTGAAGCTCTTATCTTCTACAGCACATAGCCTTCAGGTTGGCTTATATCACCCGTGTTTTGCTCAAGCAAACCTCTAAATATTCTTCATTACTCTGTATAACATATACTCCTCATTTTGCTATCATTAGGTTTAAATCTTTCTTCCACTATAGTAGTGGTAGAAGTCTCAGGTTCTGTGTTGGGTTGTGACCAATTTCTGACCTAAGCAACATGCAAGCGGGTATCAGGTAAGTTTTGCCTAAATCCTCGCCCTCCTCCCCCTCAAGGTTATAAATTGAGTGTTACTGGCTAATCAAATCTAGGCTGCCACTAATGTTAAATTTTCTGGCCTCTTCGCCTCAGTCACAGTGGTCCTGCAAGGTCAACCCCTTTCCTCCACGCTTGAGGATATTCGCCCCTGGGGCCAAATCATAGTTAGCCACCTCGCACAGTTGCATAGAGAGGGCCTCCCTTGTCACTCCCTTTCTATCTTATGCTTTTAGTTGTCATCGAGAGGCCAACACCCGCAACAACGTTTTGGTGGCAGCATATTCCTTGGTGCCAATCAATAGATAGAGCCTCTCAAGCCACTTGGCATCTAGTAGGGCCTCACCTGTCACCACACTTAGGAAATTGTTTCGCCACTTGGCACTAGTTAGCCAGCCAGTAACCAATATGGTGCAGTTGCTGATTATATTTTCAAAAACAAAAACTGTATAATAACAAAGTATTAATACAGAAAATATGGTGCCACTTATCACAAACTGGATGTTGGTATAATTACCCTCTGGTTTCCGTACCAACCAATAAGAGGATAATTATACCAACATCCAGTTTGTGATAAGTGGCGCCCTATTTTCTGTAGTAATACTTTGTTATCATACAGTTTTTGGTTTTGTGCATTGTTAAAGGGATACAGGGAGTGTTCCCACCTATAGTGGCTTGCCTGCACAACTGCATCACCTAACTGTCCTATTATCTGTTTTTGTTGCTGATTATATTTTGACTATTTTCTTTTAGTATGTCTCAGCTACCTGAGGATAGAGACAATTTGTCTCTCCCCAGTACTCCGGTCAGGTCCTTGTCACCTTCACAAAAAGGTGACATCGGTAGCCCAATTTCCATACGATTATGGACCATCCCTCGTATTACTGCAGAGCTTCGTAGACGCATTATCCCTTTTCTTGCCACTGCCAGGAAAGCAGAACTGTTCAAACTAATGTGGACTAACACTGATAACTCAGGGGCGGGAGAGGGGACAAGTGGTCCAGGCAACTCAGACCTTCATGCCATGGTTGCCTCACTCTTAGCATCTATGGGCAAGGTTAATGATAGACTTGATAGGATCGAGGCTCGGAGCCTTCCTGTTATGTCATCTATGCCCTCAGCTACTGTTCTCCCCAATGTTCCACTATTACAAACGGATAATTACTTACCTTCAGGTTCTGAAACCCATATTATTAATCCAGTACATATGGTTCCGGCAAACATTAAGAAAGACATCTTGGAGGGGAAGGATGTTAATCTTGTTGCACTACTTATTGCTTCACACAATGTTATTGAGAACCGCACTTATGCTTATGGTGATATGTCTGTGGTGTTAAAGGCCAGGGACCCTAGACTTAATAAGAAACTGTCTAAACCCGATTTTGTCATTGCATTTGGAATATATTGGGATGTAATTTGTTTGGTATACCCGCATAGACGAGAGGAACTCAACCTCTATTTGCACAAGCTGGTGAACTTGGGAAATAAATACGGTGGCTAATCTTTTTATGATTACCACCGGTTCTTTAGTGGCAAGGGCATCTGCAATTTTGGCTCAGTACAACGTTAAAACTGACTGGAGCCGCATGGGTACTGATCTATTTTGCAGACGATTTGCTGGTCTAAAGACACCGGCTTTTGCAATTTGTGCATCCACCTCACATGCCTCGGTCTATTGTCCCATTGTTATGGGCAAATGCAAATATTACAAGTTTTAGACTGACATGTTGTATTTCCTAAACTGTGTACTTTGTCTTTAAGAGATATTGTAAATTGACAAGGTGTTAGAAATGGAACATATTGTTTTTCATAGATGTTTCTTTAAGCAATAACCTCAGTGCATAATATGTTTGCGCCAATTTGTCCCAGACGAATTACAATAACAATAATGCATAAACAAGCTTCAAGGCTATACTACAACTCTTTCAGTACACAATATACTGTGGTAACCCCAAGTTAATGGAACTTCCCCAAATCCGGGAATCTCCCACGACTATGCACTTAAGTCTTAGTATAAACAACAGATAAGCTATTCAGACTTTGGGAAGCCATCTTGTCCCAAGTTGATGGAAGTTCCTCAGGTCCGGGAGTTTCCCCATGACGTGTGCACTTGCTTTTAGTTATGGCCTTGTATCTTTGCCGATTTAAGGGAGGTCCTACATTGATTTAAAGTAGACAAGTTACTTTTTCATTTATGAACTATGGTGATCCTAAAATGACGACACCTAAGGTATAAATAGGTGTACTTTTTAAATGTTAAGACACAGAGGAGAGACTTGGAGACAGACGCTGCTCCATCTTAAAATGACTGAGAGGCTGACATGATGACATGTTCAGAAGGGTATGTTAACCTATTAATGATATTTGCAAGCATTTAATTTCATCTTATAAACTCTGCTATAATGGATTTGATATGTCTATATTTATATTTTTATATAATAAATATCTAAAAGACAAAATCTATTGCTTCCAAGACAATCCTTATTTTATATTGTATTCTCAATTATTTATATATGTTACATAGAGGATCTCTTACTTACTATATAAACTTATGGCTAAGATATCTGTATGGTTAGCCCTACTAAGTTCTATGCTTTAAGACATTATAGTGGTAAATAAGGGAACCGCCAGCGGTTACAATTGGCGACCACGAAGGGACTTGTACTTGGAAGCTTTAACTATAAAATAACAAATACCCATGTAACCTCTTATTCGTAAGAGAAGACACAATACTTTGTCATGGCACAAGTCTTGAAATATCAAGAATCTATTGAGCTATTTGTAGCCCAGACTCAGAGAGAGATCTTCATCATGGAGAGATGATTTTAATGTGAACTTGTACAAGGCACTTTAAGTTCAGGTGACAGGTACATTGTAATTAGCATACAATGCTGGAATTTTGTGGATCTTAATTAATATCATAAGAGAGCAAATATACATATTTGGTAAACTCCCTGATATGCCTAATACACCAGCACAGCATGGCCCATTAGTTCCAGGACAGTGGATTGCAGGCAGGGGGATATGTTCTCTATGTAGCTGCTTAGTATGCATGTGCAAGAAAAAGATTGATGCAAGATGTTGTCAAAAGAAAAGTGATAAGACAGAGCGATGAAATTTGAAGTCCAATTCCAAGAATGCAAAGAAAATTGCATTATGGCTTAATGAAAACATTCATGCAACAGACAGACAGGATTTTTTAATTATTGCATTACTGCATTCTGGATTCTAATGTCCACTATAAAAGAAAAGTTTTATAAAACAGTGATAATTTCCATACTGTCAGTTACGCTAGCTGTTCATTTAAAAAAATCAGGAATTATAACAGTGTAACTATTTTTGAAGTCTGGAGTTTCCAGCCAAGGTTGCGGAGATAGGAGACATGTAAACATTCCAAGGAATTGAGAAGTCGTTGGTTTATATTCCAAATTATGAACAACATTATTACATACAGCCATAAAGAGAGAGACATGGCGACATGGCTTTTAAATACATTCAGTGCAGTACAATGCAGTACACTGCAGCATATATTTTATATAATATAAGATAACTAGCTCATATTTTTTCCTAAACAGAGTTGAAATTATACTACCCTCCGAGAAAAAAGGCAACAGGTGGTTATACACCCTTTGCTTCTCTAAATGCTCTGCAAAAATAAATAGTTATGAAATGATTTTAAATAATATATATGTAAAATAAATCAGGGCAAAATAAAATTATAACTATACAGTATCTCTGATAACTTTTAAACTGAAATTATTAAAGGCTTATTTAAATAAAATGTTAAATAATGTGACTAAAATATACTAAATGATGTGTTAAGCAGCCAGCCCAATTCACTAGAATAGCATAAGTATTCTACTATTTAAAGTGCACAATCCCTGCACATAATGACTTTGCTTACTCAGGTACAGTCTTTAGTCGATTGCAATGGCAGGATTAAAATCCACCAATTTTAAAAGGGAAAGCTTACTTAAATAAGTGGTACTATCCCACTGTACCTGTATTGCTAGCAGTAAGGAAATTAGAACAATGATATTGTACTACTGACTGTAATCAGATCAGACACATGTAATCTCAGTAAATTTCATAAACTAGGTTTACATAAAATAAAATTAAATATCCATGTTGTTTATAAATAAATGTATATAGACTAGGTAATAAGAGCATTTCCATGCATTCAGCAGCCTGCTCTCTCAGAGCCAGAAACAGATTTAAAAAAAATAAAAATAAAAAAAAGTTTTAAAAAAGTCCACAGTCAACCACACATGATGGGTGAAATAATTGCTTCTTTAAAAGCTATATGCTGCCGCAATTATGTATATAAATACAGATTAGGGCACAGCGTAGAAAAAATACAGTTTCAAATCTCATATATGGGGATTCAGTTCCACGACATATTGGTGTATCTTACACTAATTCCAGTGGTAGATAGTGCTAATGCTGAAGGAGGCTAATTTTAATAATAATAATAATAATAATAATAATAATAATAATAATAATAATAAGTTGTAAGAGCATTGTGAATATACATAATTCAAAATTAATTTGATATTGCAAAGACTGACATATTTTAAACAGACATTAAAATAAAAAAAATAATAATAATGCATAAAGAATAATGCATTAAAAAAAATGCAGTGTCAATTAAAGTGATAATACTCTGATATATTAAATCACATTGCAAATCATATATCTGCTATATGAAAAGTATAATTAAGGTGACATTACTGTCCAAAGCCCCCTCACATCTATTTTATAGAATCTATACTTTTCTGTGGTCACCTCCAAAGAAGCCTCTGAAACTGGGGGACTGAGAGGGGTGCTCATCCTAAAAGGAATCAGATTTCACAAAAAAAAAAAAAAAAAATTATAATAATAGAAGCGATATTGTGGGAACATCCAAAACATGCATTTTTGTATATAATCTTAATTTGCAGATATTTTATGCCTTAAAGACATATAAAGGATATTTAATTAAATATGCAGGTATCTTTTTAAAAAATTAAGCAATGTTAAAAAATAAAATAAATAATAAATATATATATATTTTTACCACAATATAAACAGCTTTGTTAAACAGATTTAAGTACAAGTACTTATGTCAAGAAATATACAGAATACATTTACAACAGGCAAGTTTAGCATAAATGCAAAGTTGTTGTTTTTTGGGGAATTATTATTGCCCAAGAAATCTCTGAACATATTCAGATTTTTTGAGAGTAGCAAGTACAGACAGCAGATTGCAATGGACACCATTACAATATTGCTTTGCCGATTGAGGTCAGAGCTTTAAAGAATAAATAAATAAATGTTCTATAGCTCGCTAGATCACTGGCTTTTAATGAACAGTTTGCACAACACTTATAAAATAGTTTGTTATACTACACATTATAGCTGTGACAACATGATATACAGGGTAAAAATACTATTTCACTGTTTAATATACTTACCCAGTATTTAAGGACGACATGTTTCTTGCAAAGTCATCGGGACTTTGAGGGAGGTTCTAACTACATTTAATTAATTAATTAATTTACTAAAGAAAAAAAGGTTTTGTTTTTTTCCCCTGCAAGTGAATTTTCAGTGCTAGGTCATTCTGTGTTCACAGACTATTTGAATTTTAAAAAAAAAGCTGTTCTTTATCTCACATTATGAACGGCCTTGTAATTCCTATGCACACTAAAAGTTGGCTTTTAAATGTTATTGTTTTAACTTTAATATATCATAGTTAATACAGAGGATAAAGTCATTTAAAGAAAGTATATTGAAAGTATATTAATTGATAGGATTTCATTTATCTATTTTGGTCCACTGTAAACTGATCTCGAGTCTCAGTCTGGTGTTCAAACAGTTTTTCTTACGATACGTCGTGTGTTTATATCCACAACTGCATTTTGCTTTGTGGTAACAAATTGAAAGCCTGGCATTGTAATACGTGTATGGACATGCTTATAACAAAGCATGGTCCCTCTCCTCATATAGTTGGCCGTTAACAGGCACTTTGATGCAATGTGTCTGTGGTCACTGGATCACAAAAGCATACCCTATCTCTCAGTCATGATGCAGAGTTTATGCTTGCAAGGATATCCAGACCTTATCCACCTGGTATCCACATAAATACTCCTATCGTTTAGAGGGGTTAATTACATAATAACCATTGAAGGTAATATGTTGGTTGTTCTTCCTATAGAGGAAAGATAGACTTGCCCAAAAGCTTTTTCATGGCTAGGACAAGCTCTTATAGAGAGAGGTAATCTACTACTAACTCCTGAAAAGGAATATTGATGGTCCAATATGGGATATACTGTAATTCATGTGTTTAGTAATCATAAGCATTTGCTTATTGCCACATTACTGATGTACTGTTTATTGAAATATTAATATCTAACGTACTTTTTGAATTACTATACATTGGAAGTTTGCCATCATCTCATGGTTATAAATATGTTTTTGTATGTGTTGATGCATGTACCAGGTTTACTTGGATATATCCTGTGCGAAGTGCAACCTCTGATACCACATTTTCTACTCTCACTTCCTTAGTATGCATTTGATAATCCCAGGACCATCCATTTGAATGGTGGTCCTGCAGTTACTGCAAAGGAAACCTAAAACTGGGCAACCGCATTTGGGTTACTTTGGGATTTCAGTGCCCCAGCCACCCCCAAAGTAGTGGGGTTGTGGTCTGGGAAAATGCTGAGGTTAAATGATCATTAACCAAGTTACTAGTTGCTTGCCCCACACAGTGGTATCTATTTATTCCTGTGGTACAGATGAGCATTCACAACATACCTGATGATACAAATGGTGAGACACCATATGAAATGTTACACGTTTTTTCACTGACAATCATATTTCTGCACCAGGGAGAGCTTAGAACCATTGGTTATATAAGAGAAATTTAGGGCATTTTTTTTTTCAGCCCACCTCACCTTGCACCACCAACTTTTTCTTACTGTTGGCCAGTTTGTCCTGGAGAGGGTGACTCCGAGAACTTTTACTACAGAGAACAATCAGAGCCAACAGAGAACAGTAAGTTTTGATATTTTACTAACAGGACATTCACAGAACCACTGACTGACACAGTGAATGCTGTTAAAGATGACAAGATAAAACAAATAGAGGACGACAGAAATGCTACTAGAACACAGCCACCAGAATCATAGCCACGTAACAGACGGAATCATGATCTGACATCTGAACCTGCAAATGTGAAGGATGAACAGACAGACGTGATACATTCACAGTCAACATGGAATGTATGAAAAATGAATCATCAACATCATTATAAAAAAGACTGGAGAAAACAGACTGAACCTGAATTATCTTACACAGTAAGAAAGAAATGCAAAGATATAAGCAAAAGGATGCTAGAAAATTGGTTATGGTGTCTCCTTCTTACAATCTGCAGCATTATCATAACATCAACCCTAGCTGTCGTTTTAACAAGCAGGAAGCACCTGAACTGACTTGGACTGCACATTATACAAGTTCTTTGATCGTGAGGACTGCCTCCAAGAACTATCTCAAAAGGAGAGACACCGCTCACAGTGCAATGATTGCTAATGTGACCTACACTGGTATTTCACAAGGAACCTATTGAGATCATTCCAAAAACCGATTATACATGAGAAAGATGTGATTGCACTATTACAAATCCTAATAATGGACTCAACGATGATGGCAAAGCATGCTGAAAACAGAAAAAGACGAGACAGATGCTTGTGAAAGACTTTGGATGCACCTATGAAGGTGATTAAGAAAAGACTTTGCCATATAGTTTATCATTGAATGACTACCGCAAACAGCCTTCTTATGCTGAAAAGAAGTGCTATGTTAATTCTGGACATTGCTATTATCCAGACAGAAGATGACCGGAAAAAGAAATAAAGGCTGATAACTGTCAACACCCAGCTGTTTCTCAAGATGGAACATGGTACTGAGAAAACCTGATTGACTATCACAGCACCTCACAGTACAAGACAAAGATTGTTACCTACAACTCAGAAAAAATGGTTAATAGGAAGGAGCAGAAGAAGAAGAATATATATTTCTACTGGAGTGAAAACAATATTCTGTATATCCTAGAACAATATTCTGTAACAATTAACTTTACAATGACATTTGGTGGCATATGAATTTGAATTCGGAAGAAACATATCAATTAAGAAAGAAACCTTGATGCAATTAATAAATAATAACAACACAGGCCTACTAAGAGCAGATGTCCTGCCAAGAGAATGGAATATAAAAGACCAGCAAAATCTGTCAGAAACCTGACATCACGGGACACTTGTACTAAAGCACGATTTGCAGCTTTTCTTAAACTCTACATATTATCTACATACCTGCAAAGCAAGGAACTCCTGTATACATAAACACAGAGACATTGATACAACAAATAATCTGTAATGGTTCTGTTGCAGATGTGATCTACCGATGTATTCCTTGCTCTTTTGGTATAACTATACCAATCAAAACGTCAAATGGCTCCATAGAATCAAACGACAATGGATTTTTGCTATATTCTGGACTTCCAGGAATGTGGTGCATGGACACAAAAATTATAATTACTAAAGCAATCATGCTATTTTTTTCCCTGTATCAGAAATGTGTCAGTGACAACGTGTAATATAATACAGATACTATAATCAATGGTATCAAATAAACACATAATGTGTTAATTACAAAGGTGGATAGACTTTGTGAATATCTGAAACGCAATTGAAGATTATTGCTAAAATGCCATATGCAGCTGCAGTCTGGCCTACAAACAAATATATTAGACATACATGTAAGAGTATAACAGCTAAATTACCCAAATGAATAATGGAATCATGATAGTTAAAGATCATATGATTACAATAACAACAATAATTAATCACGTTTTAACCTTAAAAGAAAGTGTAAACTGTTTTTATTAAATCAGAAACTACTCGATATTCATTTAAGTTTGCAGAGTGGTATAATTAATATAATCTAATTAATATAAGTGAAGTACTTCAACAGTTACAATTTAACTGAAAGACAGGCAGAAACTTTACTTCAACTATCATAAAGTTTATTTATAATGATAAAAATATTCAGTCTGCCAGAGCCAAGGCCAGTCAATGGAAAGTAAAAGAGTATTATGGATTAACCCGTCCAGGTGATATACATGATGATTTTGGAAATTGATCATTTAGGTCACTTATTGCAAACTGGTGAAAAGATGTCAAAGATATTCAACATCCATACCACTCTATGTATATATATTAAAATACACGTACAAATATTTTATCGTTTTTTCAAATACCAAGAAAATGTTATTTGCTTTGTGATGGTTAAAGGTACATAAAACCACCTATACAAAGGTAGAGTTAAAATATAAATACCTTCAATATTGTATCTGAGTGCTTTCTTAACTCACTTTTAGAAATAATTAAAACTCCAAATCATCTTAAGCTACACCCAACAGCCACTGAAAAATATATTTAAACAATTAATGTCAGATCTTGGTAAAAAAAAAAAAAAAAAAAAAAGTTTTTAGACAATTTGTGGGTGTTTCTGGTATTTTAAGCCACTAATAACTGTAGTTATTATATTTACTCATTGTAACTTAGGGAATAAGTTGTCTTCTCCCTAACAGGACAAATAAAGATGAATAACGTCATATTTTCAATTAGCAACGATTCTAAATATATTGAGAGATTTTGAATAAAAGAGTATTTTTAACATTTAATGAGAATATAATTTTACATACCATTGTGAACAAAGGTGGTAAATACTGTTTCAAATTATCCTTATATCTCTAAATCATATACAATGGTTTTATCTCTAAAACAAAACACTAGAAAGATTAACTATGTTACTATTTCATCTATCATTATTATACAAAGTATAACAAATGTAAAGATTTTTCCACAGATTTTACCTGTTAACATTTTTAGCACAACAACACCTGATGTCATTGAGATGTCTATCACTGAGATGTTACAAAGATTCCAATACAGCAAAAAGATGCGTTCTTGAGTATCCACTTCGATTGCTGTATCAACATAACATTTACTATAATGGGATCCATATCACTTAAGACAATGTCTTGGAAATGCTGTAAATTAAGTTATTCCGTAAAAGAATATCGGAGAGTATCCAATCTATACACATCATAAATGGTGTAAAAATGTTTCATGAAAAAAACAAAATAAAAAACAAAAGACAAATACCAACACCATCACCACGGTGATAACAGATGATGCTGAATCAATATCTGCAACCAATTCTAGCCAAATATTTGGAAAGCTGGACTCTACAATCTATACTCTACAACAAATACCCGGGTATTCTAAAAATACAACCACCAGCACTTTAAAGACTTTGGATTACAAATACAATTACTACTTTTAACTTTGAATTACAATTCGTATTCGGATCCATCCAAGGATATCTTACTCTGGAACCTGGTGTACTTTTCAATTCTTTCCCAGACAAAAGCTTTGCTCATTTTAATCAACCACCTTTACAGGCAAAGATCACACTACGTATATTTTACTGTTACAACAATGATCAAAGATGCTGGGAGCACAAACAGCGGAAGACTGTAGGAGAACTTTGGTTCACTAATTTAAGGAAGAAATTGTCTACAATGCCCACAGTTTAATGGAGAGGGTGTTTGGGCAAATGCAAATATTACAAGTTTTAGAATGACATGTTGTATTTCTTAAACTGTGTACTTTGTCTTTAAGAGATATTGCAAATTGACAAGGTGTTAGAAATGGAACATATTGTTTTTCATAGATGTTTCTTTAAGCAATAACCTCAGTGCATAATATGTTTGCGCCAATTTGTCCCAGACAAATTACAATAACAATAATGCATAAACAAGCTTCAAGGCTATACTACAACTCTTTCAGTACACAATATACTGTGGTAACCCCAAGTTAATGGAACTTCCCCAAATCCGGGAATCTCCCACGACTATGCACTTAAGTCTTAGTATAAACAACAGATAAGCTATTCAGACTTTGGGAAGCCATCTTGTCCCAAGTTGATGGAAGTTCCTCAGGTCCGGGAGTTTCCCCATGACGTGTGCACTTGCTTTTAGTTATGACCTTGTATCGTTGCCAATTTAAGGGAGGTCCTACATTGATTTAAAGTAGACAAGTTACTTTTTCATTTATGAACTATGGTGATCCTAAAATGACGACACCTAAGGTATAAATAGGTGTACTTTTTAAATGTTAAGACACAGAGGAGAGACTTGGAGACAGACGCTGCTCCATCTTAAAATGACTGAGAGGCTGACATGATGACATGTTCAGAAGGGTATGTTAACCTATTAATGATATTTGCAAGCATTTAATTTCATCTTATAAACTCTGCTATAATGGATTTGATATGTCTATATTTATATTTTTATATAATAAATATCTAAAAGACAAAATCTATTGCTTCCAAGACAATCCTTATTTTATATTGTATTCTCAATTATTTATATATGTTAAATAGAGGATCTCTTACTAACTATATAAACTTATGGCTAAGATATCTGTATGGTTAGCCCTACTAAGTTCTATGTTTTAAGACATTATAATGGTAAATAAGGGAACCGCCAGCGGTTACACCATCATGCCCGAGTCCACACCTTGCACTTTCCAAGAGACACAGACAAGGACGGACAGATCAGGCAAGGACAAACTCGGTCGTCCTATTGTTTACATTGGAAAGTTGCAGGTGTGCAACAATTTTAACGTAGGTACATGCGGATATAGTGCCTGCAGATTGTTGCACGTGTGTTCACATTGTTTTAGGGCTCATGCCAAGTCCATGTGTCCTAATAAAAGCCATGCTAAACTGTATCTGACATCTGTAAACATAGCTTCTTATCCATCCAAACATCTAGTGGATTTTTTGATTGATGGTTTTATGGAGGGATTTCATACAGGTCTGGTACATATTCCTGCTGGTATTTACGAATGCAACAATTTACAATCAGTGATTTCTGACATGGAAACAGTTGATGCTCTTTTACAAAGAGAATTGGAAGATGGGTTTTTATTGGGACCTTTTCAGGTGCCCCCATTTTCAAATTGGCGAACCAACCCTATAGGATTAGTCACGGGAAAATCCTCAGGAAAACACAGACTCATTTTAGATCTGTCCGCACCTCACTCCTTGGCCATACCAAGCCTTAACTCACTAATTCCATCTGAGGAATTTTCTCTTCAGTACACCACCATAGACAACGCATACACACCATTATTACTGCAGGTGTAGGAGCATGGCTGAGCAAAACAGATATCATTAATGCATTTAAATTACTGCCCACATGCCCGTCTCTATGGCATCTGCATGGTCTGAAATGGAAAGGTTTATACTATTTTTTTTTACAAGGCTCACTTTCGGGTCAAAAAGCAGCCCAAAATATTGTTTTTTCATTCCCTGTGGGTGCCAGTTTCTCCCAAGAAAACAGAAGGCCCTGACACGTTGGTAAATTGTTTGGGTATCCTTCTCGATTCAGTGAGCATGGAAGCTAGTCTCCCCTTAGGCAAAATTGATAGTATCCTGCAAACCATGAACAATTTTCTGCATCATAGGATATGCAATCGGAAGGAATTGCAATCTCTGTTGGGGTCACTACATTTTGCAATAAGAATCATTCCGCAAGGTAGAGCCTTTATTTCAAGACTCCTTTGCCTTCTTCCACAATTGCCAAATGACTTTAGCCATATTTGCCTGGATTCACAGGCTACTGCTGACTTATTAATGTGGCGCAAATTCTTGTTGCAATGGAATGGCAGAAGTATGTTTTTACCACAATTGTCTATCCATTTGCCTGTCATTTGGACGGATGCTGCAGCATCCAAAGGTTTTGCCACCATATTTGCAATGAGTGGCTCTGGGATGGTTGGCCAGAGGAGGTTCAGCTCATCGAAGGGTTCTCACTCACCTCAGCCTTTACTCGAGGTATACCCTATTGTTGCAGAGGCCGTAGTATGGGGTCAGTTTTGGGCAAGTAGCTCTGTATGCTGTTTCTTCGACAATCTACCTGCCACATTATAAACAAGGAACGTTCTTCATCACTAACGATCATGAGATTCATGAGGAGATTGACCTGGTTGGCAGCCTGTAATCAATTTTATTTGGTGTGTTGTCACGTACCAGGGCTTTTTAATACTGCAGCTGAGAAATTGTCTCACTTTGAATTCAAGGCCTTCGAGACACGTTAACCACGGCCTCACCAACAGGCACTGCAGCACCATGTTTTCAGGAACTTGTAAAATGGATTAAAAGAGTTATCAAGGCATACTCTCGCCTTGGCTAGTTTGTCTCTGTCTGAAAACACAAAAAACTGTCTTACAATAGAGCTTTCACACTGTATAAGAGATTTATGTTAGAACATATCCTGGTTCAGTTTTTCACAATTTCAACTCTGGTAGCTTTTGCACCCTTCTATCATCTCAAACTCAAACTATCACACAACACCATTAAATTATATTTAACCGGCATCCAACACTACATGTATACGTTATACCCAGATAACCCTAGTTTTTTATCATCTTACCCCATAAAAACATACTAAAAGGAATGCAGAAAACCAGTACCACTCCTCCAATCCTAAGGTTACCAATGCATAAACAAATATTTTAGGACATTTCTGAATTATTGGATACAGCCCCGATTGAACACACAACGAATTTGGTAATCAAAACAGCCATTTACTTTGCTTATTACGGTTTTCTTAGACCGTGCAAATTCACTATACATGGTAACAAATATGCACGAGACTGCCTTAAATGTTCCTATCTCATCAAACGACAAGATCACTATGTCTTATCCCTACCCATCACCAAAACAAGCTAGCTTGGTAAAGTAGTTCATGTCACTTATTATCCTTCTTTAAACAAATGCTGCCCGATAAAAGTGCTGGATACATATCTCCAAACATTACCACCACAGTCAGATATCCCTCTGCTAGTCCTCCACAAAGCTGTCTTAACAACCGCTAAGTTCATGCAATACGTACGCATATTACTGACCAGACTAGGTCTGAACGCCAGCAACTTTTCTGGACATTAATTTAGGATAGGGGCCTCCACGGCCTCTAGTCACGATATTCCAGTACATGTATTTAAGTCGTTGGGCCGCTGGCAGTCATCTGCATTTGCTCTGTACATACCTCAACCTGTGTTAGAAATGAGGTATGCCTTTGTAAAACTGTCATCTTGAGGTATTTTCTTTGCACTATGTTTCATGTATAGAATAAATATTTATTTGGCAAGACACTGCTAATTTTCACCCTCTTTATTACAGACCTACCACATACGTTGGTTTCAGCACACTTCAACTGACTTGTTCCTATCTATATCATACATCAAACAATACATACGCTAACATTACAAGAATAGCACCGAACACAAATGTAAAGACTTGCCTGGAGTTGTGGGAAGGGCTTGTTGATCCTACTTAAGGCACTTCCCCCTTACCTGCATCACCGTGGAATCATATGTTCGGCAGGCCCCAACCACCACTCCCTCAACTAATTTTTATTTTTATTTTATATTATTTTATATTCAGTGTGGTCCCTCTTTATTACAGGCCTACCATATACGTCGGTTTCGGCACACTTCCTATCTATATAATATATCAAACAATACATACGCTAACGTTACAAGTATATATATATATATATATATATATACTTACCATCAGAACTCTTTCATGTTCTAATTCTTCTATTCTTCAGCCTCAAAGCAGTCAAATACAAATCCATAATAACCAACACCATTAGTTCAAATTTAAAAAAATGACCACATTGCAAAAAAAAGTTGAGTGCTCTGACAGGTAGGGAAAAAGAGAGAAGTCTCTCCACTCTCTAACCCTTGCGTTCCCAAAGAGTTTTCAACAAATAGCTTTTGTTTTTTGAAGTCCAGGCCTTAAATTAAAGTATCCAGACCCGTATTTCATTAATTTTATTTGGAATTCTGACGTCCAGCAGCGTTCAGTATAGCTTAAAATTCAGACCAAATTCAGGCCCATTTGGAGTCTGAATTACATCAACATTGTCCAGATTTTTAAGTCCAAAAGGCCCTGTATAGCAGCAATTTGTTTTGCCCCATTTCATATGGAGCCATTCAGATTTTAGTGAATAAGCCAGCTAAACGTTATAATATACTACAAAAGTTGTTTGTTTCCAGTTGTTGTGTTAATGCGAAAGGAAGTAATAACATTTTTAATATATTGCCAAAACAGAAATATGTACTCTAGAAATAAATGTTAGTAATTATGTTATTAGTTTTTTTTTTTTTTTTTGGTATATGTTAAATGCAGTTAGCTGTGCTGTATACTATTTAGTTTGGATTATATCCATGAATAAATACACACTAATGGTAATAATTTTTACATTTTTTATCTTCAGGGGTAACAACAGTACTTACGATGACCACTTTGAGCATCAGTGCCAGGAATTCTCTCCCAAAAGTGGCATATGCCACAGCAATGGATTGGTTCATTGCAGTATGTTATGCTTTTGTCTTTTCTGCATTGATTGAATTTGCAACAGTGAATTATTTTACAAAAAGAGGTTATGCGTGGGATGGAAAAAGTGTTGTCCCAGAAAAGGTAATATATTACTTTCATATGTTTGTTTTTTTTTAAGAATATTCCATATATCAATCTTCCTTTCTTAACGTTAAGGACCAGGGCTGTTTTTACATTTCTGTGGTGTTTGTAATTAGCTGTAATTTTCCTCTTACTCATTTACTATACCCACACAAATTGTATACCGTTTTTCTCGCCATGAAACGGTCTTTCTAACGATAGCATTATTTTCATCATATCATATAATTTACTATAAAAATTGTAAAATATGATGAAAACATTTAAGCACACTTTTCTAACTTTGACCCCCAAAATCTGATATGCATTTACAACCGCCAAAAATACCTGTGCTAAATAGTTTTTAAATACCCAATGTTAACGTGTTCTTAGTTTTTTATGGAAAGTTATAGGGCTATAAGTACAAGTAGGACATTGCTGTTTCAAAATAGATATTTTAACATGTATAAATAGTGACATTGTGACACGGTTATCTGTAAATCTCAGAATCACACCTCACATGTACATATTTTTTTAAAGTAGACAACCCAGGGTATTCAATATGGGGTATGTCCAGTCTTTTTTAGTAGCCACTTAGTCACAAACACTAGCCAAAGTTAGCATTCATAATTTTTTTTATAAAAGTGCTAACTTTGGCCAGTGTTTGTGACTAAATGGCTACTAAAAAGACTGAACATACACCCATTTTCAATACCTAGGGTTGTCTTCTTTTGCAAATGGTATGCCATCATGGGGGTAATTTGCATTCCTGGGCTACCATACGCTCGCAAAGGCAACATAACCAATCTGGCAAATTTCAATGTGAAAAAATGGAAAATCAAGCCTTATATTTGACCCTGTAACTTTCAAAAACACTTTAAAACCTGTACATAGGGGGTACTGTTATACTCTTGAGACTTCTCTGAACACAAATATTAGTGTTTCAAAACAGTAAAATGTACCACAACAATGTTATCAGGAAAGTGTTGTTTGTGAAAAATTCAAAACACTTCACTTTCACTGACAATATTATCGCTGTGATATGTTTTACTGTTTTGAAAAATTTGTATTTGTGTTCAGGGCAGTCTTCTGAGTATAACAATATCCCCTATGTACAGGCTTTATGGTGTTTAGAAAAGTTACAGGGTCAATATAGGGCTTACCCAAAGTTACCTCCTTACACGGAGGGATGTGTGTAACAAAAAGTGCTTAAACGTGAATAAGAGTGGTTAAAAAGGAGCTCTATACACTTATGTGGAAATATCCTCTTTTCCACTAAACAATATTATAAAATACAGTGCGGTATAAGTGACAAAGACCTACACCTATAAGTGGAGCACTCAAACAGATATAAAGCTTACCAAGCATGACTTGATTCAATAGTTCAATATGAAGTACATGGCATGTACTTCATATTGTACTATTGAATCAAGTCATGCTTGGTAAGCTTTATATCTGTTTGAGTGCTCCACTTATAGGTGTAGGTCTTTGTCACTTATACCGCACTGTATTTCAATATAGGGCTTGCCCATTTCAGTTTGACAGATTGGTTTGCTGGGTCTGTGTTGCCTTTAAGACCATATGGTAGCCCAGGAATGTGAATTAACCCCATCATGGCATATCATTTGCAAATGTAGACAACCCAGGGTATTCAAAATTGGGTATGTACAGTCTTTTGTAGTAGCCACTTAGTCACGTACGCTGGCCAAAGTTAGCGTTTTTATTTGTTTTTGCATTTTTTTAAAACAAAAACTGCACTTTTACTGGGGATTTCATCGTTGTGATACGTTTTACTGTTTTGAAAAACTCATATTTGTGTTCAGCGAAGTCTCCCGAATATAGCAATACCCCCATGTAAAGGTTTTATAGTGTTTTGGAAAGTTACGGGGTTAAATATAGGGCTTGCCAATTAAATTCTCTGGACTGCCTACCTGGGTAAAATCAAATAGTTATGTAAAATGAATAGTTAAACATATATGTAGAATATGTCTATAAATATATATACACACATATATATATATATACACATACGCATAATATATATATATATATAATATACATTTAAAAAAACACATTTTATTTATATTTATATATACATATATATATATATATATATATATATATATATATATAAATATGATCCTCGGCACACTTCCTTAATATTTCTTCTGCCTTGGTGCTACCAGCATATAAATATATGCAGAAAGTAGAAAAGGTGAACTTGTAGGGCTTTTTTCAAAGGTGTAATTTATTTTTTTAGTATTACAAAATTGATCCCGACGTTTCGACCCCGAAGCGTCTTTTTCACACACACACACACACACACACACACACACACACACACACACACACACACACACACACACACACACACACACACACACACACACACACACACACACACACACACACATACATATAATTATTGTATGTATATAATATGTGTGTATATATTTATTTATTTTTTTTCCTATATGTATAATAAATTATAAAACAATTAAAGCATTTTATAATACCGTATATTATACATATATAATGCATATTTGTGTTCGGGGCATTCTCATATGATATGGAATACTCTGGTGGAGAGAAATAAATAAAAAGGAAATAGTCGGTTGAGGTGTGCCGAAACCGATGTATGCTGTAGGCCAGTAAATAAAGTGGGCTTACATAGAGAAAGTATAGTTAATGGGAGTGGAGGGTGGGGCTGTTCATCTAGACCAACGAAGGCAAGGGAGGAAAATGGTGGAGTCCCTTAAGTAGGTCTATAGCCCCTCCCACAACTTCAGGCCATGCCTTCCAATTTGTGTTTGGGGCCTTCTCATATGATATGGAATACTCTGGGGGAGAGAAATAAATAAAAAGGAAATAGTCGGTTGAGGTGTGCCGAAACCGATGTATGCTGTAGGCCGGTAAATAAAGTGGGCAAAAAGAGATAAAGCAAAGTAACAATTTATTCAGAAGACATATTACATTATGACATATTAATTAGACATCTTAATGAAAGCCCTCCTAATCTCTTGGACTGGATGTGGGATGTAAGTGACGTAAGCCGAGGACTTCCAGTGACCCAGTGTCTTAATAATGTGTGCTGGTATGTCTTGGCTAGAGGCCGTGGAGGCCACTCTGATTCTGAAGGAGTGCCCTGAGTAGTTGCCAGGATTTAGGCCAAGCCTGGTGATAAGCATCCGGACATAAAGCATGAATTTTGCCGTGGTGAGAATTGCATTGTGTATTAATAGTAGTGGTTTTGAGGTGTGTGTTGGTGTTGTGGCTAAGAAAGTGTCCAGTACTTTCACCGGACACCAATTGTTCCCTGTAGGGTAGTAGGTTATGTGAACCGGTTCCCCCATCTGACTTGTTTTGGTCTTAGGTAGGGTCAGGACGTAGTGGTCTGTGTGTTTCATGAGGTAAGAGGTGAGGAGGCACTCTTGGCTATGGTGTTGCCCACTAATGGTGAATTCTCTTGGTCTAAGGAACCCATAAAAAGCTAGATACTAGCTAGCTTAGCTTAGGGGTGTGCGAGCTGTGCGGCCGCACAGGGCGCCATGGACCAGGGGGCGCCCTGTGGCTGACACAGCTCGCACTGTCTCCTAGTGACAGCCTGTGAAGGAGAGCTCAGAGCTCTCCCCTAATACAGGCTGCGCTGTTTACCGTGGCCGCGCTCTGCCCCCCTTGCCTCTTAATGCTGCCCTCACTGATAGTCCCCAGACTCCCCACTCGGATCTCAGTGAGAGAAAGGGGGCGGGGTTAAAAGCCGATCAGAGGCGGAGCTACATGGGAAGCAGGGCGGAGCTACAGGCAGGCGAACCCTCTGGTTAATTAAGGGAAGCAGGAAGGAGTTCCTGTTCCCCCATCTACCACCACACTGCCCCCTGCTCCCCCATCCACCCTAACCGTGCCCCTTGCTCCCCCCTACCCTAACTGTGCTCCCTGCTCCCCCCTACCCTAACTGTGCCCCTGCTCCCCACCTACTCTAACTGTGCCCCCTGCTCCCCCTACCCTAACTTTGCCCCCTGATCCCCACCTACTCTGTGCCCCCTGCTCCCCACCTACTCTAACTGTGCCCCCTGCTCCCCCTACTCTAACTGTGCTCCCTGCTCCCCCTACCCTAACTGTGCCCCCTGCTCCCCACCTACTCTAACTGTGCCCCCTGCTCCCCCTACCCTAACTGTGCTCCCTGCTCCCCACCTACTCTAACTGTGCCCCCTGCTCCCCCCTACCCTAACTGTGCCCCAGGCCCCCCACCTACTCTAACTGTGCCCCCTGCTCCCCACCTACCCTAACAGTGCCCCCTGCTCCCCACTTACCCTAACTGTGCCCCCTGCCCACCACCTACCCTAACTGTGCCCCCTGCCCACCACCTACCCTAACTGTGCCCCCTGCTTCCCCACCTACCCTAACTGTGCCCCCTGCCCACCACCTACCCTAACTGTGCCTCCTGCTCCCCACCTACCCTAACTGTGCCCCCTGCCCACCACCTACCCTAACTGTGCCCCCTGCTTCCCCACCTACCCTAACTGTGCCCATTGCTCCCCCACCTATCCACTGTGCCCTAGCTACCATAACTGTGCCCCTTGCTCTCCCACCTACCCACTTTACCCCTTGCTTCCCCACCTACCCGCTGTGCCCCTTGCTTCCCAGCTACCACCATTGTGCCCTCTTTCCCCCAGCTACCACCACTGTGCCCCCTCTACCCCAGCTACCACCGCTGTGCCCCCTCGCCCCCCGCAAGCTTATCTGTGCACTGCGCCCCAGCTACCCACTGTGCCCCCATGCTTCCCCACCTAGCCTAACTGTGCCCCTACTCTCCCCGCTGCACACAGTGCCCCTCCTCCCCACCTTGCCTAACTGTGCCCCTTGCCCCCCACCTAGCCTATCAGTGCCCCTGCTCCCCCAGCTACCTACAGTTCCCCTTGCTCCCCCAGCTACCACCATTGTGCCCCCTCTCCCCCAGCTACTACCACTGTGCCTTTTCTCCCCCAGCTACTACCACTGTGCCCCCTCTCCCCCAGCTACCCTCTGTGCCCCTGCTCCTCCACCTACCCACTGTGCCTCTGCTCCCCCAGTTACCCACTGTGACCCTGCTCTCCAACCTACAACTACACTACCCCTGCTCCCCAGTTACCCACTGTGCCCCTGCTCTCCTACCTATCACTACACTACCCCTTCTCCCCCACTGTGCCCCATGTTCCCCCACCCACCACTACTTTACCTCTGCTCCCCCACCTACCAATACACTACCCTTGCTCCCACAGCTACCACCACTGTGCCACCTGGTCCCCCACCTACCACCATTGTGCCCCCTGATCCCCCACCTACCACCACTGTGCCCCCTGATCCCCAACCTACCACTACACTGCCCCTGCTCCCCCAGCTACCACTACACTACACATCTATTGACACACACAGTACATGGATAAAGGGGTATGATGGGGGGCGGTGCAGTGAAGATTTTTTGCACAGGGCACCTTAGGGCCTAAGGCCGGCCCTGCACACACACACAGATTCACACAATCTTACATACACATGCACATGGTATACTAATTTGATCTGCAGCCATCCTTACCTTATGTCCTGGCTGAGGCTAATGCTGCATGTGTGTTCCAGCTTCCTCCAGCCTCCTCCCTCCCTCGCGTCTGTCTTCTTAGCTGGGAGAAAGTGACAAGGTGTCTATCACTTCCTCTCAGCCAGCAGAAACTGCAGGGGTCCGGTCAGGCTTTTAAAGGGCCAGCACCTGACCAGGCCCCTGTTCAGAAAAAAATATTATCAAGTGGGTAATATTAATATATGCTAAATGCCCTTAATTTGAGGGCATTTAGCATATATAAAATCCTGGAAATCATGCAGACATACTGCACATACGGGAGTCTCCTGGACCTACTGGGAGACTTGAGATGTCTGTGATACTTATTTTGTTTGTGTGTGTGTGGGGGGGGATTTTAAGTTTTAAGATGGTGGAGCGCTAGACTCCTCCCCAGACTTTTAGACCTCCTTACTCATACAATACAGATAGTTCAGCATAATATAGAGATGCTCATTCAATAGAACAAGCCTGAGGCATGCCACCGGTGTGCCAAGTGTGAAAATGTAGAATGTATGGGTAGGTGTGTACCACAGATACTGTAACGTAAGCATGAGTAAGCTGAGGGACCTGAACATTGGTCCATAATAACAAGCCCCTGACAAGCCCCTGGGTACCCAGGGATGTGAATTTATGAATGATACGAAGGCAAAGTAAGGCCTTAATGAGAATGTAATCATAATGAGAAAGATAAAATACCTGATACTGAATGCCAGAGACAGGGTAGCCAGTTGGTTGTTGATAACCTAGTGGAACCTCATAACATGGCGTATGTCTAAGTAATATTATGTAGAAACGATAAACAGGAAATGAGACGTTAATACGCTAGTAGCTCGGTTGAGCAGGTTTATGAGAGCAGTTGGTGTCTAGGTGGCGTTTTAAACCTGGTGTGTATAAACATTTAGAACCCACTTTGGGAGGTGGGGGTGAGGGTTACGCAAGGCCGTGGAGGCTGAATGAGGCCTCAGGAGCAACGTAAAATTGGTAAAACCTTCTTTTACCTGATACCGTGAAACTGGAACCTGGAAATCACTTTGTGAAGATTTTCCTTGAAGAAGAGTAGATTAACCTAAAACATATGTATTCTAAGAATGATGACCCGGAAATAGTATATTTAAGGAACAGATTAGTCATATGTATTACTGGTCTGAAATGAGCCTAGGAAACAGGGGGGAGGGGGGGGGGCGGCGGGGGGGAAACCCTTGTGTGGAAACCGCAGAATGCTGGGAATTAGTTCATAATTAAATGTAACGGTGGGTCTGGAAATGGTGCCACATGGCCTTTGATATATGCAGGGGGTAAAACAGAGTATACACTTTAAATATAAAAAGGAAATAGTCATGTATAGTTTCATACTGGGGTACAAACAAAACATATAGGGAATACCTGCTTATCCCTCCCACGTTCGGCTAAACGAACAAGAGAGGGATTTAATATATTAATCAACTGCAGTCTGTACGAGTAAATGAAAATGGCTACATTAAAGCCGTTCATAAGCGTGTTCGGCTGTATGAACGTGTGAAACAGCCGAACGTAGGGTAAGTATGAGCGATCGGTATATTAATATTTATACGAATGAAAAAGAAAGGTGAGTATGAACTTCTGCGTTCGGCTGTTAGACGCATGAACGCAGAAGTAAATGAACGGCGTAAGGAAAGAAATGGGTAAGTAATAATAATAATAATAGGGAGCCTATCCCCGCATTTTTAGGCCAGAACGTGGGAAATCGCCGAACGCCATTTCCCACATTTGTGCTTACGTGTAGGTGCCAGTCTCGTGACCGGAAGCCGGAAAACGAGTAACGAAGGCGGTTTAGAAGCCGGTGAAGGAGCCCGGAGTTTAGTGACAGGAGCTGTAATGATGAACTGGATACTCGAGGCAGGACTTGGCAGCAACCTCGACCGGAAGTGCAGGTAACTAAGGAGACAAACGGCTTGCAAGACAAAGGTAAGTAGGGGGGTAGGGTTTATATAGGATCAATACTCCTCCCACAAATTCAGGCCAAATGGCCTTCCAACATATATATATATATATATATATATATATATATATATATATAAAACTACTATATGGTTGACAAAGGGAGGGAACATTTCTGACACTCTGTTCCTGAATATTATCCCTTAATAACCTTACTTTATCATAGAATGCAATTAGGTTAGTTTGACATGACCTATGTTTCATAAAGCCATGCTGATAATTGTCAATATACGTTCCTGAATATTATCCCTGAATAACCTTTCAAATAATTTCTCAGTCACAGAAGTTAAGCTCACAGGTCTATAATTTCCAGGCAAGGATTTTGGACCCTTTTTAAATATAGGAACGAACATCTGCCTTTCTCCAATCCCCAGTACAATTCCTGAAAGAAAAGAATCTTGAAATAAATACATACAGAGGTTTTCTTATTTCCACACTTGTTACTGATGAAGAATGCAATAGATTATTAAATATACACTATAGACACCAAAACCACTTAACCCTACAATGTAAAACATTGCAGTTTCTGAGAACATTAGGGGAGGAAAGCATGGGTTGTCTGAAATGGCTATTAAAAGGGACAGTATAGTGGATACTCTTGAGTACCTTACTCTGTGAAAAATCTGAATCAATCCTGCTTACAGAACGTGCTATCTGGCAATCAAACATTGAGGCCTAGTGTGGGGCATAGGCGGGAGAAACGGCCAATCTCCCTTTCTGTGGCCTACCTGCCACTGAAGCATTTAGAGCCATGTGCTCCCCCCCTGTGCCGGTTGAGTTTATCCTGGCCACCGCTGGTCTTGAGACACCACAGACCTGCATGAAGTGGCAGCCCGCCACGTAGACCGCCCTCCACTTGATGGCCGCCCCACATTTTGTTTGGCTTTATGCCAAATCAAGCAGACACACTGTGCCTGCAGTCCCGAACCCTGGCATACCTGGATGCTGCCCTAGAGTGATTTTGACTGAAACATGAGGTATACATGGAGATAGCTGACCCAATCAACCTACCCACAGCATAAGTCCGCTGGACGAGCCAGAATTCGCCATCTTGTGGAAAGCTGTAAAGTACTACACAGCCGCCCGCCTGGGAAGGACTCTAAATCAACAAGCCCCTGTATCAACAGACACCAAGAGGGGGGCTCCTGAACGGGACTGGGGCTGGAGTTATGGCCTGTCGCTGCTTTGTTGCTCCAAAATGTGGCATACTACCCAGACAGGGAGAGGATTGACTGTCCTCCTACCTAACTGCAACGGCCTACTGCTGAGGAGTAGAACCACTGTTATTGCTGCAGCGGGCTAGTAATATTATTGCAGTTTCTTTTGAATTAGCTTTTAGTGTATTTGTATTTATACTTTACTGCTCTGCCATACAGGCTGCCAATGGTTGTGAGTTAACTCCCTCTGTCTAGTCTGGCAAACCAGCTATCACTACTTATTTGTCCTACACTTCTGACTAGCTGTGCTGGTCTGATATTTAACCATGCTTCTCTCAATTCTCGCATGAAGCAAGCTTGGTTTACCAGGCACAGCTTAAAGGACCACTATAGGCACCCAGACCACTTCAGCTTAATGAAGTGGTCTGGGTGCCAGGTCCAGCTAGGGTTAACCAATTTTTTAAAAACAGCAGTTTCAGAGAAACTGCTATGTTTATAAATGGGTTAATCCAGCCCTCAAATCCTCTAGTGGCTGTCTCACTGACAGCCGCTAGAGGCGCTTGCGTGATTCTCACTGTGAAAATCACAGTGAGAGCACGCAAGCGTCCATATGAAAGCATTGATAATGCTTTCCTATGAGACCGGCTGAATGCACGCGCAGCCAGCCGAATGGGAGGAGAGGAGGACTATAGTGAGGACGAGTATGTTTTCCTGGCACTATAGTGGTCCTTTAATTTACTATTTTTATATGGCTTGTGTGTTCAAGATGTCAATGTTTTATGCTAAAAAAAAAAAAAAAAAAAAGTGCAGAAATATAATACTTATGTTAATTACTGTTTATCAATCTCCTTGTTGAAATTCTTGCTAATGTAATATATGCATGATTTCTCTATGCACTTAAAAAAATAAAGAATTAAAAAAAAGGAACATTATAGTGGATATGGCAAGTATATCACAGAAGTGTAGACGATATTGAAAGGTTGTCATTGTGCCTATTTTAACAGCTGAGCCTATAGCCCTCAGTGAAAAAGTGAGCCGGAACAATGATTAGGCAATGATATAGGCAATTTGCCTCTTGATATGGTAGGGAGATGACCAATGTAGTTTTACAATTTTCCAAGAGGCTGGCATCCACGGTGTTAGAAGTTGGTAGTACCTTAAAGGAACACTATAGTCACCTAAATTACTCTAGCTAAATAAAACCGATTTAGCGTATAGATAATTCCCCTGCAATTTCACTGCTCAATTCACTGTCATTTAGGAGTTAAATCACTTTGTTTCTGTTTATGCAGCCTTAGCCACACCTCCCCTGGCTATGATTGACAGAGCCTGCATGAAAAAAAAACAACTGGTTTCACTTTCAAACAGATGTAATTTACCTTAAATAATTGTATCTCAATCTCTAAATTGAACTTTAATCACATACAGGAGGCTCTTGCAGGGTCTAGAAAGCTATTAACATAGCAGGGGATAAGAAAATCTTAAAGGGACACTATAGTCACCTGAACAACTTCAGCTTAATGAGGTTGTTCAGGTGAGTGCTACAGCTCCCTGCAGCCTTTTTCTTGTAAGCACTGTATTTTCATAGAAAATACAGTGTTTACATTGGAAGCTTGGAACACCTCCAGTTGCAGTCAATCAGACGGCCACCAGAGGGACTTCCGAGTTCAGAAGCCCTAAAAAGGCCTCATTCACGTCTGACGTATTCACGCATGGGTGAATACTTCAGACGTGCTATCAGCACACAAAGCACTGTGAACGCACTTTGTGTGCTGAGGCTGTCAGCACTGCTGTGGGAGTGGCTTGAGCTGACAGGCTGAAGACCGAAGAGGAGGAGAGGTTTCAAACAGTAAGTAAACTTATTTATTGAGTGTGGGTGGGTGACTGAGGGTGAGTGGGTGAGGATGGATGGATATGGATGATGGGAGTGGATGGCTGGATATGGATGATGAGAGTGGATGGATTTGGGGATGGATATGGATGATGGAAGTGGATGGATTTGGGGATGGATGATGGAGATGGATGGATATGGATGATGGGAGTAGATGATGGATGGATATGGATGATGGGAGTGGATGGATGATGGGGATGGATATGGATGATGGGAATGGATGATGGGGATGGATATGGATGATGGGGATGGATATGGATGATGGGGATGGATATGGATGATGGGAATGGATGGATGATGGGGATGGATATGGATGAGATGATGGGGATGGGGATGGATGGATGGATATGGATGATGGGGATGAGTGGATGATGGGAATGGATGGATGATGGGGATGGATGGATGATGGGGATGGATGGATATGGATGATGGGGGTGGATGATGGGAATGGATGGATGATGGGTGTGGGTGGATGATGGGTGTGGGTGGATGATGGGGATGGATGGATGGATGGATATGGATGATGGGAATGGATGGATGATGGGGATGGATATGGATGATGGGAATGGATGGATGATGGGAATGGATGGATGATGGGAATGGATGGATATGGATGATGGGGATGGATGATGGGGGTGGATGGATGATGGGGATGGATGGATATGGATGATGGGGATGGATGGATATGGATGATGGGGTGGATATGGATGATGGGAATGGATGGATGATGGGGATGTATGGATATGGATGATGGGGATGGATATGGATGATGAGAATGGATGGATGATGGGAATAGATGGATATGGATGATGGGGGATGTATGGATATGGATGATGGATGGATGATGGGGATGGATGGATATGGATGATGGATGGATGATGGGGGTGGATATGGATGATGGGAATGGATGGATGATGGGGATGGATGGATATGGATGATGGGGATGGATGGATATGGATGATGGGGATGGATATGGATGATGGGGATGGATATGGATGATGGGAATGGATGGATGATGGGGATGGATGGATATGGATGATGGGGATGGATGGATGTGATATAGATTCTTTTATGCAAACCAATAAGTTTGAATGACTATCTGTTCCTGTCCAAATTAAAAATAATAAAGTTGCGTGCACGCAGAAGTAAATTCACACTGAGACACAGGGTTCAGGTTAATGAAAGAACTTCGGAAAATTTAATGGCTTGGCTTAAAAAGTGGGTGCGCAGACCCTTATAAAGGCATTATTACATCACTAAAAGAATTCAAGATAACAACAAGTAAACATAATTAATTGGTTTAGGTGTTAAGTGGTTAGTTAAATGCCCTCCCATCAAGAGGTGGTGACATCCTGGACACGGGAGTGGGCACAAGATGCAGGCGCCATCTTGTTACCATGAGGTGCTCACTCGATGGGAGGGGTGCTTTGGCAGCCATTTTGAGTAGGTTGGCACTGTTAGTTTCAAGGTTAGTTTTCAAGGCTTTTAGTAACTTCACATTTTATTAAGACCAACATGTAGGCTAGTTGCTACAATGTTTCATTCAACAGGAATCTATGGTTCCGCTGACGCACACTTTCTTCTAACAAAGCACAAAGCATTCTTTAAGCCAATTTTTATGAGGCCTTTGAGGCAATTTTATATGAGGCCTAATAATTCTACAACAGTCCCCCCTTAAAATGTTAGTTACTAAAAGATAAACTTTATTTGTTAATATCAGAAGACTTGTTAGCCCAAAGACACATACACCCCATGGCCGCTAACTTGATGTTATTGCAAAGTGCATGTCTATCCCTTTCTGACCCTAACAGGCTGCAGCTCATCCATTAGTACGGCGCTCGAACACTTCACTCCATGGGTATCCCGCAGTGGCTAGTCCACTACATCTCCCACGGCAGACTAACCCATACAAACGGACGCTGTCCCTGCGCTGGTTCCCTTCCTAATATTTCTGCACTTTATCAGCAT